>NC_059427.1:62219317-62561817 GCF_021028975.2 Sphaerodactylus townsendi
CCCACCCCCCCCCCCCCCCACCCCCCCCCCCCCCCACCCCCCCCCCCCCCCACCCCCCCCCCCCCCCACCCCCCCCCCCCCCCACCCCCCCCCCCCCCCACCCCCCCCCCCCCCCACCCCCCCCCCCCCCCACCCCCCCCCCCCCCCACCCCCCCCCCCCCCCACCCCCCCCCCCCCCCACCCCCCCCCCCCCCCACCCCCCCCCCCCCCCACCCCCCCCCCCCCCCACCCCCCCCCCCCCCCACCCCCCCCCCCCCCCACCCCCCCCCCCCCCCACCCCCCCCCCCCCCCACCCCCCCCCCCCCCCACCCCCCCCCCCCCCCACCCCCCCCCCCCCCCACCCCCCCCCCCCCCCACCCCCCCCCCCCCCCACCCCCCCCCCCCCCCACCCCCCCCCCCCCCCACCCCCCCCCCCCCCCACCCCCCCCCCCCCCCACCCCCCCCCCCCCCCACCCCCCCCCCCCCCCACCCCCCCCCCCCCCCACCCCCCCCCCCCCCCACCCCCCCCCCCCCCCACCCCCCCCCCCCCCCACCCCCCCCCCCCCCCACCCCCCCCCCCCCCCACCCCCCCCCCCCCCCACCCCCCCCCCCCCCCACCCCCCCCCCCCCCCACCCCCCCCCCCCCCCACCCCCCCCCCCCCCCACCCCCCCCCCCCCCCACCCCCCCCCCCCCCCACCCCCCCCCCCCCCCACCCCCCCCCCCCCCCACCCCCCCCCCCCCCCACCCCCCCCCCCCCCCACCCCCCCCCCCCCCCACCCCCCCCCCCCCCCACCCCCCCCCCCCCCCACCCCCCCCCCCCCCCACCCCCCCCCCCCCCCACCCCCCCCCCCCCCCACCCCCCCCCCCCCCCACCCCCCCCCCCCCCCACCCCCCCCCCCCCCCACCCCCCCCCCCCCCCACCCCCCCCCCCCCCCACCCCCCCCCCCCCCCACCCCCCCCCCCCCCCACCCCCCCCCCCCCCCACCCCCCCCCCCCCCCACCCCCCCCCCCCCCCACCCCCCCCCCCCCCCACCCCCCCCCCCCCCCACCCCCCCCCCCCCCCACCCCCCCCCCCCCCCACCCCCCCCCCCCCCCACCCCCCCCCCCCCCCACCCCCCCCCCCCCCCACCCCCCCCCCCCCCCACCCCCCCCCCCCCCCACCCCCCCCCCCCCCCACCCCCCCCCCCCCCCACCCCCCCCCCCCCCCACCCCCCCCCCCCCCCACCCCCCCCCCCCCCCACCCCCCCCCCCCCCCACCCCCCCCCCCCCCCACCCCCCCCCCCCCCCACCCCCCCCCCCCCCCACCCCCCCCCCCCCCCACCCCCCCCCCCCCCCACCCCCCCCCCCCCCCACCCCCCCCCCCCCCCACCCCCCCCCCCCCCCACCCCCCCCCCCCCCCACCCCCCCCCCCCCCCACCCCCCCCCCCCCCCACCCCCCCCCCCCCCCACCCCCCCCCCCCCCCACCCCCCCCCCCCCCCACCCCCCCCCCCCCCCACCCCCCCCCCCCCCCACCCCCCCCCCCCCCCACCCCCCCCCCCCCCCACCCCCCCCCCCCCCCACCCCCCCCCCCCCCCACCCCCCCCCCCCCCCACCCCCCCCCCCCCCCACCCCCCCCCCCCCCCACCCCCCCCCCCCCCCACCCCCCCCCCCCCCCACCCCCCCCCCCCCCCACCCCCCCCCCCCCCCACCCCCCCCCCCCCCCACCCCCCCCCCCCCCCACCCCCCCCCCCCCCCACCCCCCCCCCCCCCCACCCCCCCCCCCCCCCACCCCCCCCCCCCCCCACCCCCCCCCCCCCCCACCCCCCCCCCCCCCCACCCCCCCCCCCCCCCACCCCCCCCCCCCCCCACCCCCCCCCCCCCCCACCCCCCCCCCCCCCCACCCCCCCCCCCCCCCACCCCCCCCCCCCCCCACCCCCCCCCCCCCCCACCCCCCCCCCCCCCCACCCCCCCCCCCCCCCACCCCCCCCCCCCCCCACCCCCCCCCCCCCCCACCCCCCCCCCCCCCCACCCCCCCCCCCCCCCACCCCCCCCCCCCCCCACCCCCCCCCCCCCCCACCCCCCCCCCCCCCCACCCCCCCCCCCCCCCACCCCCCCCCCCCCCCACCCCCCCCCCCCCCCACCCCCCCCCCCCCCCACCCCCCCCCCCCCCCACCCCCCCCCCCCCCCACCCCCCCCCCCCCCCACCCCCCCCCCCCCCCACCCCCCCCCCCCCCCACCCCCCCCCCCCCCCACCCCCCCCCCCCCCCACCCCCCCCCCCCCCCACCCCCCCCCCCCCCCACCCCCCCCCCCCCCCACCCCCCCCCCCCCCCACCCCCCCCCCCCCCCACCCCCCCCCCCCCCCACCCCCCCCCCCCCCCACCCCCCCCCCCCCCCACCCCCCCCCCCCCCCACCCCCCCCCCCCCCCACCCCCCCCCCCCCCCACCCCCCCCCCCCCCCACCCCCCCCCCCCCCCACCCCCCCCCCCCCCCACCCCCCCCCCCCCCCACCCCCCCCCCCCCCCACCCCCCCCCCCCCCCAC
Source organism: Sphaerodactylus townsendi (assembly GCF_021028975.2). Taxonomy (NCBI): domain Eukaryota; kingdom Metazoa; phylum Chordata; class Lepidosauria; order Squamata; family Sphaerodactylidae; genus Sphaerodactylus; species Sphaerodactylus townsendi. The sequence goes on from NC_059427.1 coordinate 62,221,819, forward strand.
CCCCCCCCCCCCCCACCCCCCCCCCCCCCCACCCCCCCCCCCCCCCACCCCCCCCCCCCCCCACCCCCCCCCCCCCCCACCCCCCCCCCCCCCCACCCCCCCCCCCCCCCACCCCCCCCCCCCCCCACCCCCCCCCCCCCCCACCCCCCCCCCCCCCCACCCCCCCCCCCCCCCACCCCCCCCCCCCCCCACCCCCCCCCCCCCCCACCCCCCCCCCCCCCCACCCCCCCCCCCCCCCACCCCCCCCCCCCCCCACCCCCCCCCCCCCCCACCCCCCCCCCCCCCCACCCCCCCCCCCCCCCACCCCCCCCCCCCCCCACCCCCCCCCCCCCCCACCCCCCCCCCCCCCCACCCCCCCCCCCCCCCACCCCCCCCCCCCCCCACCCCCCCCCCCCCCCACCCCCCCCCCCCCCCACCCCCCCCCCCCCCCACCCCCCCCCCCCCCCACCCCCCCCCCCCCCCACCCCCCCCCCCCCCCACCCCCCCCCCCCCCCACCCCCCCCCCCCCCCACCCCCCCCCCCCCCCACCCCCCCCCCCCCCCACCCCCCCCCCCCCCCACCCCCCCCCCCCCCCACCCCCCCCCCCCCCCACCCCCCCCCCCCCCCACCCCCCCCCCCCCCCACCCCCCCCCCCCCCCACCCCCCCCCCCCCCCACCCCCCCCCCCCCCCACCCCCCCCCCCCCCCACCCCCCCCCCCCCCCACCCCCCCCCCCCCCCACCCCCCCCCCCCCCCACCCCCCCCCCCCCCCACCCCCCCCCCCCCCCACCCCCCCCCCCCCCCACCCCCCCCCCCCCCCACCCCCCCCCCCCCCCACCCCCCCCCCCCCCCACCCCCCCCCCCCCCCACCCCCCCCCCCCCCCACCCCCCCCCCCCCCCACCCCCCCCCCCCCCCACCCCCCCCCCCCCCCACCCCCCCCCCCCCCCACCCCCCCCCCCCCCCACCCCCCCCCCCCCCCACCCCCCCCCCCCCCCACCCCCCCCCCCCCCCACCCCCCCCCCCCCCCACCCCCCCCCCCCCCCACCCCCCCCCCCCCCCACCCCCCCCCCCCCCCACCCCCCCCCCCCCCCACCCCCCCCCCCCCCCACCCCCCCCCCCCCCCACCCCCCCCCCCCCCCACCCCCCCCCCCCCCCACCCCCCCCCCCCCCCACCCCCCCCCCCCCCCACCCCCCCCCCCCCCCACCCCCCCCCCCCCCCACCCCCCCCCCCCCCCACCCCCCCCCCCCCCCACCCCCCCCCCCCCCCACCCCCCCCCCCCCCCACCCCCCCCCCCCCCCACCCCCCCCCCCCCCCACCCCCCCCCCCCCCCACCCCCCCCCCCCCCCACCCCCCCCCCCCCCCACCCCCCCCCCCCCCCACCCCCCCCCCCCCCCACCCCCCCCCCCCCCCACCCCCCCCCCCCCCCACCCCCCCCCCCCCCCACCCCCCCCCCCCCCCACCCCCCCCCCCCCCCACCCCCCCCCCCCCCCACCCCCCCCCCCCCCCACCCCCCCCCCCCCCCACCCCCCCCCCCCCCCACCCCCCCCCCCCCCCACCCCCCCCCCCCCCCACCCCCCCCCCCCCCCACCCCCCCCCCCCCCCACCCCCCCCCCCCCCCACCCCCCCCCCCCCCCACCCCCCCCCCCCCCCACCCCCCCCCCCCCCCACCCCCCCCCCCCCCCACCCCCCCCCCCCCCCACCCCCCCCCCCCCCCACCCCCCCCCCCCCCCACCCCCCCCCCCCCCCACCCCCCCCCCCCCCCACCCCCCCCCCCCCCCACCCCCCCCCCCCCCCACCCCCCCCCCCCCCCACCCCCCCCCCCCCCCACCCCCCCCCCCCCCCACCCCCCCCCCCCCCCACCCCCCCCCCCCCCCACCCCCCCCCCCCCCCACCCCCCCCCCCCCCCACCCCCCCCCCCCCCCACCCCCCCCCCCCCCCACCCCCCCCCCCCCCCACCCCCCCCCCCCCCCACCCCCCCCCCCCCCCACCCCCCCCCCCCCCCACCCCCCCCCCCCCCCACCCCCCCCCCCCCCCACCCCCCCCCCCCCCCACCCCCCCCCCCCCCCACCCCCCCCCCCCCCCACCCCCCCCCCCCCCCACCCCCCCCCCCCCCCACCCCCCCCCCCCCCCACCCCCCCCCCCCCCCACCCCCCCCCCCCCCCACCCCCCCCCCCCCCCACCCCCCCCCCCCCCCACCCCCCCCCCCCCCCACCCCCCCCCCCCCCCACCCCCCCCCCCCCCCACCCCCCCCCCCCCCCACCCCCCCCCCCCCCCACCCCCCCCCCCCCCCACCCCCCCCCCCCCCCACCCCCCCCCCCCCCCACCCCCCCCCCCCCCCACCCCCCCCCCCCCCCACCCCCCCCCCCCCCCACCCCCCCCCCCCCCCACCCCCCCCCCCCCCCACCCCCCCCCCCCCCCACCCCCCCCCCCCCCCACCCCCCCCCCCCCCCACCCCCCCCCCCCCCCACCCCCCCCCCCCCCCACCCCCCCCCCCCCCCACCCCCCCCCCCCCCCACCCCCCCCCCCCCCCACCCCCCCCCCCCCCCACCCCCCCCCCCCCCCACCCCCCCCCCCCCCCACCCCCCCCCCCCCCCACCCCCCCCCCCCCCCACCCCCCCCCCCCCCCACCCCCCCCCCCCCCCACCCCCCCCCCCCCCCACCCCCCCCCCCCCCCACCCCCCCCCCCCCCCACCCCCCCCCCCCCCCACCCCCCCCCCCCCCCACCCCCCCCCCCCCCCACCCCCCCCCCCCCCCACCCCCCCCCCCCCCCACCCCCCCCCCCCCCCACCCCCCCCCCCCCCCACCCCCCCCCCCCCCCACCCCCCCCCCCCCCCACCCCCCCCCCCCCCCACCCCCCCCCCCCCCCACCCCCCCCCCCCCCCACCCCCCCCCCCCCCCACCCCCCCCCCCCCCCACCCCCCCCCCCCCCCACCCCCCCCCCCCCCCACCCCCCCCCCCCCCCACCCCCCCCCCCCCCCACCCCCCCCCCCCCCCACCCCCCCCCCCCCCCACCCCCCCCCCCCCCCACCCCCCCCCCCCCCCACCCCCCCCCCCCCCCACCCCCCCCCCCCCCCACCCCCCCCCCCCCCCACCCCCCCCCCCCCCCACCCCCCCCCCCCCCCACCCCCCCCCCCCCCCACCCCCCCCCCCCCCCACCCCCCCCCCCCCCCACCCCCCCCCCCCCCCACCCCCCCCCCCCCCCACCCCCCCCCCCCCCCACCCCCCCCCCCCCCCACCCCCCCCCCCCCCCACCCCCCCCCCCCCCCACCCCCCCCCCCCCCCACCCCCCCCCCCCCCCACCCCCCCCCCCCCCCACCCCCCCCCCCCCCCACCCCCCCCCCCCCCCACCCCCCCCCCCCCCCACCCCCCCCCCCCCCCACCCCCCCCCCCCCCCACCCCCCCCCCCCCCCACCCCCCCCCCCCCCCACCCCCCCCCCCCCCCACCCCCCCCCCCCCCCACCCCCCCCCCCCCCCACCCCCCCCCCCCCCCACCCCCCCCCCCCCCCACCCCCCCCCCCCCCCACCCCCCCCCCCCCCCACCCCCCCCCCCCCCCACCCCCCCCCCCCCCCACCCCCCCCCCCCCCCACCCCCCCCCCCCCCCACCCCCCCCCCCCCCCACCCCCCCCCCCCCCCACCCCCCCCCCCCCCCACCCCCCCCCCCCCCCACCCCCCCCCCCCCCCACCCCCCCCCCCCCCCACCCCCCCCCCCCCCCACCCCCCCCCCCCCCCACCCCCCCCCCCCCCCACCCCCCCCCCCCCCCACCCCCCCCCCCCCCCACCCCCCCCCCCCCCCACCCCCCCCCCCCCCCACCCCCCCCCCCCCCCACCCCCCCCCCCCCCCACCCCCCCCCCCCCCCACCCCCCCCCCCCCCCACCCCCCCCCCCCCCCACCCCCCCCCCCCCCCACCCCCCCCCCCCCCCACCCCCCCCCCCCCCCACCCCCCCCCCCCCCCACCCCCCCCCCCCCCCACCCCCCCCCCCCCCCACCCCCCCCCCCCCCCACCCCCCCCCCCCCCCACCCCCCCCCCCCCCCACCCCCCCCCCCCCCCACCCCCCCCCCCCCCCACCCCCCCCCCCCCCCACCCCCCCCCCCCCCCACCCCCCCCCCCCCCCACCCCCCCCCCCCCCCACCCCCCCCCCCCCCCACCCCCCCCCCCCCCCACCCCCCCCCCCCCCCACCCCCCCCCCCCCCCACCCCCCCCCCCCCCCACCCCCCCCCCCCCCCACCCCCCCCCCCCCCCACCCCCCCCCCCCCCCACCCCCCCCCCCCCCCACCCCCCCCCCCCCCCACCCCCCCCCCCCCCCACCCCCCCCCCCCCCCACCCCCCCCCCCCCCCACCCCCCCCCCCCCCCACCCCCCCCCCCCCCCACCCCCCCCCCCCCCCACCCCCCCCCCCCCCCACCCCCCCCCCCCCCCACCCCCCCCCCCCCCCACCCCCCCCCCCCCCCACCCCCCCCCCCCCCCACCCCCCCCCCCCCCCACCCCCCCCCCCCCCCACCCCCCCCCCCCCCCACCCCCCCCCCCCCCCACCCCCCCCCCCCCCCACCCCCCCCCCCCCCCACCCCCCCCCCCCCCCACCCCCCCCCCCCCCCACCCCCCCCCCCCCCCACCCCCCCCCCCCCCCACCCCCCCCCCCCCCCACCCCCCCCCCCCCCCACCCCCCCCCCCCCCCACCCCCCCCCCCCCCCACCCCCCCCCCCCCCCACCCCCCCCCCCCCCCACCCCCCCCCCCCCCCACCCCCCCCCCCCCCCACCCCCCCCCCCCCCCACCCCCCCCCCCCCCCACCCCCCCCCCCCCCCACCCCCCCCCCCCCCCACCCCCCCCCCCCCCCACCCCCCCCCCCCCCCACCCCCCCCCCCCCCCACCCCCCCCCCCCCCCACCCCCCCCCCCCCCCACCCCCCCCCCCCCCCACCCCCCCCCCCCCCCACCCCCCCCCCCCCCCACCCCCCCCCCCCCCCACCCCCCCCCCCCCCCACCCCCCCCCCCCCCCACCCCCCCCCCCCCCCACCCCCCCCCCCCCCCACCCCCCCCCCCCCCCACCCCCCCCCCCCCCCACCCCCCCCCCCCCCCACCCCCCCCCCCCCCCACCCCCCCCCCCCCCCACCCCCCCCCCCCCCCACCCCCCCCCCCCCCCACCCCCCCCCCCCCCCACCCCCCCCCCCCCCCACCCCCCCCCCCCCCCACCCCCCCCCCCCCCCACCCCCCCCCCCCCCCACCCCCCCCCCCCCCCACCCCCCCCCCCCCCCACCCCCCCCCCCCCCCACCCCCCCCCCCCCCCACCCCCCCCCCCCCCCACCCCCCCCCCCCCCCACCCCCCCCCCCCCCCACCCCCCCCCCCCCCCACCCCCCCCCCCCCCCACCCCCCCCCCCCCCCACCCCCCCCCCCCCCCACCCCCCCCCCCCCCCACCCCCCCCCCCCCCCACCCCCCCCCCCCCCCACCCCCCCCCCCCCCCACCCCCCCCCCCCCCCACCCCCCCCCCCCCCCACCCCCCCCCCCCCCCACCCCCCCCCCCCCCCACCCCCCCCCCCCCCCACCCCCCCCCCCCCCCACCCCCCCCCCCCCCCACCCCCCCCCCCCCCCACCCCCCCCCCCCCCCACCCCCCCCCCCCCCCACCCCCCCCCCCCCCCACCCCCCCCCCCCCCCACCCCCCCCCCCCCCCACCCCCCCCCCCCCCCACCCCCCCCCCCCCCCACCCCCCCCCCCCCCCACCCCCCCCCCCCCCCACCCCCCCCCCCCCCCACCCCCCCCCCCCCCCACCCCCCCCCCCCCCCACCCCCCCCCCCCCCCACCCCCCCCCCCCCCCACCCCCCCCCCCCCCCACCCCCCCCCCCCCCCACCCCCCCCCCCCCCCACCCCCCCCCCCCCCCACCCCCCCCCCCCCCCACCCCCCCCCCCCCCCACCCCCCCCCCCCCCCACCCCCCCCCCCCCCCACCCCCCCCCCCCCCCACCCCCCCCCCCCCCCACCCCCCCCCCCCCCCACCCCCCCCCCCCCCCACCCCCCCCCCCCCCCACCCCCCCCCCCCCCCACCCCCCCCCCCCCCCACCCCCCCCCCCCCCCACCCCCCCCCCCCCCCACCCCCCCCCCCCCCCACCCCCCCCCCCCCCCACCCCCCCCCCCCCCCACCCCCCCCCCCCCCCACCCCCCCCCCCCCCCACCCCCCCCCCCCCCCACCCCCCCCCCCCCCCACCCCCCCCCCCCCCCACCCCCCCCCCCCCCCACCCCCCCCCCCCCCCACCCCCCCCCCCCCCCACCCCCCCCCCCCCCCACCCCCCCCCCCCCCCACCCCCCCCCCCCCCCACCCCCCCCCCCCCCCACCCCCCCCCCCCCCCACCCCCCCCCCCCCCCACCCCCCCCCCCCCCCACCCCCCCCCCCCCCCACCCCCCCCCCCCCCCACCCCCCCCCCCCCCCACCCCCCCCCCCCCCCACCCCCCCCCCCCCCCACCCCCCCCCCCCCCCACCCCCCCCCCCCCCCACCCCCCCCCCCCCCCACCCCCCCCCCCCCCCACCCCCCCCCCCCCCCACCCCCCCCCCCCCCCACCCCCCCCCCCCCCCACCCCCCCCCCCCCCCACCCCCCCCCCCCCCCACCCCCCCCCCCCCCCACCCCCCCCCCCCCCCACCCCCCCCCCCCCCCACCCCCCCCCCCCCCCACCCCCCCCCCCCCCCACCCCCCCCCCCCCCCACCCCCCCCCCCCCCCACCCCCCCCCCCCCCCACCCCCCCCCCCCCCCACCCCCCCCCCCCCCCACCCCCCCCCCCCCCCACCCCCCCCCCCCCCCACCCCCCCCCCCCCCCACCCCCCCCCCCCCCCACCCCCCCCCCCCCCCACCCCCCCCCCCCCCCACCCCCCCCCCCCCCCACCCCCCCCCCCCCCCACCCCCCCCCCCCCCCACCCCCCCCCCCCCCCACCCCCCCCCCCCCCCACCCCCCCCCCCCCCCACCCCCCCCCCCCCCCACCCCCCCCCCCCCCCACCCCCCCCCCCCCCCACCCCCCCCCCCCCCCACCCCCCCCCCCCCCCACCCCCCCCCCCCCCCACCCCCCCCCCCCCCCACCCCCCCCCCCCCCCACCCCCCCCCCCCCCCACCCCCCCCCCCCCCCACCCCCCCCCCCCCCCACCCCCCCCCCCCCCCACCCCCCCCCCCCCCCACCCCCCCCCCCCCCCACCCCCCCCCCCCCCCACCCCCCCCCCCCCCCACCCCCCCCCCCCCCCACCCCCCCCCCCCCCCACCCCCCCCCCCCCCCACCCCCCCCCCCCCCCACCCCCCCCCCCCCCCACCCCCCCCCCCCCCCACCCCCCCCCCCCCCCACCCCCCCCCCCCCCCACCCCCCCCCCCCCCCACCCCCCCCCCCCCCCACCCCCCCCCCCCCCCACCCCCCCCCCCCCCCACCCCCCCCCCCCCCCACCCCCCCCCCCCCCCACCCCCCCCCCCCCCCACCCCCCCCCCCCCCCACCCCCCCCCCCCCCCACCCCCCCCCCCCCCCACCCCCCCCCCCCCCCACCCCCCCCCCCCCCCACCCCCCCCCCCCCCCACCCCCCCCCCCCCCCACCCCCCCCCCCCCCCACCCCCCCCCCCCCCCACCCCCCCCCCCCCCCACCCCCCCCCCCCCCCACCCCCCCCCCCCCCCACCCCCCCCCCCCCCCACCCCCCCCCCCCCCCACCCCCCCCCCCCCCCACCCCCCCCCCCCCCCACCCCCCCCCCCCCCCACCCCCCCCCCCCCCCACCCCCCCCCCCCCCCACCCCCCCCCCCCCCCACCCCCCCCCCCCCCCACCCCCCCCCCCCCCCACCCCCCCCCCCCCCCACCCCCCCCCCCCCCCACCCCCCCCCCCCCCCACCCCCCCCCCCCCCCACCCCCCCCCCCCCCCACCCCCCCCCCCCCCCACCCCCCCCCCCCCCCACCCCCCCCCCCCCCCACCCCCCCCCCCCCCCACCCCCCCCCCCCCCCACCCCCCCCCCCCCCCACCCCCCCCCCCCCCCACCCCCCCCCCCCCCCACCCCCCCCCCCCCCCACCCCCCCCCCCCCCCACCCCCCCCCCCCCCCACCCCCCCCCCCCCCCACCCCCCCCCCCCCCCACCCCCCCCCCCCCCCACCCCCCCCCCCCCCCACCCCCCCCCCCCCCCACCCCCCCCCCCCCCCACCCCCCCCCCCCCCCACCCCCCCCCCCCCCCACCCCCCCCCCCCCCCACCCCCCCCCCCCCCCACCCCCCCCCCCCCCCACCCCCCCCCCCCCCCACCCCCCCCCCCCCCCACCCCCCCCCCCCCCCACCCCCCCCCCCCCCCACCCCCCCCCCCCCCCACCCCCCCCCCCCCCCACCCCCCCCCCCCCCCACCCCCCCCCCCCCCCACCCCCCCCCCCCCCCACCCCCCCCCCCCCCCACCCCCCCCCCCCCCCACCCCCCCCCCCCCCCACCCCCCCCCCCCCCCACCCCCCCCCCCCCCCACCCCCCCCCCCCCCCACCCCCCCCCCCCCCCACCCCCCCCCCCCCCCACCCCCCCCCCCCCCCACCCCCCCCCCCCCCCACCCCCCCCCCCCCCCACCCCCCCCCCCCCCCACCCCCCCCCCCCCCCACCCCCCCCCCCCCCCACCCCCCCCCCCCCCCACCCCCCCCCCCCCCCACCCCCCCCCCCCCCCACCCCCCCCCCCCCCCACCCCCCCCCCCCCCCACCCCCCCCCCCCCCCACCCCCCCCCCCCCCCACCCCCCCCCCCCCCCACCCCCCCCCCCCCCCACCCCCCCCCCCCCCCACCCCCCCCCCCCCCCACCCCCCCCCCCCCCCACCCCCCCCCCCCCCCACCCCCCCCCCCCCCCACCCCCCCCCCCCCCCACCCCCCCCCCCCCCCACCCCCCCCCCCCCCCACCCCCCCCCCCCCCCACCCCCCCCCCCCCCCACCCCCCCCCCCCCCCACCCCCCCCCCCCCCCACCCCCCCCCCCCCCCACCCCCCCCCCCCCCCACCCCCCCCCCCCCCCACCCCCCCCCCCCCCCACCCCCCCCCCCCCCCACCCCCCCCCCCCCCCACCCCCCCCCCCCCCCACCCCCCCCCCCCCCCACCCCCCCCCCCCCCCACCCCCCCCCCCCCCCACCCCCCCCCCCCCCCACCCCCCCCCCCCCCCACCCCCCCCCCCCCCCACCCCCCCCCCCCCCCACCCCCCCCCCCCCCCACCCCCCCCCCCCCCCACCCCCCCCCCCCCCCACCCCCCCCCCCCCCCACCCCCCCCCCCCCCCACCCCCCCCCCCCCCCACCCCCCCCCCCCCCCACCCCCCCCCCCCCCCACCCCCCCCCCCCCCCACCCCCCCCCCCCCCCACCCCCCCCCCCCCCCACCCCCCCCCCCCCCCACCCCCCCCCCCCCCCACCCCCCCCCCCCCCCACCCCCCCCCCCCCCCACCCCCCCCCCCCCCCACCCCCCCCCCCCCCCACCCCCCCCCCCCCCCACCCCCCCCCCCCCCCACCCCCCCCCCCCCCCACCCCCCCCCCCCCCCACCCCCCCCCCCCCCCACCCCCCCCCCCCCCCACCCCCCCCCCCCCCCACCCCCCCCCCCCCCCACCCCCCCCCCCCCCCACCCCCCCCCCCCCCCACCCCCCCCCCCCCCCACCCCCCCCCCCCCCCACCCCCCCCCCCCCCCACCCCCCCCCCCCCCCACCCCCCCCCCCCCCCACCCCCCCCCCCCCCCACCCCCCCCCCCCCCCACCCCCCCCCCCCCCCACCCCCCCCCCCCCCCACCCCCCCCCCCCCCCACCCCCCCCCCCCCCCACCCCCCCCCCCCCCCACCCCCCCCCCCCCCCACCCCCCCCCCCCCCCACCCCCCCCCCCCCCCACCCCCCCCCCCCCCCACCCCCCCCCCCCCCCACCCCCCCCCCCCCCCACCCCCCCCCCCCCCCACCCCCCCCCCCCCCCACCCCCCCCCCCCCCCACCCCCCCCCCCCCCCACCCCCCCCCCCCCCCACCCCCCCCCCCCCCCACCCCCCCCCCCCCCCACCCCCCCCCCCCCCCACCCCCCCCCCCCCCCACCCCCCCCCCCCCCCACCCCCCCCCCCCCCCACCCCCCCCCCCCCCCACCCCCCCCCCCCCCCACCCCCCCCCCCCCCCACCCCCCCCCCCCCCCACCCCCCCCCCCCCCCACCCCCCCCCCCCCCCACCCCCCCCCCCCCCCACCCCCCCCCCCCCCCACCCCCCCCCCCCCCCACCCCCCCCCCCCCCCACCCCCCCCCCCCCCCACCCCCCCCCCCCCCCACCCCCCCCCCCCCCCCCCCCCCCCCCCCCCCCAAACCCCCCCCCCCCCCCACCAACCCCCCCCCCCACCCCCCCCCCCCCCCACCCCCCCGCGCCCACCCCCCCCCGCCCCCCCCCACCCCCCCCCCCCCCCCCCCCCCCCCCCCCCCCCCCCCCCCCCCCCCCACCAACCCCCCCCCCCCAACACACCCCCCCCCCCCCCACCCCCCCCCCCCCCCCCCCCCCCCCCCAAAACCCCCCCCCCCCCCAAAACCCCCCCCCCCCCCAACCCCCCCCCCCCCCCCCCCCCCCCAACTGGACACAGTACTCCAACTGCGGTCGCACCACTGCTTTATATAATGTACTTGAAAGTACATTAATTTTTAACTTCAGATATTAAACCGTGCTTACACAATGGCTTCATACAGAAAGGCAAGAAAATTATCACAACCTAATCAGACTGCCAGAATACTGGAAGAGCACCTGAGAACTAAATTGATTTTATTTATTTGCATTGGAGATCATTCTGTTATGAAGCTTCTCACCTGCAATCCAAAATACTGTAGTTGAGAAATCTGTGTTTATCAGAATATCTACTGTTTGTGAGAACAAGAGCTTATGAAGGGGTCAGAGCAAAATGTAGTCTCCAACCTCCAACCCTTGGTAATATGAAAAACATACGGTACCATCATAAACACAAAAATAAAGCTGCTGCAACCTGAGGTTGTACTGTATTGATAGATTCATCATTCAAAATACTTGGATAATCTTAAGATAACAAAAAGTCCAAGACTAAATATATATCAACATTTACATATGAAGGAAACAAAATGTTTATTTTAATTAACTGTATTCAAATAGTGCTCACATAGGCTATACATCTGTAAATCCAGAATCAAATTTGGAACACTACTTTAAGCTAACTTCAGCATCTGGAGATGAGGTGCCGTTACCAATACATAATTAATTCAACATGGTAAAGCTAATTGTACAGAACTACTCCAACCCTTAAACAGAAATAAAATATGAAAATAATTCATAGTAAATCATAAATGTCCTTATACTAATAAATAGAATATGAAATTTGAGAATGTCTCTCCTCGAAGCAAACAGGGTCCATAAGGCAGCAAATATAATCACATGAAACATTTCCACATTAAGCGGCATTTAAAATATCATGTAAAATAATTCAATAAAGACATATAAATATCAAAAGGTTTGTTTTGTGATTGTACGTGCGCTTTATCCCTAAAGCAATTTTATGCCTTGAAGACAAGAACCAAATTGGTCCTACAAACAGTACATTCTGTCAAAAGAATTTAACATTTCAAATAATTTTGAGTAACTTTCAAGGGTGCATGGAATACAAAAGCTAGAAAGGCTCCAAAGCAATAAAAAGTTCTACTTCCAGTACACTGGCATTTCAGTTCCCTGTGCTGTGTCCTTATTGCAACTGTAGCTGTAGTTACATAAGATATTCAAGGCTGCATTATTTTTGTCACAATTGTACACTGCCCAGAAACAGACAATCCATCTTCTTTAAATTCCACTGTTACTATTTACCAACTCTATTGACTGTCTTCTCTACAAAGATTTTCATCATAATGTATATTCTTTGAACGAGCAGCTCCAGAAGATTTAGTTATTTTGGTTTAGAAGTCATCAAAATGTTTAACTCCACAAAATGAATTTTCCAGAGCTGACTGTAGGACTGTGTAGTCCAGTCTGAAAGATGCTTTAACTGCATAAACACTTAAACAAGATTTCCAATGGTAAAATAATAACAAGTTGGCCTCTTAGGAACATAGTATTTTACAATATATTGGTTTCATAGAGAAGCAAGAAGGATAAACATTGTATCTGTGACTGCTAATATGGAAAAATGTTATGAATTGCTGTATTATATAACTGTTAATTTCTAGATCAACATATATATACTTTACACAGTGAACTCAGGGATAGGGCGGCATAAAAATCTAATAAATAAATAAATAAATAAAATAAAAAAGTCTCATGACATCAAAAAGATTTATTGTGACATGGGTTTTAATTGATTGGGATTGTATTAAGCACCCCACACCATTTCAAAGCTGTCTAGGATTCTAACAGAGATTGAACAGGTTCATTTTTTTCTGCAGAAGCAGCCCCATCCAAAGGGCCAAGAACTCAGATTTGGGGCCATAGCTATGCTGTCTCGCTGTTCCCAAGGGGACTTTCTAGAAGCATAGGGAAGCCAAAAACAAAAAAAATGCTTCCCCACCACTGGAAAAAACTCATTGGGCTTGATAGACTTATACCACCAAAAAGGTGGCATAAATCAATAGCTCTGGCCACTGGCGAAATAGGGATCAATGGCCAGGTGGAAGCTGATTAGCACTGGCTCCTCTCCCAGCCACATCCCTGCTGCGGTGGGGGCACAGGGATGCTGGCGTCTTGTTCAATACAACATATACGATTCCACCTCCATAGAGGGCCATGGTGGACACCCACTGGTGGATCTGCCCCTCCACTGGGGCAAACACCACAGGAAGGGCAAATTCAACAGAACAGTGCAGCCCTGTATCACTCCCAGCAGTGGTTTCACACACCCCCTTTGGATGGCGTTGAAAGTCTCCAAAGTATTTAGAAACCCTCTCTTTGTCTGAGAGTACCAAGTTCCAAAAGCCACACAGGGACCAGCCAGTTTACAGATGATATGAATCCGTAACAAGTTAAATGACCCTAGAAGAAGACACATTATATCAACAGAATTAAATGGGTATGGATAATGTGAAGTTTACCTTTTACCAAAGTGTGTTTATCAGTGGGAGACGAACGAGCAAGGACACGAAGTTTTGGCCAGATCTTGTCAATTCGTTCCTGCTCAATCTGAAAATAATAATGATGATGATACATTTGTCAGCCTTTCAGAAACTGCTGTCTATATATATCAGTTGCTTTTAGAAGAAATATTAGCTTACAAGTTAAAATATTTGTCTTGATACCCCTCTTTTTTCTCCAGGCTCGTAACTTACAGTGATCCCCAGGATTGTCTCCTTTTAGTCACTCACAACTGCGTTTATTTCTCCTTCTATCACTCATTCTCAGGCATTATTGCTTATGTAAAAAAATTTCTTGGCCAAATACACACACACACACACACACATATTGTGGTGTTGTGGATTCAAAAGGGGTGATATACAAAACATATCAATTCCAAATAAATCCTCCCAAAATATAGCATCATGCATATTTGACGACTAACATTTGCACTTGGGCTCATGAAACCCTTGTGCACATAAAACATTCCCATTTGAAGGACAAAGTGAGAGAACCATTTTGGGGGGGCAGGACAGCTTCTCTCTTCCCATGTTTTAGATGTTAGGTGGTTGTTCCTCAACAGCTTTGAGCTGGATACATGATGCATGGGAGGAGATTGTGCAAGCAAGTATTTCTTGCTCCTTCCTTCCCTAGTAGCACTGTAGACACACTGAAAACCATCTATTACAGGTCAAGGAATCACATGAACAAAATGCCAAAGAGTGGGAATTGCACCAAATTCTACTTTTGTATTGCAGTCCTACATGGTAAATGCTATTTTGTTCACCAGGACCCTCCTCTGACCTTTAGAAAATGGCTTTTTATTTATTTAATTTTTTAATCCTGCCTCTCCACAGATGTGCTTACAACTAATAAAACAAAATTGTTAAAAACAATTTCATTAAAACATGTCCGTTGAAAACAGCCCAATGACATTACAACACAACCATTAAAAACCAAGTAAGGAGATAACAACAGCATAAAATACACACTAAGCAGTGTAAAATGATGCAGCTACAATGATCTTTGTGCCTGAAGCAGACCATAACATGTGTGAAAGATAAAACCCTTTAGTTTCTTCCTTCTCCTTCAATGGTACTGCTTTACGGTCATAGCCTTAAAGCCTAAAAACCTTAGTGAAAAGCCTTGGTAAAAAAAAGATGCCTAAAAGAAAGTAAGGTAGGTCAACATTATGGAGGGGGGGCATTCCAAATATTAAACAAACAAGATTAAAAGCCAGCAAAGGCTTAACAATAGACTACAATAGACACCACAACCTTTCAAAAACATTCCAAGAATATAAAAGCACTCATATAGGACAGCATTTATCACCACAAAGTTACCATTGTAGAAGCAGAAATCAGAAAAAGGGCATGCAAGATAAACATACTGTATTTCATTCTCCGTTGTGTGACTGTATCATATATACCATATAACTGTTTTATTTACATTCCATGATTCTGTATTTAGCTTACCTCTCCCTTCTCATTTCGGATCCTCCGATTGAATTCCTTTCCCTCAATACAGAGGAAATCTTCTCCAGGATGAATGATTCCACATTTTATGGCAATGGCACGAGCTGTATTGATATTGTCTCCAGTGACCATACGGACTGTAATTCCAGCTCTCTGGCACTTTCTTATAGCTTCCGGCACCTAATAAAACAGGGTGTTGGATTATTACAAAATAAACAAACAGATCAAATTTTTAATACAATATTTCCAAATAAGTATTTTGAAATGCCCAAAATAGCAGTATGAGTAACAGCACCAAGATGAGATTTGTGACTTCCTTATTATGATCTTGGAGCAGAAACATAGGCAGTATAACTGGCAAAGTCTTTCTGAACTGGTAAAATCTTTCTGAAAACAGTATAGGTTTGCAGACAGAATGGCATGACATCATGACAAAAAAACAGCCAACTTTAACCAGCAAAGTCTGTTAGCCTTGTAAGATTATGTTTCATGTCATACTGAAAAGGTATATATTGGTACATTTATTACCCACCTTTTCAGCCACTTTTGGGTACCAGTCCCAAAATGTAATATAATATCAGAACAAAAGGACATATATACACTGGTCTGGCACTTTAAAAGCCTTCCCCCCTTACGTGTTTATATCTCGTGTTCAGGCTTGCTTCTTGCCTGTCATATCTGTTAATAGCTGCTGAGAAGCTCAGATCCAGATCAATTGGCACATGCACACTCTCAAATGGCCTCATGGTGATTGTATTGTATTCCCTTTCCTGTGTATCTAAATAGTTTAAAATGTTAAAGCTGCCAAACAGGATGCAACTTGCCATGCGGCATGGCATTCAAATTGGACTTTACAGTAGAAGTGATCTAGCAAAGGCTACTGACTCATATGTAAGCAAAGGCCTATTCAGTTAAGTCCGATTTAGATCAAAATGTTCAGCATCCCTGAGAACAAGGCATATTTTAAAAGCAGAGGAACTTGCCACCAATTTACAAGTCCATGTGGCTTTGTTAAAAGGGCCAATGTATCCCAGCCCATAATGTTTTCAGTTCCCTTTAAATAAGTAATCAGAGAAGAAGGAAATAGTAAGGACACAGGAAGACAATATCCAGGACCTCGAGCAGCATGATTACTCAAAGTACAAAACAGAATATTGTTCCCCAGTTCCAAGTTCATTTTAAAATTAATTTAAATTAAAATCCCTGGAAACCAAAAGAAATATTCATATTAATTAGGATACAGTAAATTGATGGGGTGTGGGATAGTATAGTACAGCCTGAGCTCATTAGACCTTGGAAGCTAAATGGGGCACTCGGAAGGGACCTCCACAGAAAACTTTGCAGAAGAAGGCAATGGCAAACCATCTCTGCTTAATCACTACCCTACCAGGGGTAGCTAGAAGTCTTGATGGCACTTTACACACCACACCAGAATCAATACTTTTATTCTAAATCTAATGTATCAATGATTTATGTTCTTCAACAGCAAATTGTTTTCAACATAAAGTATAATGCTCAAAAGGATGTCTATAGGGATGCTAATTCTGGGTTGGGAAATGCCTAGAGATCTGGTGATGAGCCTCGGGGGGTGGGGAGTTCTGGAGAGAAACTTCTATAATGCCATAGGGCCGTGGTGGTGAACCTTTGGCCAATTGGCCATGCTGGCAGGGGCTGATGGGAATTGCAGTCCATAACAGCTGCAGTGCCAAAGGTTCACCACCACTGCCATAGGGTGATCATACACTGGTGATCATACACTGGTGCCATAGGGTGATCATACACCAGTTCCCCCTAACTGAAGGAAGATTTTCTTCAGGGTAGAGCTTCTATTACAGACTCCTTTGCCCCCTCTCAAACTCACTGCATGTTAAATCCCATAATCTTCACTATTTGTGAGAACAAACAAAGAGTTATCTTTTCCTCTGCTTTTCAGGGACGATGAAACAAATGGCCCTGTGTTATTCTTTGCTTCAGGCTCTTTTGCTCCACCCCACCTGCCCTGCTCTACTACCACCCTCCCTGAGGATCAGGAGGGCTTTAAAAAACTTTATTTCAACTTCAAACATTTGTACCATATTACATCTATTTAAATAATGATAGCTCTAATACAGGAATACTGAAATGCCAAGGAATATCCTCCCATGGCAGCAGACAGGAAGAGAAAATATCAGTTCTAGGACATGGTCCCCTACTTCAGCAGAGTGTGGTCCAGGAATTACTTTGCCTCATTTGGGGAGGGGGTTATTTTTGGAAAGGGGCTACAATATCGATGTAACTACAATTACACACACCCCCTCCCCAAATATAACAGTAACTACTCAAAGACCGACTCTTAGACTGGGAATTTGCAGAATTGTATTCTCCCAGGTAAAAAGAACACTTGGGATTAGAATTGCATATACCTGAACTCGGAGGCAACTGCAAATGGATTGGAACAAACATGTCCCAGGTTTATGGAGGTGCAGTCTGATCCTATGCAAGCCAAAGTGTGTTCAAACCAGACCTTACACTCCAGCCACCAGGGCATGCCTCGGCTGGCCACTGTGCAGCCTTTGTGGTATGCACCATTTACTCAGAAATAATCCTAACTGTGCTTATCAAGACTGACCATCAAACACATTTGCAATGCATTGCAACCAGCTTCTGTTATACCCTTCATCTTCCTACACTTAACTCTGGCACTGGAAAGGGGACAAGGAGGAGGGAATTTAAAAGGGAAGGGCGAGCATGCACAACTGTAGCATGTGGAATCAATTTAATGATGAGAAATTGCAAGCCCCCCTCCTCCTCCCCCCCTCATAAGTGTATGGGGCAATAGTCCTTTGAAGGAAAGTTGGGATTGCAGGTTGCGTTTTCTCCTTCATTGGCTGTATAGAAAATCTTCTTCTAATTTGTAATTTTTTTGGAGGGGTAGGAATTGTACTGCCTCCCCCTCTCACTGTTTTATCCTATTGCTCTTCCTTTTGTTTTTGCAAAGAGGGAGTGTAGTCTTTTATGGCTAGCAACTCCTGTTTGGGATATTTCAGAGGATTTGGGATAGGTGGTGATTAGGGAGGTAGGAGTTGGGAAGGGGAGAGCAGGGCATAATACCATAGACCCCATTCTCCAAAATTGCTAGTTCTTTTACCAAAGAAGCAGAAGAGTTTGGATTTATACCCCACCTTTCTCTCCTGTAAGGAGACTCAAGGCAGCTTCCAAACTCCTTTCCCTTCCTTTCCCCACAACATACACTTTGTGAGGTAGGTGGAACTGAGAGAGTTCTAAACGAACTATGACTGTTCCGAGTTCACCCAGCAGAAATGTAGGAGTGGAGAAATAAATTTGGCTCACCAGATATGAATCGGTCATTCAAGTGGAGGAGCGGCAATCAAACCCAGCTCTCCAGATTAGAATCCACCTGCTCTTAACTACTACACCATACTGGCTCTGAAAATCAGCTATAACTCCAGGGAAATTCCAGCCCCCACCTGTAGACTGGCAATCTTATGAGGGTATGTTTTGTTTGCTTTTGAAACAGGAAAAACCAACCCTTGCAGTTTCTATAGCTAAATGCATAACAGTGGATAGAAATTTGAGTAGAGATCAGTTACAATAAGACAGCTTGTACTGAAGGCTGACTTCTTAGAATCCCCCCAGGTGCTTCAATCTTTCCAGTCAATCCCCTGGCAAATTCAGTACCAACAATTGTACCATATAGAAAGCATGTTACAGACTGTTGGTGCATAGCAATAGCCTCTAATAACAATAAGATAACGGCAACAGCACCAGCAATACGAAATTTAATTCTGCTGCCATACTTTTTATTCAGATCTCAGAAGCTAAGCAGGGTCGTCTGTGATTTGACCCCTGGTTTTCTGTTTTTGACATCTGCTGCCTTGGTGACTATATCTGAGTGAAGAGCCAGTAAAAACATCTTACCCCATATAATTTATTTATGTTGTGACAATGAACCCTCAGAAAGAGCCCTCTTTCCCCTCCTCCACTCCCACCAGTCTTCCACACTTACCAGACTCCAGGGACCAGACCATCATCACCAGGTGGGTAGGAAGCAGCCTGAGTGGGAAGGGGGCAGGCGGGTGAAGCACTAGTAAAGCCTGTTGCAGGGGGAAAGACTTGCTAGCCTCCCTTTTCTAGAGCCTACTGCATTTTCCCCCTCAATTAGCTTTACTGCTAATTTGAGTTAATATGCCTTTACCACAATTGGCTGTGCTATCAAATAAAAATTAGTCAAAGGGTTTTCTTTTTCTTTCTTTTTCTTACTCAGGAGTTGGGAGGATCCCTCCTAATTTCATAAAGGGGGGCTTAAAGTGGGAAGACTTAAAGTGGGAAGAAGATCCTTCCCCAGTGGACTATCTCTACCCCAGTTCACCATAACAAGAAGTCAGGAATTTATCTGACCTTTTATGTTTGACAGAATTGGACTTCCTTCCTTGATCACTATGTCCCTTTGTAATCTATTTCACTTTGTAATCTAGCCTAGGCCTGTCTCATCATAATATCACTATTATCACTTTGTAATCTGTCCCTTTGTAATCACTATGTCACTTTGTAATCAAGCCTAGGCATGTCTCACCATAATATCACTATTATTTCTTTTATTTTACTCAAAGACTCTCAACTGAAGTTCCATGCACAAATTTATGTATTTCCTCACAAGTATATACATCCTTGACATATAATGCAATACCTTCTCCCTTCCTTGTTTGTCTATCTCTTTTAAAGAAGTTGTACCCCTCAGTCCTAATATTCCAATTGTGAGTGTCACCACACTAAGTTTTAGTAACACCTTTTAGGTCATAATCTCCTTCCTGTATTAGGACTTCTAGTTCCTCCTGCTGGTTTCCCATACTCTGTGCATCAATGAAAAAACATTGGAATTTATTGGTTTATGTGCCCAGAGGGTTTTGTTTCTGTACTTATTTGCAAGTTAACATTCCCTCACATATGTCCCACTCCCTGAAAATGTTTAGTGTTCTTATCTCCAGTTATTAGCATTATACTAGGCTTTGATTTTTTGTCTTGCTCCCTAACAGGATTTAGTTTAAATCCCTCCTTATCAGGTTTGCCAGGCTTTTATCAACAACATTTTTTCCTACCCTCCTGAGGTGAGGTGCAAATCATCTCCCGATAGAAGAGTTGTATCTCAATAGCATAAGCCATGGTCCAAAAAACTGAAACTTTCCTTATGACACTGTCTACATAGTCAGTAATTTATTTACAATATTCTTCTTTATCTTCCTAAACCATTACCTTCAACAGAAAAAACTGATAAAAATTGCGCTCCCAGGTCCTTCGCTTTTTTACCCAGAGTCACATAGTCTCTTTTAATATGTTCTGGGCTGTGCTGGGCAGTATCATCTGTTTCCACATGGATGAACAAGGATGGATAATGATCTGTGGGCCTGATGAGTCTATCTAGCCTTTCTGTCACATCCTGGATGCATGCACCAGGATAAGTTGCTTAAAGTGGCACTGCCCACTAGAAACCTATTAGCAACATAAATCACTGATATAAAAAAGATGCTTACTTGATAAGAATTTATAATCTTATGAAAAAGGCTATACTATAGTGGCTGCAACTAAATATGTTATCAGGCAAGAAAGGTTTCTAGCACTGCATTTATCAGCACAGCTATTTTTAGCACAATCCTGTGTAGTTACTCCAAGCTCACTGAAGTAAATTAGCTGAGACCAGAGTAACTCCGCATAGGATTGAATGGCCAGACATAAAAATACTCAACATAGTTTTATACAGGTTAAGTTCTCTACGGAACACAAGATCTTTAGCCTTAGGGCATAGGATGTAATTTTCACTCTGTTGAATGCATTGGCTTTGGAATATTGTTGAAGGTAATCCCATGAAAATTCTAAAAACCCATTCAAATCACACCACCATCAAATCACAAACACACCACATCACATTGCATCAAAGAAATATGGTGATTCAGTTTGCCTAGATTGGGCATAGGTCCTAACAACAACAACAGATTGTTACCATATGCAAGTGGTAGATAATAGATAATAGAGAGGATAAAATTATTACTAAAGATATCTTAGCAGGCAGTTCATGAAAGGAATTACTGCTGTGTTGTCACATTCCTTTTCGCATTATAACTTCCCATCAGTTTCTCAAGTGCATCATTCTTTTAAAAATGAACTTAGTTCACTGAGATTTGAGGAGGAAGATTCTGAACTGGTCTGACTTATGCGTACTACTGTTACGTACAAGTGTAGGTTTATATAAACCTACAGGCATCCAGTACATTCAAGCATGCATGTAAAAATAAAAATCTCTATGAATACACTTACACAAACACACATGGAAGCATTGTCAGTTCAAACAACCATCTTGAGCTTAATGGTGCAAATTCCTGGATGAAGCCACGTATGACCTTAATGTTTGCACTGGTATGAAGTGCATCAGGGCTGCTAAGGACAGGCCTCCGTTTTCTGCTGTGTCTGTTCCTCTTAGAAATCACTTTCATCCCCAGTAGGCCCACTACTACTGCTGTGGTTCTACTTCCAACAGAAAGAACTAAATAGCTTTCAATGTAGATGGGTCTATGTACCTACATGAACG
This sequence comes from Sphaerodactylus townsendi, assembly GCF_021028975.2. NCBI lineage: Eukaryota > Metazoa > Chordata > Lepidosauria > Squamata > Sphaerodactylidae > Sphaerodactylus > Sphaerodactylus townsendi. The sequence continues at coordinate 62,242,874 of NC_059427.1, forward strand.
CCTTGCAGAATCAAAAAGGAATACCATTTCAATACTGTCTCAGAGTCAATTCCTTTTTCTATAAAAGGAGCGATTATAAAAGTCCTTTAGCTACTGAGAGAAGGACATAATGATACTAATATCATTATGGTTCCATAAGGTTAGACATTGGATCCAGTAATACATGCAGTTGTTTTATTATTTAAATGTGGATGTGAACTGCTCTGAGCCCTTTTTGATGGGGGAGAGCAGTCTACAAATCCAACAAATAAAATAAATAGTAGTTAGTGTTCTGGCCAAATCTATTAACTGTATTCTTCTGGGGGCAGGCCACATTGATAAGGAGAAAGGGAAGATTGGAAACACAAAGTCCAGGATACCCCTGAGCCCACTATGAAACTTAGATGCTTCAGCATCAGAAACAATGGGAATATACTTCTCAGCATTCCTACTAGGCAACTATAGCCACGATACTGTTGTGTATTCTGCAGAATCAGGAGGCATTCCATCACAGCTGTAGCCTTCCCACTGTCAGTAAGTTTTAGGTGATAGTTGGCAGGGGGACTTCACTTTAGGGCTCTGACATTAGCAGGAGTGTAAAAAGCATAATGGACTCACCCTCCACATCCAATCATTCTTTTTACCTCTTTACAAGAAGTTACATGTCCTAGCCAAGCAACTGTATTAAGTGACCACGGCGGGCATCACATCAGGATTAGCAGTAAATCTACATTCAGCAGCAAGGACTTGTTTAGCATTTTAAGTTTTATTTCAACCTCGTTGCTGCCTGCCCCGCAACTGTAAGTAGAACTGACTCCCCGCAGACTTCTAATGATTGTCACCACATCATTCGAATCTGGCAAAGGTTACGAAGCAGATGTAATTTGTGATGGAATTATGACAAACATAAAAATTGCATGGGAAGCATGACGCCCATGTGATGCAGATTCCACACAATTGTGTTGCACATAGCAAACTTTACACTGCTGCATTTATACATCATACAAAATACTCCCAAATTAATATACAGCTTGCAAACATTTATAACTGCTACCAAAATATTTTATAAATTACACATTATGATACAGAAAAGCCACCACACATATCATATTTTAATCCCAGCTGCTGTTGCCGAAATCGGTAAGGGAGGGGTGTTCAACCACTTAGCAAAAATTGGAATTTGTAGACTACCATCTCTTCAGTAGTCCATTTCACGTAACTTCATGCCCAACTTTATTTGTCCAGGTTTTTAAAATAATGATATTTTTAACACTTTTCCTGATTCACATACATTGTTGTGCACATATTTCTGTTTTCTTTCAGTATTCAAAGTACAATTTTCCTGAGAACAATGCCAATTTACTTACTGAAATGGAATGTCACAAAGGCAACTTTTCAGAGAACTAAATTAAATGGATAGCTGAAAAGCCTATAAGAGCATACGGCCAAGCAAAATCACATCTAGTAAATTAAAATGTAGATCTGTAATCTCAGTAGTTATTTTAAAAACAATTAAAATAATATTTGTAATTTAACCAAAAATAATTTACGTTTGCATTTGAAACTACTATGCAAAATTTCAAACAGCAGACTAATCACTCAATGAATGATGTAGGAAGCCTGAAGTTGATGAGGCTTTATTTCACCGAGATATGCCAGACACATAATGGAATGGAAAAAAATGTGTAAGATGGGCCTTTTATAATTACCTACTGTTTCTTTATAGGCTATTACCAGTAATGAGGTCCCACATCATCATAGCATGTGTACCCATTCATGTCTTCTAATAAACAAGATCCCCAAGGGAACATCAATAAACAATGCATCAAAGCAAGCCATTTGACACCACACAGGGGCTTGAAGAAATACAGAGAATGGGAAAAAAATTAACCAATCACTATTCAATGTATTTTAGACCACACTTCAGCCTAGTGTGCTCTGAGCTGCAAAGAAGAAATTCTACATATTTGGTTGTGATATCTTGTTTTGCATTCTGTTTTTAATCCAGGGAGGGAGGAAAGGAAGGACGTGGGTAAAGGTAAATAATAAATAATAATATGTTTGGAATTTTTTGAGACATATGAGAGTATATATATGTATGTTCTTATATTTTCTCACAAAGATTGGATGAAAATATTAAACAAACTGTGTACCTCCTCAAAAGAGGAATTAGAAAAAAATTACTCAAATCTAGCTGTACTCCAGAAACAGTTACTGCAAATGAATTCTCAATTCATCCCAATTGGTTAGACCAAATTCCAATAGTAGGTCACACATTTTTTGTAGTTCACACAAGTGCTTTCCCATACCTCAGGTCTTACAGGGTCTTCGATGCCAACTACACAAATGCCGGTCAGGTCAGTTAAAATATCATTTTCATTGTCCCAGTCTGGCTCAGGGTCGTTGGAAAAGTCCCGAAATGCAACACAGATGGTTCTTAGTCCATCACAGGCCATGGGTTCAATCACCTTCTTTACCATCTCATCCCTATCACGGGGTCTAAAGATGCGAGGCTCACCTGCTGCATTAAGAATCTTGGAACATCTGGAAAAAATATATCAACAACAATTGGATAACTGTGAAAGAAACTGCTGATGAAGGGATAACAATGAGATCAAGATTTTAGCCTGTATGGCATGTATGCTGTATTTTTTTTGTATTAAAAAAATAACTAGAACATTGGATGTATCTTTTTTAAGTCAAATGGGTAATGGAATATCACTTAACATTTCTTAATTAAAAGAAACCTATTTCGTGTCTATTTACAAATAAGAATTTGGAGGGAGAATTGCAAACTGCTGCCTGAATACATGCAAAAGTAGCCTAGTCCTTCAAAGACAGAGGTGGAACTGTTGGGTTTGAAGGGCTGGGTTCAGATCCTCGAGACTTACCCATCGACTTTAAAGACGTTTCAATCAATAAAGTTCTCGATCAATAAAAGTGTGAACAACCATACCGATCTTATACATATTATAACAATCAATAAAAATACTGCTGTACATTTAGAATATAAAAAAGTGATAGAGTAAGGATTATTAATAACAATTCATTCTGAGCAAGGTTAAAAGAAAACTGAAAAATAACTGTGACAGTTTATCTCCTGGGAAGTTTTCCTACACAGCATCACTTAAATGAATGGAACCTCTTTAATGGCACAATAAAACTGCTAATAGCTACCTCTCAATTCAAATGGGACTTACAGTGATGATGCATTATGCCCCCAGGACAGCACATGAAAGTTTTGTGTATTTTCTTGCTGAATATTTGAAGACATTAGCATTTGTGTGTTTGGAGTAGTAAAGTTTTTTTAAAAAAAATATTATAATAAGAACTGGATCATAAGCACTCAGAATTTAGAAGTGTTCAGTAGAAGTGTTCAGTGCAGATACTGTATACATACTTCTTCAGGACAATTTCTGAAGCTCCTTTGCTGTACATTCGGAAGTTACCATCTGGCAATTTAATGACAGTGCTCATTGACTTTCTTACAGAATTAAATGTGTACACTTTGTACAGCTTCTCTTCAGGGATTTGATTTCGAATAGGTTGATAATCCTGCTTTAGGTCCAAGACAAACCCCAATAAGCCACACTCTGTCTTGTTGCCAACCTGACGAGGTAGACCACCTTCTTTTTCTGGTGGCTAAGGAAAAAGAAAGAATTGGATTTCAAAACTGTTCTCATGTCAACACAATACACCATAACTGATGTGAAGTAAAGTAACTATTACATCAGTTGTATTTTCCTTATCCCCAGCTTTTTTTTCTTTTTCTGGCAAATGGAAACAGTCTTGTCATGGAAGCCTACAAATGAGTGATTCCCTGGCAGGAAGGAACATTTGACCTTTCCCTTGGACTATTTTTTTCCATTCAACATTGCTCCCTCCATTTCCCATCTTGAGGGTAATAAAATATCAGTATCTCTATTCTTTCCTATTCAGAGAGAACAACTTTTGAGTGGGGTGGTGGTGGTGACCTGCAGTGAAAAATGCAGGCAGGCTGGGGCAGATGATTCAGGTGCACGTCTTTTTCTACAGCCCTAACCCCCCCCCCCCAAGCCATTCCACTCTTGCCCCACACCTCACCCGGCCCTTCACAGCTGTGGCTACATGCACGGTTCTCAAGGACAATGAGAGATGGTCCTTTGCACTGTGTGACCCTGGTGGCAGTCCCCTGACCACCACCACAGTTTAATCCCTGGATCTGCCTACTGCCATCAGGCTTCTCCTGCCTCGCTGGATGCCAAATGAGCGGTGTCCCCCAGTTTCTTCTGCCTAGGGCAGTTCTACCCGCTCCCAGTTCTGGTGCTCCAAGCAGTTGTTAGTGCCACCAGTATGGTGAACAAGGCCCTGAATAAAATCCCCTATGAATTCACAAGATGGTTAAGGGCTTCTTTCTTGTGCCTCCATTATTACAAATTTTAGGCCTGGCTTGTGGTTTTAGTTGTCCTCTAATGATAATAGACAGAATTACCAACAGGCACAAATTGGTAGCTTGGTTAGCAGTTGATCCCTCAAAGACAGAATAGAACCATACATTAGAGAATCTTGACCTGACAATAGTGTCATGCATCTGATAAAGGAAGCTCTGAGTCTGACTCTAAAAAAACTTACACCCTATAAGTCTTGTTGATCTTTATATTGCCACCAGACTCAAATCTTGGCCTGGCAAGAATTTGTGAATTAGTTTATACAATCTAGGGGGTTAAAAATAATCACAGCAAGGGAGGATGATATAGTGATAATATTTTGAAGGGTCTCAGGAGAGTTTCAAACGCTGATATTTAAATGCTAGGTATTTCTCTCGTATCTATTAACAACATAGACAATTTTGTCTTCTCTTTTCAAGGTTTTCTTTTACCAAAAATTTGCACATATACACTAGTGTCTATAAAAGATGAAATCCTACAAATTGAACCATATAAGTTATAATTAACTTTGCCGTGTTCTTTTAGCAACTGAATAAATATCTACATTTTTCATTCTGGTTTAGGAATATTAAATTAATGGAAATCCCTTAGTAAGAAACTCAAGCAATGAGTTGTAGCACATTTATAGATGCAGCACAGATGCAAACCCTTCTGCAAGTTAATGAACCTAAATTTAGTACACATAGCCATGCATGTTTAGCTGTGTGGTGCATCTAACGCATTTTTTATTTTCTGAATTAAGCTACTGATTGAATGATTTTCAAGGATAATCTGAACCAGAAAATTGTCTCTTTCCAGACAGCTGATGCCTAGAGTAAATAGTTTTATTCAAAGAAAGTCAGAATTTAAAAACACTGAGTCATATATTTGAGCAACAGATATTTTAACATGCACTATATATCAACAGTTAGATCCCCAAACTTATCTAACAGCAAATATTTATTTGAAATTGATTTTAAAAAGAACTAGCAAAGCAAAGTGATCATTTTCAAAATAATGAATGGGACTGGGAAACTTAAAATCTATATGGCAAAAAGTATATATTTTAAATTAACCTATTTAAGGGATTTGGGAATTTCTCCACAGCCCCCTCCCCCAACTATTTAATTTCAATGAGAGAACAAGTAATGAAGGAAGAAAGGCATATAGAATCATGGAGTTGGAAGAGACCACAATGGCCATCAAGTCCAATCTACTGCCAGGCCAGAATACACAAAGCACTCCTGACAGATGGTCATCCAGCCTCTGTTTAAAAACCTCCAAAGAAGGAGGTTCACTCCGAGGAAGTGTAGTCCTCTGTCGTGCCATCAGGAAGCTCTTTTTTAATGTTTAGGTAGAATCTCTTTTCCTGTACTTTGAATCCATTATTCCTTGTCCTCAGAGGTGTACCTAGGCAAACTGGCGCCCGGGGACAAAACCTGGGTTTGCCCCCCCACCCGGCGTATGGGCAGCTACCCTCCCCCACCATGACCATGACAATGATTTTTTGTACCAGCTCACAAAACACCTCCCACTCCCATCAAAACATACATGGCTCTCTCCCCACCAACTCTTTTCCTAATTTCCTAATCATAACAACCCTATGAGGTAGGTTGTTTGCCTGAGAAACAACTCCAAGCCAATGAAAGTGGGTATTAAGCATGTAAATCTCTCACAAATCACCCCCAGCAAAACGTTTACCAAACAAATGTCAGCATCATCTCTCACAAAACACCTCCAGTGGAATCCACCCCCAAACAGCATCACTTTCAATGGTGTTTAAACTTTTAAATCTACCTTAAAGGGAGAATCTGGGGTCCCCGGTTAAAACAAAATTGAAAGTGATGCTGTTTGGGGGTGGATTCTCCCCCACCCTGAAACAGCATCACTTTTGAGGGTTGGAGAATGAGATGAAACAAATACCAGATTCGGCTGGAACCTGGGCAAATTTAGGCACATTCAGACAAAAATTGTCCGATTATTTCCTGCCCAAATATGAACAAATGCAAATGCAAGGTATTTGGGTTGGGGGGGGGTATTTTTGGTGTTTTTTCGGCCTGCAGGGAGAACATTTTTAAAGCTAGCGGCACCATGATTTCAGGGCATAATCCAGAGACTGTCGTGATGATACCACCCAAGATTGGTGAAGTTTGGTTCAGGGGCAGCAAAGTTATGGACCCCCAAATGGAATGCCCCCATCCCCATTGTTTTCAATGGGAGCTAACCTGAGATGGGGGCTACCCATTTTGGGGACCATAACTTTGGTCCTTCTGAATATAACTTCACCAAACTTGGGTGGCATCATAAGAATAGTTAACGGATGATACCCTGAAATTTTGGTGTCACTAGCTTTAAAAATACATCCCTTCCAGGCACCCCAAGAAATTTGCCCAAGATTCTTTGTTTTGCAGTGACTTTGCTCTGTTGTAGCTAATGAGGAATTTCTGAGGCAGGCTGCACATTTTTGAAGATAGAGGTGCCAGACGTTCAAGCTGGCTCCAAGAGGTTTTGAGTAATAGCATCCAAGCTTGGTGAGCTTTGCTTCTGGAGTGGGGGGGGGGAGTTGAGAGAGTTCTGAGAGAACTCAGCCCACAAGCTTTCATGTGCTGGAGCAGGGAAACAAAATAAGCCTTTTGGGGGCCCATAAAATTGAACCCCCAGAAGCAAAGGTCTCCAAACCTGGATGCTATTACCAGGAGGCCCTCCTGGAGCCGCCCTGAAAGTCTGGTGCCTCTATCTTCAAAAATGTGCAGCCTACCTACACACTCAGAAATTCCCCATTGGCTACAATGGAGCAAAGTCACTGCAAAACAAAGAATCTTGGGCAAATTTCTTGGGGTGCCTGGAAGGGATGTATTTTTAAAGCTAGTGACACCAAAATTTCAGGGTATCATCCGTTAACTATTCTTATGATGCCACCCAAGTTTGGTGAAGTTATATTCAGGGGGACCAAAGTTATGGTCCCCAAAATGGGTAGCCCCCATCTCAGGTTAGCTCCCATTGAAAACAATGGGGATGGGGGCATTCCATTTGGGGGTCCATAACTTTGCTGCCCCTGAACCAAACATCACCAATCTTGGGTGGTATCATCATGACAGTCTCTGGATTATGCCCTGAAATCATGGTGCCGCTAGCTTTAAAAATGTTCTCCCTGCAGGCCGAAAAAACACCAAAAATACCCCCCCCAACCCAAATACCTTGCATTCGCATTTGTTGGGCAAATTTCTTGGGGTGCCTGGAAGGGGTGTATTTTTAAAGCTAGTGACTCCAAATTTTCAGGGTATCATCTGTTAACTATTCTTATGATGCCACCCAAGTTTGGTGAGGTTATGTTCACGGGGACCAAAGTTATGGTCCCTCAAATGGGTAGCCCCCATTTCAGGTTAGCTCCCATTGAAAACAATGGGGATGGGGCACCCCCTTTGGGGGTCCATAACTTTGCTGCTCTTGAACCAAACATCACCAAATTTGGGTGGTATCACCAGGACAGTATCTGGATAGTACCCTGAAATTCTGGTGCCGCTAGCTTTAAAAATGCGCCCCCTGCAGGCCAGAACGTGAAAAAACACTTAAAAATTTAAAAACACACAAACGACCTTGAAATGTTGGCACCCCCCACGTGACCAAATGGGGGGCGCCCGGGGACATAGGGTACCCCCTGTCCCTAGGCAGGAACGCCAGTGCTTGTCCTAATCTCCAGAGCAACAGAAGAAAACAAGCTTGTTCCATCTTCAATATGACACCGCTTCAAATATTTAAACACAGCTGTCATGTCATCCCTTAATCTTCCCTTCTCCAGAACAAACATACCTAGTTCCCTAAGACACTCCTCATAGGGAATGGAATCCAGACTTTTTACCATTTTGGATGCCCTCCTCTGGACACATTCCAACTTCTCAATATACTTTTTGAATTGCGGTGCCCAGAACTGGACACAGATCCTCGCTTCTGTCCCTACGCTTCTCCAGCTGTTTATGCATGGGTACAGGACTTTTTTCATTTGCTCCATCATCTATTCTACACATGCATAGACAACCTCTGTTCCCCACATTCTGATTGACTGCTGGTTGTGTCAAATGGCATCATTCTCCCCCATTGTGTCAAATGGTATCATACTCCCCAATTTTTGAATTCACTTTCACAGAGGGAGAAACCATGGATTTAGAAAGAGAAAGGGGGGAAGGGGGAATGAAGAGCAGTCTGCCTTTCCCAGGCAGGAAGGGAGGAAAGCGTGTGAGCAGGGGGCAGCAGCCCTCCTGAAACAGCAGTAGTGAAAGACTCCATTTAGCATAGGACGAGGGAGCCATTTTACACATGTTATGGCCCCTGATACCCCCAGAATAATATTAGTAAATATATTTTGCTTTAAAATCATATTGGCAAAAGCCAGTTGCCAAAAGCACTCATCTGGGTGTAGGTAGCCGCATGATCACTTGACCACAAGCTAAAGGTCAAAACTACTTTAACAAAAGCTAAGTTAAGATGAGTTGCTCCTGGCAACCTGGAGGTCTCATTTGAGTTACTAGCATGCTTGATTACCACACCCTGCTATAGAAACTGTTAAGGACAAAGGATATGGAAAGTCACCCTGCCAGCAGATACTGTATTCTTTATCTCTCTTGGAAACACAGGTCAGCAGCAAATACTTACTGCCCTGCATTTCCCCCTCCTTTTGTAATGGTTCTCCTAAAAGCCCCTTACCTCTCCCAGGTCCAAAGGTCTCAGCTAAAATCTGAATATCTTGGGCAGTGACCCTACAGGGTTAATCTGCATGGGAGCATTGCAGCTCTCCCTCATTTAGCTTAACAATGTAATTCTGGCCTTATTGTCACGGGGTTAGCAGTAGGTGAGCTGACTCATCAAGGTCAGCACCCCAAATCCAGCACAGATGTTGCAGAAATGAAACTTACTCTGATTGGTTCCTTTTCCCACCAAAGAACGATCTACCCTATAAAGGTTTAGTTCACCTGGAGCACCTTGCTCATTACTAGCCTGTACCTCCCTTGGTCTGGTCAGTGTTGAGACACGATATCGTCTTCACTGGGTTTCTGTGCTGGCGTGGAATCCCTGCCATCTACTTCGTCTACTCTTAAGAATCGTTAGGTAACATATTACCCTGCAAAACCCCATTCCTTCTCTATCCTCCCATCTATCTTTCAAACCTTTTTATATACTAGAACTTGAATGTATGTGCTCTTGTGCCTTACTGTATGTGTGTATTTTTGAACTAAATTTATATAAAACATTTAAACTCAATTAGACTCTTGCGTTCCTCTGTGGAATATTCTTTGCCAGAATCCCTTCCCCATATTATACAGTCCCAAAGATCCCCTCGGCCAACCTCTCGCTGCCAACGTGAGTTTTTATTCCCCTGTGCTACTTAAAAACCTAAAAGTGTGCTGCTACACTCTTAGCAGCTGGTGGAGAATCCCTTTCCTAAAACCCCTTCCCCTATTAAGGCCGTAACACACAGATGGCAGGGAAACCGCAATTCCTTTCATGCTCGCCTCTTCTCCTCTCCACTCCCACCCATAAAATCTACCCCCTCCTCCCACAGATGAATTTTTGCCATTGTGGCTCAGCAGAAGGTGTCCCCCTCCCTTCTCTTTGGGCTGCACACAAGCCTCTGCTTAATGTGATCAAAGCACACACACCCCTTTGCCATTTGCATTTCTGGCTCACACTTTTGGTACAGAAAGCATTGGGCGGGCCAGAACGGTGAAGTGGGAAAAATACAAAAGTTCTGCCCCGGATCTACTGCTGCGTTTTTTTCATGGCAGCGGAGTCGCACAGGGGTATTTAAAAAGTACCACCTTGCTAGCAATTTCTGAAATTTGCAGAGCAAAGGCAATACTGCAGGGCGGTGCCAGGGCCACACCAGGGCAGACATGCTGCAGCTCCAGAAGCCGTGAGGAATCCTTGAATACACAGGTATATTCCCCGTGCTCATACTGGTGCAATTTTGCCATGAAAAACTGTCCTCAGATATGGTGCTAGAGACCCCTAGATTGATGATTATGGGTTACTTCAACATTTATCCTAAAAGCTCCTTGCTAGGGCTAGCCCAGTATTTTATAGCCCCTTTGGCTGCCCTGGGTTTCTCTCAAATTATCATAGATCCTAGCGATCTGGCCAATTACTGCCCCATTTCAAACCTCTTGTTTCTGGGGAAGGTAATTGAGAGAGTGGTTCTGGGGCATCTTCAGGACTTTCTAGAAGACATGTCATTACTCGATCCCTTCCAGTCTGGCTTCTGTGCTGGGCATGGGACAGAGTCCGTTCTCTTGTAATGCCATTAAAGGTTCTTTGTTTGTAACTGAGTCCGTTCTCACTGCTGTCACAGATACACTCTGCATGCAGCTTGACCAAGGCAGATTGGCACTGCTGGTATTATTAGATCTTACCGCAGCATTTGCCATGGTCGATCACGACCTTTTGACCCACCACTTGGCCGTTTCTTGGGTGCGGGGCACTGCCCTTCAGTGGATTGCCTCGTTTCTCCAGGATTGAAGTCAGCAAGTGTGGCATGGGGATCAGGTCTCCCATGCTACATTGTCGTGTGCCTCAGGGGCCCTGCTATCCCAATTATTGTTTAGCATCTGTATGCAGCCCCTTGCTCAGCTGGTGCGGAGTTTTGAGCTGATCTGTCATCAATATGCTGATGACATTCAGCTCACTCTGTTGATGGAGGGGGGGGCAGCCACTGCCCCTGTGGCTCTACAGCATTGTTTGGAGGAGGTTGCTAGTTGGTTGAGGCAGAGCAGGTTAAAGCTGAATCCATCGAAGACAGAGATCCTCTGGCTAGGTTGTGGGAAGAAGATTGAGGGTTTCCAGATGCCGGTGTTTGAGGGGGTCACTTTAACTGACCTCTTCAGCCCACAACCTGAGGATTTGTCTCTTTCTATGGAGACTCAGGTGGCCCATGTAACCCAGGTAGCAGCAGTTGATCTGAAAGTTAAAATTGGTCCAGCATGCAGCAGCGCAGCTTCTCATGGGTGGGTCTATCTGGGACCATATCTCCTCTGTGCTGCACCACCTGCACTGGCTCTCAGTGGAATACTGGATCACTTTCAAGATATTGGTATTGACCTTTAAAACCCTTGAAGTCTGGGGCCCTCATATGTTCAGGACCATCTTTCCTGTTAAGTCCCTACTTGGCCTCTGAGCTCTGCCGAGAAAAAATTGCTGATGGTCCCTGGCCCCTCAATGATGCAGCTAGCCTCTACCCGGACCAGGGCTTTCAATGCCCTGGCTCCTGCCTAGTGGAATGGTCTTCCTCCAACTATTAGAGCCCTGCGGGACCTTAGTCAGTTCCGCAGGGCCTGTAAAATGGAGCTATTTCACCAGTTTTTTGGCGGGGGCTGGCCACTGATTGTTTTTTCCCCACTACTCCCCACGTACCATCATACTGGCTACTTGTGCTGTGCCAGTCCCCTCCTAGGAGATAGGAGGAGGTTTCTTCAGGTGCTATCTGGAGTTAGGTTTCTCTGTGATGTGATTTTGTAATTAATTAATTCAATTTAATTCAACATTAATTTAATTTTAATTATTTGATGGGATCCGCACAAGTACTATGTCGATACATTACAACATCCTAGGTCTCTGGGTGAGGCTCGAATTATAATGAAGGGCCAACAACCAGGTAAATAACTGGCAGCTGTGAAATCAACCAATAATTTTTTAAGCATTTATTTATAACAGATTTATATGATCGGTGACTAATTTCATGTTCTATTTAAACCATTGTCTACTAAGGGGCATGGCATGCAATAACACGGAGAACTTTATCATGCTACATGAAAACATGTTCAAATAAAAAGCGGATTGCATTATCCTGTCCTGTTGGGAAGGAATATATTGAGATTATCCACTGAACAACCACAAAGTTGGCATAAACAGCTCAAAATCCACAAAAAATAGGCTGCCTGTTCACAACTGGAAAACAGGATGTGAGCTGAACCACCAGGTGCTCAAGTATTTCTATTGTCATATTGTACATTGGGGGGGGGGGAAGAAAAGTATTATTAGATGTCAATTCTGTAGAGCCACATTCTGTTATTGCAGGGTTCTGAGGTTTAGTGCTATGTGCTCTTTCTACGGTAATTCATGTTCTTAGGCCTAAGATATATATCTGAAATAAGTAACTTTATGGAGAAAGCACATAAATAGCTCATGCTATTACTGTGAAGTGCAATGAACATCAGTTCGACTACATTTATTCTTTGGCAGGGAGAGAAGAGACAGTAATCAATAGCAATGTAGCTCCAGTTTTCTGAGATTATTGTGTGCTCAGGTAGCAATACTAGAAAAGGTTTCTTATCCTGGCAAATGTAAACTCTCATTTTGCTGATTTAACACAGATGCTGAAACAGAGGTGGTATTTGTGAGTGTTTGTTACATGCTGTCAAGTGGCTTCTAACTCATGGCAAACCTATGAATCAATGTCCTCCAAACTGTCCTATTCGTTAACAACCTTGCTCAGGTCTTGTGGTTTCTTTTATAGAGTCAATCCATCTCATGCTGGGTCTTTCTCTTTTCCTAAGGCCTCTGGTCTGAGCAGGAAATAAATAGAAACCAGTTCAGCTGTGTTAAGTATTCAACTTGCTGTCTTTTGTGAGTGTCCTGCCTCTACAGAGGGACCCCAAAAAGAAAATATAAGTTAAAACCCCCATGCTTTCATCATAATGTATGGTTCCACTCTATCTCTTTTCAATCAACAATAATACAAAAGCAATATGATCATTCCTCCCTGTGTCCAATATATGAAGACCGTGAGGATGAATTCATGTGAAGCACTATTGACAGTTAAAACAGAGTTTGCTCCAAGCATCTTTTCCACTACTGAAAGAGGAAGAAGGTTCTTCTTTGACCATCTATAAAGACTGGGAGAAGGATCATGTAACCCGCATGAACAAAACATCATGTGTGCAGTGACTATGGGCAGGATGGAGTGAAAATGTTGTCTGGATCTAAGCCACAGATCTGAACACAGTAAAGAGAGAAAAGAAATTCCTTTGGAAAATCCATTTGTGTTGTAATTTGAAATACATCCCACTGAAATCAGGGTGAAGGAAACAGTAAAGCAAGGTCTTGACAAGCTATTTGATCATAAATGACCTGGATGTTTTCCCCCATTTACCACAATCAACACAAAATAAACTGGTGCAAAAAGGTTTAAGTACTGTATATACTCGTGTATAAGCTGACTTTTTCAGCACATTTTTAATGCTGAAAAAGCCCTCCTTGGCTTATATTCGGGTCGGCTTATACTCGAGTATATACGGTATTTATATACAACTGTATATGCCCTAGTCTGATAACCTCATACCAGCTATAGCTGAAGCTCTTTTTGGACATACAGATGATGATGAGGAATCCATTTTTCAAGGATTTTAATTCTGGTGTTTTAGCTTGGTTGATGATTGAGCTAAAGTTTTTGTACTTTAAAAGTTATTGTTGATACCATATTATTTTTGTTGACCCTCTTTTCCACTTACAGAGCTAGTTTACTGTTTTTCTTTGAAATAAATATTCAAAAACATTTAACCTACTGATGCCTCAATTAATGTAATTTTATTGGTATCTATTTTTATTTTTGAAATTTACCAGTAGCTGCTGCATTTCCCACCCTAGGTTTATACTTGAGTCAATAAGTTTTCCCATTTTTTTGTGGTAAAATTAGATTCCTCAGCTTATATTCGGGTTTGCTTATACTCGAATATATACGGCATATAGTAATCACTTCCAGTTAATAGCTTCAGCAGCAACGTTGTGTTCATGAACTGTAGACAGCATGTTATTTTAAGAATTTGGAGAGATAGAACCATGATAATTGAAAGTATGATTGTTTCCCATTAATAAAAGAACACTATTGGTACAAACAAAAGATTATGCTGACAAATGTTCCTGTTGATTTTAAATTATTTAAATGGCATGGGAGGAGATCACACATATATGCCTTCTCCTGAATTATGTGTTTATTTTAAAAATTACAATGGTGCCCCTACACAACCTTACGTAACTAGGAACCCTGGGAAAAAAACAGAGAAAAGTCAGCATTCAAAGAATATATGTCAAAACATATATATGTCAGAAGTGGAAAGACCATTCATTATTACTGTCCATCCTCGATATGAATTTTGATTTCATTTATATTTACTGCTATAACATTGCCTTCTTTCCTGCTCTGATAATGCTGCACATTTTTCTGTAACACAAAAGTCTGATGCAGTAAACAATATGCATGCAGGGGTTGGGACTGATGTTAGTCATTGATTTAACCCAGTTTTCCTGCATAACCTGAACACAAACAGTAGCATCATAGTACTAGTCCAATACAGCTTCCAGCTTTAGGAATACTGGGATATCTTCCATCTTTGTGCACAGGCCATTTTGGCTTTTGGCTTGGGTGTGCAGCTTTATCAACAATTTCTAACTTTAACATGTTTCAGAGGCCCCCAGGTACAAATGGGCAAGTCTGGCATTCAGTGTTATCAGTATGCAGATGACACACAGACCTACCTCTCATTTTCACAGGCATGTCCAGTAACTGTCCATGCTGGAAAACTGGAGGCAAGTGAATCAGGCAAGTCTAAGGTAAGAAATCTTTACAATGCCCTGCAAACATTATAAATGATATCCAATTCATTATCCACAGTAAGAGCCTTGGATATTCCTGGATCTGCCACTGGGTTGATTGTAAATGAGCTTGGCTAATATGAACTTGTTTTATCAAAATACTAGAAACAACTGCTGTTTTTCCTGAGTCCATTCTGACATTAAAAAAACCCTAACATTCTCATAGTGACGTCATCAAGAGTGTGATGTATCTCTCCACAGCCACTGTGAGATTTCTAAGCTTTGTTCCATTGCTCCTTTCACCGAAATTGCCTGCTTAGCTCTGAAAAATGTACATCAAATCCAAAACTGTACATCAACAGGGCCAGAAGGAAACAGGGCCAAAGGAAACTGCTGCACATAAAGGACAGCTTCCCCACTACAGCTCAAGCAGTATTGGTACAGGATCCAAACCATTATGTACAAAATGAAATGCAAATCCCAAAATAGATTTGTATCCAAGTTTCTCCAAATCCCCAACAAGTCATAAATAATCATGTGGAACTGTATATTTTACTTATTTTTATTGTATTCTATTCAGCTTAATAACCTGCCCTCCTCAGCCAAAACCAGGCTCAGGGTGGCTAACTAAAGGGCAATAGCCTTAGCATGCAGAAATAGTGGACAGTGAACCCACCAAGGAAACTCAGTCAAATTATTAGTTACATACTCCCCCTCCCCTACTTCAGAGTGAGAACAGAGTGCACATAACTTTTAAAACATTTCCAGGCAGGAAATGAAATGTTTCCTCTATGGAGTTTCATGCTGTTCCCCCTTCTCCCTTTGGTTTCAGAATGTTTTATTTCCAGCCTGAAAACATTTTTTACAAAACCCCTTGTATAATGATTCTTTTGTTTGAAACATTTTCAAGCCATCTTCTCTCACTGTGTGGTAATTTGTAAAACAGTCTGTCTTTCCCACTGCTGTTTTCCATGCCCCTGGGCCCTAGTTCAACTTTCCCCTCAGCGCCACTTTTTCCCATTCCTGAACTGATCTTATGCCCTCGCCTCTTTATTTTCTGTCATTTTTGGTTGCACTCTCACTCCTCCCTTCTCCTTGAATAAATCCACCATTACTCAGTTTTTCTTAAATGTGAGTACATTTGTTCAAGAAAAAATCTGCAGTTACTACAGCGACTCTAAGACTCTATGAAGCATTGTTTCTACAAAATAACAAAAAAGAGAAAAAAAAACCTTACAGAGGCATGAAACATTTGGAGGGGGTGAATGTGGACAAACATAAAGGAGGGGATCGAAAACATTCTGCAAACTTTTAGGTGATTTGTGGGGACAAAGCCATGGTCTTTGCATACAATGATTTTATCATGCAGGCAAATCCAATTCAGCTAGGTCAGGGGTCTGCAACCTGCGGCTCCCCAGATGTTCATGGACTACAAATCCCATCAGCCCCTGCCAGCATGGCCAATTGGCTCAGCAGGTTGCAGACCCCTGAGCTAGGTAGTGCTATTACATCAAGTATAGTCATGATGTAATCTCTCATTGACTAGATACAGATAGTGAAGAGAAGAGAGCTATATCAATTGCACATTAGTAGCAACATACAACATATCCAAACTATTACAGGACAAAGAATACAAAGAAATTAAGTGTTTGTAGCTGGGGGGGGGGGGCGCTTTTTCTTGTTGAAAATTCCATTTATAAATGCTAGCAAAATAAGAGTGATACAAAAATAGTCTTTAACAAATATTCAGATACACTGATACGTTTTCATCAAACTTTTGCTGTTATTTTGACTACCACAGTAATAACCTTAGTGGGTTTTTTTTAAAAAAAGGATAATATATTCCATAATATCAACGGATGCAGTTCTTCCTCTTCTTTAAATTGCCAGGAAGCAAAACCCACTTACCAGAACCTTTGAAGTATAAGCACTGTTGATGGCAATGGCATTAACCAGCAACTCCAAAGTTTTGGCTGGAATGGAATCTGGGTCAGGGATTTCTTTGTAGTGGACATCTGCAACATGGGCTTGTACTACGGTCATTCGGTTAGTAGTTAATGTTCCTGTTTTATCAGAGCAGATGGCTGTAGCATTACCCATAGTCTCACACGCATCTAAATGACGGACCAAATTGTTGTCCTTCATCATTTTCTGAAGGAAAAAAACCAAAAATCTTATTTTAGTAAACAAAGTACAGCAGTAGGCAAGTAATGATTCCTGGATTTTAAATGTGATATCCTTTAGCATTCGTAAAAGTCACCACATTTGGCTTTGTAAAACTTATCCACATACTTCCACTAAGACAGCTATTGAGAGCCAGTGTAACGGAGTGGTTAAGAGAAGTGGATTTTGCTCTGGAGAACCAGATTTGTTTCCCCACTCTTCCACATGAAGCCTAATGGGTGACCTTGGGCTTGTCACAGCTCTCTCAGACCTCTCTCAGCCTCACCTACTTCACAAGGTGTCTGTCGTGGGGAGAGAAAAGGAAAGAGTTTCTAAGTTGTAAACCGCCCAGAGCCCCTTGGGGATAGGGCAGTATAAAAAACTAAGAAATAAATAAAAAATAAAAATAAATAAGATGCTTTGAATTTTTTTACAGTTGAGAAAACCAACTGTTCTTCTACTAAAGCAACTGCATTATTCAAAAGGCACAACATTAGATAGGGATCCAGAAAAGAGACAATAAGATATGTAATTATAAAATATTTTTTACTTGACACAAGTGTAAAAACAATTGAAATGCATATGAAAAACCAAACACAAGTGTTAGACTACACTAGAGAGTAAATGGATTTCTCCTGTTTTGCTTCTTTTAATGTTTGGTCTTGGCTACCATAATCTATACTATCCCTCTTCCACTTTCTATAATTAATTTTAAATATTATGCAAGCACAGTTTGCCCATGGCACATTTTTTTAGAACAGGATTGGCAGATGGCTCCAGTGCTTGTTTGCAAGTTGGATGAGATAACTTACCGTCCTGTACTAGAAAGGCCACCCACGTTATGTTTGAACAGTTTTCACACAACCTGAGCTATTTTGACAGAAGCTAAAAGGGAGTCCAGTGGTTACTACACAGAAATACCGGTAATAATCTATTTATGGACAACTGTTGCTAAACAAACTTAGTGGAACTATGAGGAATCATAGAAGACAGGGGGACAAAACATGGAAACTCCCTGCCTCAAATAGGTCCCATCAGCAGAGTTCTGGTAGTGGTTTCCTGTTCGTATAATTCTGAACTTCAGCAGGCCATCACTATAACACAACTGACACTCAGAATTGACATTCTGGAACTCACAAAGACATGAAGTAGTCTCATTCTCCCCCTGCCCCACTATTTCCTCTTTCTCTTTGTTGAAAGCCCCTATAGCCTCTCCCTTTTTCCTGCTTCCTTCTCTCCTATTAGGTTACAAACATCCTGGTGGAACCTGGAGATCTCACAGAACCACAACAGATCTCCCAACTAGAGAGATCAGGTCCCCCTTAGGGCTGCCAGCTCCAGGTTGGGAAATACCTGGAGATTTGGAACTGGAGTCTGAACAGGGCAGGGCTCGTGGAGAGAAGCAATCTCAACAGGATATAATGTTATAGAGTCCACCCTCCAAAGGAGCCATTTTCTCCAG
Source organism: Sphaerodactylus townsendi (assembly GCF_021028975.2). Taxonomy (NCBI): domain Eukaryota; kingdom Metazoa; phylum Chordata; class Lepidosauria; order Squamata; family Sphaerodactylidae; genus Sphaerodactylus; species Sphaerodactylus townsendi. The sequence goes on from NC_059427.1 coordinate 62,261,462, forward strand.
GGGAACTAATCTGTCATCTGGAGATCAGTTGTAACTCTGAGTTTACTCCAACCCCCATTTGGAGGTTGACAACCCTGGTTCCCATGGAGGAAATGACAATTTTGGAGGGTGGAATTTATAGGATTACACTCCTCTGAGGTCCCTCCCCTCCTCAAACCCCACCTGTAGCCAGACTGACCCATGGTGGGCTGGGGGAACCTTGTTTCTAATACTGCAGTATGTCCATCCATCCTGTCAACCCTTGGAATGTCTAGCAGTGCCGTGCCAAAATGGAGAGCCCATTCTCTGCATTGGCTAGCGTATCCACAAGGACACAGTAAAAGCTTGTCTGGACTTGCCCTTGCCCATATCCGTCTTGCAAAATACCTGCCTCACACCCTTCCCAAAGGAGAACACAATGCCTCTGCATTGGAAAACGTTTCCATCTCCAGTCCTGGACTATCCACCCAGCGAAGGCAAAGGACTTGATAGTGTGCTTTGCCTCAGCTGTTTCTACCAGTATTGTATTAACCCAATACTTCTTAGCTTAATGAGTCAACACTTAAAGTTGATGTCTGCCTCTTGTCTTTCACTGGAGAGGCAGGATTCCCCTTTGTCTTTGGCAATTAAGGGCCACTCTGCATAACCCTCTATCTACCTCACTACACTATTTCCCCTTTCTATCCTCCTGGCAACTCTCATACCCCTTTCTTTCTCAGCCATTCACCAACCTGCCTTTTATCTGCCTCCTATTCTCAACTATATTATTTATTGACTTCATGTGTACCACTTCTGTTTCCACAGTGGGGATACAGAGCAGCTGGGGAAACAGAGCAGTGGGGAAACAAAGCAGCTCGCATTAATCTCCTCTCCTCCTTTTTATCTGCACAACAACTGTGTATAGTAGGTTAGGGTAAAGTAAGAGATTGGTTCAAAGTACTCCAAATTTGCTGAAAAATCTATTTAGTGTTGGTGTGGTTCCAATCCATAGATTTAGGTATCAGCAGATGAGGGGTCATATGTTGCTGTCAAATGTACAGATTATTTATTTCAGGGCTATGTGAAATGAAACTGGGCATATAATCCAAACATCATGGTACAGTGCAGAACAGAGATACTCTTACCTGACCACATCCTATCATAGATAGGAAAATATTGGTGGATTTGTATGTTCAGAATTTGATAAGCTCTCGGGAGCTTGAAAAGGCCACCCTGTCACCTGGTTTATTTAACTGATGGCCAACTCCTCCCCCCGTGGTTTCTGAACAGCAATGAGCCTACTCACTTTCAGACTTTTTGTGAAAAGGGATTATTACTTTTAATTCAATTTACAAATCACAGCCAATTACATAGAAACCACTAAGTGCCTCCAAGTGGCCCTGCTTACCTGCCTTACTAACAGATCTTGTCCATGTGTTATAAGAGGGGAAAAAATTGTTCCCCATCTTTCATTTAAACAATATTAGGCATGTGAAGAATTTCAACATTTAAACAAAGAAAATACATTGACATGCTGTCCACTCCTTGTCAATCTCACCCACTAGCAAACTAAATTATATTAAAATAATTAATTGTTTCTTTATGAAGAAATTCAAAGAATTGTTTCCATTTACTTGGTTCTGAGATTGGCTTGACTTACCTTTACAGAGTAAGCAAGGGAAATTGTGACAGCCAGAGGAAGTCCTTCTGGTACAGCAACTACAAGCACAGTCACACCAATAATGAAGAACTTCACAAAATACTGAACATAAACTGGAGTGCATTCAGGTAGCCATGGCTTCTTGTTGATCACAAAGGTTTCAATACAAAAGTAGAGTACTAAAATGATAACCGTGATGGCAGACATTACCAAACCTGAGACAGAAACAAAAAAATTAATCCTTTACTGTAACAAAATAAAAAAATGTGATGCAAAGAAAATATTTTTTTTTACAAAAATTATGATAAAATATCTCAGTGCTAAAAGAAATGTGATGGTAGGAGATCTGTGAAAAGACCTTCTCAGTTTTTCTAGAGGGAAAAAGTCTCTATACAAACCAAAATTTGGATCATGATCATGGTAAGGAAGGAAGAGAAGGTCTAAATTTCCTATAGGAATGTAGGAATTAATGGACAGTTCTTGCAATAAAAGGAAGTGGGCAGTGGGTTCCCACACAGATTAGTACTGTGTTCAGTACTATTTAATTTGCTCACTAATGATCTGGAATTAAGGTTGAGCAGTACAGTAGCCAAGTCTGCAGATGATACCAGAATATTCAGGATGGTGAAAACCAAGGTCAATTGTGAAGAGTTACAGGAGGATCTCTCTTAATTGAGTGAGTGGCAACCAAGCGGCAAAAAAGTTCAGAATGGGTGAGTGTAAGATGACGTATATTGGAACAAAAAAATGTTAATTTTAAATATATGCTGAAGGAGTCTGAGATGGCTGAAGATGAGACTGAAAGAGATCTAGGGGTGGTTGTTGGAAGTTCAATTAAAATGTTGATCCAAGGTGTAGGTCAACAGTTTGTGGGAGGGTAAACTCCACACATTAGGAGGAACTGAAAATAAAGTAGTCAATATTATAATTCTTTTGTATAAAGCTATGGTGAGGCCTCAATTGGGATACAGTTTGTAAATCTGATCAGTGTCTCTAAAAAATGGCATTGGAAGACTGGAAAAATACCAAGGAGCGCAACCAATATAATTAGGTGGTTTGAGCATCTTTCCCATAAGAAAGGCTGTAGAGTCTGGGACTTTTTAGTCTTGAAAAAAAGAAAGCTAAGGGGATACAAGATAAAGTCTTATAAAAGTATGAATGGGGTAGAGAAAGCTGATAAAGGGAGCTTTCTCTCCCCTTTCCATAATACTACAACTCAGGGAAATAGGTTCAGAACAGATAAAAAGAAACACTTCTTTACTCAGAGTAATTCAGTGGGAATTCACTGCCAAGGGAGATAGCAATGGCCAATGAGCAATGGGCATAAAACATATATTTATGAAGGAGAGATCCACCAACAGCTACTAGCCATGGTGTCTGAAAGGAACTTTTATATCCAGAGGAAGCAATCTCTGAATAACAGTGGGGGAAGGCAGCACCTGGTGAGGGCCCTGGCCCCTATGTCCTCTTCGTCTACTAGGACAACTGCTTGGGTGCTGTGTGAATCAGGATGCTGGACTAGACAGACCACTGGACTGATCCAGCAAGCTCATCTGACGTTCTTGTGTACAATACAATTTCCCCAACAATAATCGTTTCCCCACTCCATCTCAATTGTGCTGTTAGCACTGGAAAGAAGAAGGAGGATGGCTTCCAAGGCTCCTAACAATATGGAATATTTGATGAGCAATGGTCCTCTCCCATACACCTCTGCCTCAAACTGAATCAAGACACAACATGTGCTTCTGGATCACAGCCCACAGACATACCTCTCTAGTGTTCCTTTCCCCACCGCCCTCAATATTTCACCATATTCTATGGAATGTGTCCATTGTTATATACATTTGTCTAAGTTACAAAGATCTTGTAGCTAATAAAAACTTAACTTTCCCAAGCATGCTTCTTCTAGAGACGTTTATATTACATGCACACCATACCTGCTTTGCCTATCTGGACAGCCAATTTTGTTAGCTTCCCCTGGAGGACAGATTTCTCTTTCTTGTGCATGTTAGCTTTCCTCTTCTCTTTGTCATCTCCTTCTCCCCCTTCCGCACTCTTCAGTGGTTGCATCTCCATTGCAGCAGCACCATCCTGTTGTTTGGCTGGCACAGCGAGGGGGAAAATGTGATTTAAGAAATTCAACTTACTGTAACTTCCATCTTTTAATTTAGAAAACCAGATTTCTGGAGAATTTCAGTGCCAATTAGTTTTATTGATGCTGGGAGTTCTTGTAATTCACAACATGGATTACTTTGGACAAGATTCTAATCACAGCACAAAGGGCTTTGAAAATAACACAGAAAGAGATGCTTTGGTGTCTACATTTGCAAGGTAAAAATTCGTCGGTTTTTTTTTTAAAAAAGTAAGGAAAAGCTGGGAAAAGAAAACAGTTACAGAGAAAAAGTGGCAACAGGGAGAAAGTTGAAATAGGAAAGTTAGGGGGAAAAGCAGAATTGAAGGAAGCTATGACAGAAGAAAGGGGCAAGAAAGAAAGGCAGTGGAGGGGGATGACATTATCTGTCCCTGTGAGTCAGGTTCCTCTCTTGTCAAATCTAAAATGGTACTACAGCTATATTACACCCATTTTGAAGTAGGACTTCCAAAGTGATTTTTTGTGATGGACACTCCAGGATATTTTTGAGACAGAGGATATCCAACACATCCTACATGCAGCAGTCCTGAAGGCAGAAGTATGTTGGCTATCAAATCCCTATAGAGCAGGGGTAGGGAACCTGCGGCTCTCCAGATGTTCAGGAACTACAATTCCCATCAGCCTCTGTCAGCATGGCCAATTGGCCATGCTGGTAGGGGCTGATGGGAATAGTAGTTCCTGAACATCTGGAGAGCCGCAGGTTCCCTACCCCTGCTATAGAGCATAATGGTGTCAGCATCCAATGTGAGTAACCAGCCACTGTGATGTAGTGGTCAGTATGTCAAGCTAGGATGTGGTATACTCAAGTTTGAATCTCCACTCAGTCACATGACTCTGGGTCATTCACACTATCTTAGTATAATCTAACTCCCTAATGGAGGGGAGGAGTCCTTTGTAAAATGTTTTAGGTCCCCTTTCGGAATAAAGGTGGGGCATAAATGAAGTAGACAACTTGAAGCACAGTAGGGAAGAAACAGGAGTGAACAGAGGAACTCTTCTATGTCTATACTTCCCCCCTTCCAACCACTTTTAACCAGTTCTACTTCCAGTGAACCTACAAAATTTGAGCAAGTCCTTCTGGGAGAAAAATGCCAAATTAAAAGCAATTTTGGAAGAGAGGAGAAGGGGTGGTTACATACTGTTCCTCCATTATATGCCCCCTGTCCACGCACATAGGCAAGGCAAAACCTAGTGTTGAAATAATGACTTTACATTTACAACACTATATATGCCTCACATTTTCCAGGTATCTCTCTCACCTGCTCCTTGGTAAAATGATACAGCAATAATAGGAAATGAGCTACAGGATAGCAACTTTCTTTTGCAACTTTCTCCTGTGTAATCTCAATTGCAATGGATTGGACAATGGCACCACAGAACACAATTTAATGGGGTTGCTCAGGAGGCATGTTCAATGAACTCTATTCATACTATATTAAGGAGTTTACTGGACAAGGTCAAAAGTACATAATTGTACCAATCCATTTAGCTTTTCCCAAGCAGAACTAAAAGTGTTATTTCCAATATTGTGCCATCTAACGGAAACTATAAGCGTTTGTTTGCTTGTTTTTGTATTTTCCGCTTTCTGCCGTTCACGTATCTATACATTTCAGAAATAAACAAAGACATTTCAAGATTTTCAACAGCACTTACATTCTTTCTGCAAAGCAAAACATGTCAAAACACTGTCATTTGACAACTGAAGTAGACACAAATAAATGGAAAAATAGGGAGGAAAGACTGATATTATTTAGCACAGAAAATAATCCATCCCAATCTATAATTTGCAGAGGAAATAAGGATAGTTAGATTTAATAGAAGACAAAAACGTGTTTAGTAGCTGATTTTACTCAAAATATCATGATTGCATGGGGGAGAACCACACACGCACCTTCTACTGCCGCCATTCTCACATATAACTGATAATCAAGATTACTTTAAATGGCAGATAATCTTGCAGGTTCCCCTGTGAAGTAGCTGCTCTCCAGACTTTGCAAACATTTCTGGCTAAGTGTTTGATGCTCCGCCATATGCTCACGTAACTTTTTACATTTCAACTTACATATATTAAAACTGGTATGAAATATCTATGTATCTTAAAATATGCCTTCATAACCATGATTGAACATGGGATATCCAGTGGTTGAACATAGAATATACATTCCCAGCTGCACATCCTAGGCTGGCATTGGACAGTCATAACCATCACAGTGCTCTGAGAAGGCATAATATGGACGACAAGAAGCACAGAAGCAGCAGTAAGGAGAGGGTCTGTAAGATCATGAAATTTTCATGATGGTATAACAGGTTGAAACAGGCTGGAAAAAACTGTGAAAGTTCCAAAGTGCTGAAACTGTGACAACACACAATGGCCTTATACTCAACCTTCAGTGAGACAAACAATGGCATGCATAACATATCTGTCATGTAAATATGAACATATTCCATATAAATATTTATATGTTTATACATACACACATATTAAAGTGGAAAATCCACAAGAACTTGGGGGGGGTATCTCATTTCCCCTTCCCCTTGGGGGGTATCTGATTTCTTTCCTTCCCTAAAAAGACCCATAGCCTCTTCCCTTTTTCTGTGTTCTTTTCTCCTTCTCACCCATCAGCCAACCTACCTTTATCTGTCCCACTGTATTCAGCTTTCCCTTCTTTCCTTCCCCTGGCCACCTCTACGTGGAAAAACTATGGCCCAATTGTATGATGCCAGCTGTGATACCAGCCACTTGGCCAGGCCCAGTTGTGCAATGGGGATCTTGCAAGGATTAGCAGGATCAGCCTCATTTTCTGCTGTATCCTTTTCACCACAAATTCCTCTTTCCCTTCTCCTGTCATTCCTCATAACCTCACTTTTCCCTGCTTCCTTCTTTCCTGCCTAACTACCTACCAATCTAACTTTCATCTGCCCCCCTCTTCAGTTATATTTATTATTTATTTACTTCATGTGTACCTTGTCTTTCTCACAATGGGTACCAAATGCAGCTTATTTCATCTTCTCCATTTTATCAAGGTCACACAGTGAGCTTTCATGCCAGAGCAGGGGTTTGCACCTTGGTCTTCCAGATAAGCATTATACCGCATTGCCTTTCATGGGGTGGCTGCTGTTGAACAGTAGCAAGCAGCCTGTCCTGGGTGAGTCATGCAAGTTTTGGTAGCAAGTCTCATGGTGGTTGCTGATGGACCTGGCCACCATGAGTCCTTCTTTAAAAACCAAATTAGCCCTGGAAATGGCCCTGCCCCTTCTTCCTGTCTTTTAGTGATGGAAACCAAATCTTGAAGATTGGTAAGACTTGTGGTTGCCTAGCAACAATCACTGATGACATTCTTTTTAAAGCTCCAGCTGCTATTTCTATTAATTTGTAGGGTTTTAAGCCACCCTTCCTTTAAAAAAATATTAAGATTTCAGATTTTTCTGGGGTGTTTTTCCAGTTTGTAGAAAGATCTGTCTTTTCTGCTCATGGCTTCAGTCTCTAGATTCAACTGTCCACAGATCTGGCCACATTATGAATTAGATACATGGATGACATGGAAAAACAAGTCATCAAATTCCTGCAGGAGATGACATTCTATATTGGACTGTCTTCTGCTGTAGAAATATATAGCATTTACTGTTGTTCTCAACCCATTATTTTTTCCCAATTCCAAGATTATTACTTTATCTGTTGAACTAAATTCAAGAACATTTTAAAAATCTGCCTAATACAAAAGAAGGTTACCTTTGTTCTGGCTGTTCTCCATATTTCCATCCTGCATTTTGCCTATATAATAAAAATTGTAGCAGACAACAAAGAACAGACAGTAAAAAATCAGTACACAGAGACAGAACATGATGAGGGGGGCTTTAAATAAAACAAAAAGGGCCAAATGTCATGGGCATGTTCTAAATAAAATTCATGGCAAACTGTTATGGTATATTTGTACATATGAAAACATTTCCTGATCATAAAGTCACAATAAAGTTTAATATTTTACTACAGAAATAATAAAACCAGTGGTCTTCAGATACTGTCCTTTAAAGAAATGTTTCCTGTATTGACTTGCCTGCTCTGGAACCCCTTGATATCGCATAGGATTCTGCAATGACTCATAGGGCACAGTGTCAGCTCACACAGGGCAATAGCTAAGCTTTTTTGTCACCATACTTATTTATGAATTTATAAGCCACTTTTCTACTTTTAGAAGTCTCCAAAGCAGTGAACCATAAATAAGTTTAAAACAGTAAAAAACAAGTAAAGCAAACAGAAGCAGCAGAAAACATAAAACAGAGCAATCACAGAGTCAGCTAAAAATAAAAGAGCAAAAATACCAATCCACAAAATCTGGGCACCACTTCAGTCAAATTAATCCCCACATTTCTTTATATGCAATACCATTTAAAACATTTTACATTTATTTTAACAGATTGGCAATATTGTTCATATTCTATTAAATCAAATGGGTGGGGGATCAGGAATCATAGGGAAATAACAAGTGGGAAAATGAGCTATAGAAATACAGGCTAAAGTGAATAGTACTTTAGCTTGGGAGCTCAGCATGGAATAGTGTTATACCCTACCACAGTTTATGACTATAAAATGCTCAATTTCATACTGAGTGCTCTGACAAATATACCTCAAATTCCAGAGATCTAGAGCTGCATCTCAATGTTCCTATAAGTGCTGATCTACTGAGTCTATGTAGGCAATGTTTTGATGAATTTCTCACATCTGGAATATTATATAGTTGTATGCAGTTCAAAAAGTTTCATTTTAATTCCATATCAGAAAGCTGGGAAAAAGCATGATTACCATTTGCATTAAATATCCAGAATACTGATATTGTATTAGAAAGTTGTACTTGGAAAAAAAAATCCTTTTTAACAAATATTGGAATTAATAGTCACAAAACTGAGTGAAAACCATTATCATGTCCTTTCCAAAATTACAAAACAATAAATTTGAAGTGCCTGGGGCAGCAGGAGTGGGGACGGAGAAGAAATATGTCCCAGCTGGTCTACAGCACACAAATCCTTTAAATTATATTGTAAAAGGCCACTGTTTCAATGAGTGGTAGAATCTGGCTTCCAGATTCTTTAAACTTTAATGAGCCATTATTTTCAATGGATGATAGGCCTGGCCTAGCTCAGTAAATGTTTTGAGTGTACAACATATAATTTAAAGTTAAGTAACAGGGTTGTAACTTTAGAAGTTATTTTGGATCAAAGAAGGAATGAAATCAACATTTTTCAGTAGCTACAAATAAAAAGTTTTATGATGGCACATTTAAGGAGAAGAAACTTAACGAGAAAACCTGCACAATTTGAAAAATTAGTGTTATATGAAAATAAAGTTCATTTCCAATCTATATTATCTACTGGTAGACTTATTGTGAAAACAAAAAAAACCAAGTTATCAAAAATAAAAGTGGCAAAAAAACCCTTCATGCAACAGAGATTTTTTTCCGTAATGCTTACTAAGTATCTAGATATGCCTTAAATATTTGACACCTACCAGATGGTATTTGAAGAGTATTAACATGCTTTTGTTTCCACATACACTATTTTTGCTATATTTTCATCAAAAGATAGCTTTCAACTTTGGCATTTTTTTAAATCAAATCTCTACATTTCTTAATCCATGCATCCTGTTATCAGTCCTCCAAACTGTACAGGAGTGGGCAAATCTGACAAAATGTGCAGGTGTTCTTTGACCATGCTGGACCCCAAAACAGGAACAATATAAATTGAAGTCCAGGAATTAATGCCACAGCCACCATGAAACAATGTCTCTTTTTTTAGGCCAAACATTTCAGAATAATTTTGCCTAGCGTAAGAAGTAAACTGTAAAGGTGGTATCATTCTGCTGATAAGTACAGCAAATAGCTGTAAGATTTTACCAGTACGTAGTTACCCATGAAGACCATGCATAGTGTAAATAGAATGCAGATTTCTGACGCTTCATAATAAAAATCTCAATAGAATATTGTTGTGTTTTATGTTGCAAATTACTGTAGATTATATTCTGAATACACAGAATGCAAGTACCTTTGGCTCCAGTTTATACAACAGAAGAAGTTCTTACAAAAATCAAATGATAGAGTAGTAGTAGTTAATGAATATCTGAATAATATCTTGACAGTAACAATCAATTTTGTTTAAAATAACTTGCACTTTGCATTTCCACCTTCTTTTTTGTGGCGTTATTCTGAAATTTACCCCAATTATCTTTAGCCTTCACTAACTACTTCATTGAGTAGCAATTGTTGGTATACAGCACTTTTCAGCATGAGGAATCTTCCCTTTGACTATGAAAGAGGTACTAACTTTGCGGAATCCAAACTTTGCTTATAGTTGTCTCCCTCCCACAATTTCCTCCATTGCCTGTTCCCCTGCTGAACCAGTTTGTACAGGTCATAAAAAGCCAAACACTCTGTCAATAAATTGGTTGTCAAATACAATCAGCATACAGGAAATGAGCTGAATCAGTGGGTGTTTGCACATCCCTAACTGAATTCTACTTACAAAATTTTGTTAGCAAATTCAACAGAGTCTTTTGAAAAATAATTTCCAAACATGGGAGCTATTTATGGCAAGATGAAATAATCTTTGGATTCAACACAAACTACTTCATCAGGAAACTGAAATCATAGTAGGTGCAGTAGAAATTTGGAGAAACTGTTTGCCACCAGAGGGCAGGACCAGTATTGCTCAGACCCTGTAACCCAATAACCACACCACACTCATATCTGTGTAAAGGTTTCAATAGTGTTGACTCTCAGCACAGCCGCTTGGCCTTGAGTAGATTCCAGGGCTCGGGCGATGGGCCAGAATCAGCTGCGAATTCTCTGGTAGAGGCCTTATCTCACGGAGAGAGATGAGCATGCCGTTCCCATGAGAATGGGACTGGGGAAAACGGGAGGGGGATGGGACGGAGAAAGTTATAACCTGTGGGTCTGGCGGGAAGACTTCATTCCTGCCACGCCGTGTACGTGAGCTTTCTAAGATGTCTGAATAAACGGTCTTTCAACCAACAAAGCCTTTTATTTCTGCGCTATGGAATTCCTTACATTGTGGCAGGAATCCTAATCCTCATTTACTTCTACAAATCAGTGGACCTCTGGTGTTCCGGCATGCAGAGGTTGAATATTCCTGAAACTGAGGAAGGCTCGGTAGCCCCCATAGAGGGTTCCGAGCCTTCCCTTCCTGACTTGGAGAAACCAGCGGGGGAACGGGTCTTGCTGGTAACTCTCTCCCGTCCTCGCCTCGACACAAGTCTTCCCTTACTTCGTTGGGATGAGGGACGCGGAAGCGATCATGCGGAGTGGCATGAGACGTTTGGGGCGCTGTCTATGGATCGTGCGCCTGTGGATCGGATCTCTACCCGTTTTCGTGTGGATTACAAACCTCAGATGCACCCTGTCTCGGAGGAGATGGGCCTGACCACTTTTCATGCGGCAACCCAGGAATCAATAGAACGATTCCTGGACTCGTATTTCGATGATGCTCCCAAGAATCCACAGTGGCATAGCACCGGAGCCCGTCCTAAAACTGCAGTTAACACCGGGACTTTGTCGAGATCGGGATCGATGATTGGGAGGGGGCTCCGTGCCGACACCCAATCTGGCCCTTCAGATCCCGGACGTAGGGTAGCTGATGCACAAGCCTCGCTAAGGGACTTGAGGTGCTGCTTTCCGATGAGGAGGAATCCGAGGAAAGTCTGCCTCCCCATCCGGATTTGTTTCCCCTCCCGTCCAAAGAAAATTGGGACGAGGAAGTGGCCCGACTGCGAGATGCCCAAGAAGCGTGGGCCCGTGAACGCCAGCTATGGGAGGAGGAACGAGAACAGCTGCAAAAGGAGCGTGAAAACCTGCAAAGAGACCGGGAACAACAGCGCAAAGACGTCCAACTTGAATTAGACCGAGCCAAAGACGCGTTGCAACGGCAATATATGCAGGATTTATCGATCCACAATAAGGTCCTGGAGCACTCTAGGATGGACCTGGAACGTCAACGCGAAGGTATTAAGGCCATCCGGACGCAAGGTGAATTAACTGCAGCTATTCAACGGGACGAACTTGACAAACTGGAGCGAGAGAAGGCAGCTTTGCACGCGCATCAAGATGCCTTGACTCGCAAAGAGAAGGAGTTAGCTGCCTTAGAACAGGAGCTGAAGAAGCAGCGGGACAGGATGACCCAAGTTGGTGCCTACACTGTTACCCGAGCGCCCGACACCACTGCCCGTCCTATCGGGGCGACGCTTCTGGGTCCTGCTACTCGCGCTCCTGCCGCCTCCCAAGGTCCTGCTATTCAACGGGGACCAGCGGCGCCAGGCCCCGTGCCTCCCCCGATTCCTGCTCCTCCTGCTCCACCGCCCCAACCTGTGCAACCGCAGCCCCAGCGGGTTCCAAGGGCCGTGGAGAGAGGATACTACAGGCCCCCGATCCCTGCCCGTTTCGATGGGACCGCTTCTAAACTCCCCTACTTCATCTTGCAACTCGATGCACATATGGAGGAGTATGATGACTTATATCGATCTGAACGTGAAAAAATACGGGACATCGGGTCTGTCCTGGATGGGGTGGCTGCTGACTGGTTTGTGACCCTTTTTGAGCTGCAGGCGGATGATACTCGCACAGTGGCTGCATTTCTTCAAGCCCTAAGAGCCCGCTTCCAAGATCCAGACGCTGAAAATGAAGCCATCCGTACCATAAAATCTATTCAACAGGGCAACCGTTCTTTTGCCGAATTTGCCCGTGAGTTCCGGGCAGCGGCTGCTCGACTTCCTCCGGAGTGGCCTGAACGCATGAAATGTGAATACTTCTCTGATGCCATCGACGTAAAACTTCGAGAAATGGTGTTTCTCATCCGTATCCCGCGCACTATTGCTGAGTGGATCGATTTGGGATCGCAAGTAGCGGCTCGCCACTACGACCACCTCGTCAACTCGCAAGCCAAACCCAGCCGTCTCTACCGAAACCACCTCTGAACGCCGTCGACGTTTAGGATTGTGCCTTTATTGCGGGGGACCAGGCCATCTGGCTGCCAACTGCCCGAAAAAACAGAAGCCCACCGCACCAACCCCACGCACCACCTCTGCCAAGCCACCACGGAGATCCGGCCCTCCTCCAACGGGCTCGTCTAAAGCTGTTACCGAGGGTGACACCGAGGAGGGGGAAGTGGCAGTTTGCCTCTCATCGGCGCCCATGGATGTGGATCCTACTCCAGATGCGGTGAGTGAAGGCAGCGCCCCCATTACTGTTCAAGCGATTCTGGCCAACCCTGCTAAGCATACACGTATTTTAGCCTCAGCCCTCGTAGATTCTGGTTGCTCCCATTGCTTAATGCGGCCCCAAGTGGCTGAAGAGCTCGGTTTAGACCGAGTTCCTCTAGCAAAGCCCATACCGTTCACACAAATGGATGGCAGCCCACTCGGAGCCGAGGGCCCGGCTCAATTCAAAACACAACCTGTCCTCCTTCGTTGCGCTGACCATTGGGAGAAGATTAGTTTCATACTTGCTCCAGTGGCCAAACATTCCATTGTCCTGGGCATGCCATGGTTATTGCTACATGAACCAAATATTATTTGGAAGGAACGGATTCTAGAATTCACTGATCCCCCCTGTGGAGAGCATATGAATTGGAGGGAGAACCCCCCATCCAATGACATAAATCCCTTGGTTTCTTCAGCGGTGCACATCCCAATGGCTCTCAATTCCACAGGCATCCCTCCAGTTTACCAGGACTTAGCCAGAGTGTTTCAAGAACAGGAATGTGACCAATTGCCCCCCCATAGAGACACTGACTGCAAAATCATATTACAGCCCGGGGCTCAACTACCCAAGGGTAGAATTTATCGCATGAGCCCCAACGAGGAGAAAGAACTCCGTGCCTTCTTAGATAAAAACCTTGCTCGCGGATTCATACGACGGGCTACCAAACATACGCACGCCGCTCCTGTCCTGTTTGTAAAGAAGAAGGACGGGTCTTTAAGACTTTGTACTGATTACTGAGGATTAAATGCTGTTTCCATGTCCAATAAATACCCCTTGCCCTTAATCAAGGACCTTTTAGATGCATTGGGCAAGGGACGGATTTTTACTAAGTTGGATTTGAGAGAAGCATACTACAGAGTCAGAATTGCAGAAGGCTACGAGCATTTGACAGCATTTAACACTAAATTCGGACAGTATGAATACTTAATTATGCCATTCGGGTTAGCTGGGGCACCCGGCGCATTCATGGCCCTCATCAATGAAGTTTTGCATGATTTATTATATAAAGGAGTAGTTGTGTACTTAGATGATGTTTTAATTTACTCACAAACCGTGGAGGAGCATGAGGCTTTGGTTCGAAGGATTACAACGCTTGCTCGACAACTCCCTCTTCGCAAAACTGTCTAAGTGCTGCTTTCATCAACCCTCCATAGACTATTTGGGCTACAGGATCTCATCCGAAGGTTTAAAAATGGATCCTGCAAAGGTTGAAGCAGTCCAGCAATGGCTGGCCCCCACCAACCGGAAAGAGCTACAATCTTTCCTAGGGTTTGCTAATTTTTATCGTGACTTTATACCCCGGTTTGCTGAATTGACCCTTCCACTCACAGACCTATTACGCACTAAAGGTAAAGACCCACAAGCTGCCAAGCCCGGGGCTCCCCTTCCTTGGTCTCAAGAATGTCAAACAGCCTTCCAGCTTTTGAAATCGGCTTTCACTACCGAGCCTGTCTTAAAACACCCCAACCCAGACCTTCCCTTCGTGGTTCACGTGGATGCTTCGGACAAGGCGCTTGGCGCAGCCCTATTGCAGAGAAATAAAAATGGTAGGCCTGTTCCGTGTGCTTATTTATCCAAAAAATCTCCTCGGGCGCAGAACTCAACTGGACCGTAGGGGATAAAGAGACTGCTGCCATCAAGGCAGCGCTTTCCACTTGGCGTCACTGGCTTGAGGGGGCTAAACACCCCTTCCAGGTTTGGTCGGATCACAAGAACTTAGCTGCTCTCTCTACCCCCCTCAAAATGTCTGCAAAACAACTACGTTGGGCCGATTTCTTTTCCCGTTTTTCCTTCACTGTCCATTTTTCCCCCGGAAAAACCAACAAACTGGCTGATGCGCTGTCGCCAGCCTTCCGTGGTGGAGCTGCCTTACGAGACATCCTTCCGCGACTGTCCTCTCCCCTCCCAACTGGGGTTGGCCGTCACTTTCGATCCCAGACATCCGCTCCTCCTCCAACGCCCGTTCCCAGCCTTGTCTCCCCTTCCTGCGGAACTCCGAGGAGGCGGGTCTTCATGAGCTGCCGGCGGAGGAAGGCGACTCCCAGCTGCGCTTAGTGATTGGTGTTTGGAAGCGGGAAATTGTTGGTACGCGCCTCCCCCCCTTCAAGCAAGCAGGTTCTCGAAGCTCGCCATGATGCCCGCTCAGCTGGACATTTTGGCTTTCTCAAGACACTGCACTTAGCCCGCCGTCAATTCTGGTGGCGCGCCATGTGCAAAGACATTGAGGCTTATATCAAGGGGTGCTCTGTTTGTGCGGAGGCCAAATCCATCTCGGGAAAGCCCCATGGACTGTTAAAACCTCTCCCGGTTGCCTCCCGCCCCTGGGAAGTTATCTCAATGGATTTTATTACGGATTTACCGGAGAGCCAGGGAAACACAGTCTTGTGGGTGGTGGTGGACCTGTTTTCTAAACAAGCCCATTTCATCCCCTGCACCTCCATTCCTTCCGCTCCTAAATTGGCGCGACTGTTCATTCAACATATATACCGTCTACACTCCTCCCCCCTCAAGGTGGTGTCCGACCGCGAGCCCCAATTCATTTCAAAATTTTGGAAAGCTTTCCTGGGTTTGTTGGGGGCTACCCCGGCAGTTGCCGCCCCCTACCACGTTCAAAGTGACGGTGAGTCAGAAAGGACGAACAGAACTCTTGAACAGTATTTACGTTGTTACACCAACTATCACCAAGACAACTGGTGCGATTTAATTCCGTTTGCGGAATATGCCTATAACAATGCCGTTCATAGCAGTACGCAAAAAAACCCCTTTGAAATTGTGTCTGGCCGCTCCTTCCCACCGTTGCCCCAACTACCCGCGGAGGCGCTGCATCCTCCAGAATTCCAGCAGTGGATTTCATCTCTGGCTGAGGGGTGGAAAACGGTTCAGACTGCCTTGCAGCAAGCTAAAGATTCCCAAAGTTCCAGGCGGATAAACATCGGTCTGACTTCCCTTTGGCGTGTTGGGGCTTGGGCTCTGCTTGTCTACTAAAAATCTCAGAGACGTGCATAAATTGTCAGAACTGGGCAAAAAGTGCGTGGGACCTTTTAGAATTACGAAGGTGATTAATGATGTTACTGCCCGGTTAAGATCTGCCTAATTCTTTAAGTAATATCCACCCTGTCTTTCATTCCAGTTTGCTCAAGGAGGCTCCCGCCCGATGCCTGGCACGACCCTCCGGAGATACCCCCGCCGACTATAATTGATGGCCACAAGCATTATGAAATTGACGCCATCCTGGACTCTCGTTTTAATCGCAAACGCTTGCAATACTTGGTTTCCTGGGTGGGGTATTCCTCTGGTTATAATCAATGGGTGTATTCAGAAAATATTAACGCCCCCTCCCTTATTTCTACTTTCCATCGTACCTTCCCACACAAACCAGGGGGGGAGAAGTGTTTCTTAGGGGAAGCAGAGTGTAAAGGTTTCAATAGTGTTGACTCTCAGCACAGCCGCTTGGCCTTGAGTAGATTCCAGGGCTCGGGCGATGGGCCAGAATCGGCTGCGAATTCTCTGGTAGAGGCCTTATCTCATGGAGAGAGATGAGCATGCCGTTCCCATGAGAATGGGACTGGGGAAAACGGGAGGGGGATGGGACGGAGAAAGTTATAACCTGTGGGTCTGGCGGGAAGACTTCATTCCTGCCACGCCGTGTACGTGAGCTTTCTAAGATGTCTGAATAAACGGTCTTTCAACCAACAAAGCCTTTTATTTCTGCGCTATGGAATTCCTTACATTCTGTGGGTAAAGTATTTTGGCCATAGCCAAACCATTTTATTGACAGTGAGAAAGAAGCGTGAGGTGCAGCATGATACCTGATCTGAACACTGGGCAGCCCAAGTGCTGCCCCCCAGTGCAACCTTTCTTCCAACCACCCGATTGGAGGAAACAGATAACCTTGCGCAGCCAGCTCCACTGGGCGAATGACCTCTTATCAGAGCTCCGCTGTGCGCCTCTCAGCAGCAGAGGAACTCAGCTGGGCAGACAACCTCTTGTCAAAGAACCTCTTCATCACTAAGCTATCCACCGAAGGGGGGGATAGCTCCCTAGCCCCCTCCTGTGCCATCAGATCAGTTCCCATGTGCAACATACCAGGTTGGCTATGACAAAGAATGCATGCATTAACATCACTGACAAACGGGGAAAGGTGGGTGGGAAACTCGCTGGCCCTCCCTGATGACATCACAATGCTGGCAGTGTCATGATGTCCCTGCCCTTTTCAGGCATGGCCACTGGCCAGACCTCTGCCCTTCTAAGAAGGTGGAGAGGTCTGGCCAGTGGCCGAGCACGGGCTTCTCTGTCGCACCCTTCCCAGGGCAGCAACAGTGGCCCCGGTGACTCACAGACACTCTCTAATGATGAGATCAGACTGACAATAGAACCAATTACCTAGAGATAGTTTTGCATTCTATGATGGTTTTCAAGCAGAATGTCTGTCAGGAATGCTTTACAATGCAGTCTGTCATTGGGCTAAGAAGGGTGTGCTGTTACCTTTGGATATCTTGCTTGAACATGAAATAAATGGCCAATAAGACCCCTTCCAGATCTGTGAATTATCATATTTTTGGGAATCTTCGCCTCACCAGGTTATTCTCCTGAGACTCAGAAACCAGAAAAAGTCCATTTCTTCTTTCCTACTTTATGCCAGCAGATCTCCTACTATCCATATAGCTGACTCAGCCTTACTGAATGAACCCATCACTACAAATTACTATTTTTGCTATTGGCACACAATTCAATTTTTGCTCTGTAAACTAGGCCTAGATTGCTGGGAACCTGTCTGTGGACTAGTAAATGCTCCAAACAGCTTATACCAAGATCCAGATAAGGCTGCTGGATAGTGCCACAGTGCTAATTCCACAGACAGTTGCCATCATAGTGTAAGAAGGCTGCACAGACCAGTTCAATTATCAGATCTCAATAATGGGCACTTCTGAACTTGCTAGTTACCTTTTCTAAGAATTTCCAAATGTAGTATGATACCATTTATAGTGGTATGGCAAGCAAAGTTCAGCCCCATTTGTTCAACACTTCAAACTTCAGATATTTATATTTTAGCAGGTTTCTGTTCAGGCCAATGACGTCTATATTAGTTATCTTAGTGCTGATATTCAGAGCTGCCTGTTGGGGTGACTGTGGAAATTTTAAGGATGCCATGAATTTCTCAGTGAACCTATTTGGCAGATGAACTTACCTGGTTCAACACTTATTACCAGAATGTGAGCTGATGAGAGACATCGCTGGATTGCATCAAACAACTCAAACGGCTGCTGAACAAGTTTGCAGCTCCCTGTTAGAACTGACTGACAGCTGATTCCCTCATCAGCTGTCAGTCAAGTTCTTATTCACCACCTCAGCAAAATAACTGGAGAAGAGAAAAAGCAAACTCACAGCTAGTCCTCCATAATCTTCCAGAATAGGTAAACACAGAAGTTACAAAAGAGAACTCTTCCCTCCCATCCAAGCTGGGCAAGGATACAGGCAATGCTTTCAATTTCTGCATTGTGAAAGAGGGAGTTTATTCCTCTGCCTCACAAGCTGGGTGTGAAGAGAAGCAATGGTTTTGATCTCCCTATTACAAAAGTGATAAGAGTAAAATGTTCTCAGTATCAGATCATAAAACACCCAGATGATCCCTCATCAGTTTGGAATCAGTTGGGATGGCTGTTCCTGCAAACAGCTGAACAGCTCATTGATTAATTGGCTGTCTGGTATCCACTGGCAGAGAGAAGTAGTAAGCCAAATTGGCAGGAGATCAAGCATCTCTATGCAATTTTCCCTGGTCCACCACAAACGAAGAGATTCCCATTCCTATGTGCACTGTTGGCTCCACTCCCACCATATTGATCAACAGAATGATTGGGCATTTCTTTGAAGTTTTCATTAAAAAGTAGAAATGGGATGCTAGTGTGCAAGATAATACTTATTCTTATGATGTAGAGGTGATATAAAAGGACCCATCCTTAACTATAATAAAGGAAACATTACAAATGTAAAACAAAATAGATGCTAATTTGAGACTTGATTGCTTAAAAAACTGATTTGGCATGCACATCTGGACAGGTTAATTAATTACTTTTATTCAATGGATCAAACTTAGACTGCCAGTAAAATGTATACTCAGTATACTGCAAGGACATGGTCTGCTTACCAACTAAGCCTATAACTCAACTGTAAGAGAACCTAAACCAATAATATTAAGATAAATCTTTCTTATTGACTGGGCCACAATAGAAATAGGATTGGTGTGGAAGGCTTATGATCAGCTCAGGCTAAGTAGCTCTGGTCACAGACTTCATTATTAGTACAGAAGGAGCATGGAAAGCTATATGGAGAAATTCTGTGGCCCAGCAGGCAGCCTGTCATTAGAGAATGAACTCCAACATCAGGAAAACAGTTCTAGTAGCAAGTGATAGCAGCTAAGATGTTCAGGCAAAGTGCCACTACTGAATAATGCAATGTACTATTGCAGATAACAAGGAAAAGTTCCAGATGTATTGTGAGGCCAGGCCTTTCAGGATTTTTCCCTTAAGGACTGTGCTCACACCAATCTAGCACTTCCTAAGTAAGGTGTAGGCCACAACCAGAGAGTTGTGAGACTGATTCCAGAAAGCTGGTAGGATAAATGATCTCTGCTAGAAGAGATTTTGGATTTGGAAGATGTATTCAGAAGCAGCACAGCCCTATTCCTATTTCCTTTTGACTTTGTAGGGGGAAAATAATATGCAGTCTCCTTTGCAAGGGATGGTGGCAGCAGCCCCAACATCACATCTGTCCATTAACCGCTTTTATTCATCTGTCCTTCCAGACTTCACCTTGCTTTTCCCCTTAGAATTCTTTTGCTGCTTATAATTGCTACCTATTAAAATACAGGTAACAAAACGTAAAAGGTAGAAGCAAGATGATAATAGCCAAAGAGGTTGTGTTTTATACTGGTACACTGGATATGACATGCTACACTTGATTTTGAAAATAATATGTATGTCACTGTAAACACTGAAATGACTCTGCAGTGCATGTTAGAACCCCCAGAGTCCTAATTTCCAACACAGAAATTAATTGTTCAGAAACAGTGCCGAACTAAAGTTAAAATACTTTAAAACATTTTGCGATCCATTAAAGAACTGAGACACACATCTCCTTTAAAGTCCTAGTAATGATTTTTTTTACAAAACCCATAAAACAAAGACATATTGAGAAGCTTCTCTGGATCAAGACCAGGCTTTTTTAAATATATAATGAAAGTACCTTATCAAGATTGCATTCTTTGTTTATAAGGGACTTTGTGCACATTAGGACAGTGTGCTCTTCCAGACCAGTTTCAAGACATGCAGCCCATATAGAGAGAGACTGATTTGGTTTGTGGTGTGTGTGCATGTGTGTATTTGTGATCTTGGAAATTTCTAAAGATTCAGATAACCATATGATTCAGAAGGGGTAGGAGTAAGGTTGTGGTATACTGATGACATGGGCTAATTAGAAATAGTTTATTATTATTGGCCAGGATTCCATCAACCACAAAACAGGTTCTGTGAGCCTAATAGCAGTTTAGACTTGTTTGCCTCAAAAATCAACCCTCTTGTCTCATGGCAATACTGCTTTTTAAGTTATAGGAAATTTCAAAAGGAATTTGTGACATGACTTATAGGTCGGCTGTTCAAAGGCAAAATTTAAAACCTTCACAGTAAATCACTTGTGTAAATCAAAGTGGTTATTTGACTTCTGGCGTAAAGTTGAGATTGCCCCCTCCGTCCCCCCGGGTCAGGTATCTTTCTTACCTCCTTCTTTTGAATTTTCTCTACATTGTCATTGTTCCCAGAGGATCCTCATCCACTAGGGAGTTCTCTTGCAGAAGCCCCATTGCAACAAACTGAAGCTGTGAAAGAACACCCTGTGCTCTTATATGGTTCCCATTCATTCCAATGGGGCTTGTGCAGAAAAGCTCTCCCAAAGTATCCATGTGTAAGAATGGTAGATAAGACTGTTATTCTGATGAATAGGAAACATCCACAAGCATGTCAGCCTTCATCCAGAAAATACAACATTACAGAGTTGGGGGAGAGGGTTCAATTGTATATGTGTGTGTATTATAGGTAGGATAAGAATTATGTAGCATGCATATTTTATCACGATTAATGGTGCCCAAAATGAAGAATTACATAGATCCTAAAAGCATGAAAAGTAATGTAACAGATTTTATAGTACTTTAAAAAGCACATGTCCTATCCAAACATGAGCTAAAGGTCACCCATATACATACAGTACAAATGTATCTCCTCAAGAGACATTTTATAGAATGGGCATGCTAAGAAATGGAGTGAAGAAACTGGCCTAAGACATATCCAATGTTTCAAAACAACATAATTTGGAAATGTATGAATCCATATCCAAGCACATGCACAAGAGGACATGGAAACATTTGCTGTTTAATGTAAATCTGCTGCTTTGCTTAGTGCTGACCGGGAAAAAATTGTGCGAAAGCAGCACACCAGCATGACGATGATACTGGTTGTTTTTAAGCCAGATTCCTGACCCCAAGATTGTTTCCCAAAGCTACATGGAAACCATGAATGCTTATGAGAGTGCCACACTAGAAGAGTAGAATGAAAAACAACATTCAAAATCATGCTTTCTTTGAAAGATACATGAAAAAGCATGGCAGCAACAGTTTGACGCTAAAATCCTCGTGAGTGTGTAGGGGATAAACGGATTTAACTTAATAAACTTGAAGATGCTTAAGACAGTTTAAATCAACTATATTTTTAAATTCTTAATCCTGCTTGTTTTCTCCACATTTTTGCTTCAACAAGAAGCAGTGATTTGACTTGCTAGTGGGATTTGTGGCGCCTCTTATAAGCTGCAGTACAATAAGAGCTCTCACAGGGTAATCACATGCACATACAACAATTGTGCAGTTCATAAGAGAAATAGGGAAGCTTATATAGTTAGGAGAGAAATCCATCAAATAAAAACAAGCTAGGTGTTCTTAACGTACCATTGACTAAGCTGGCATTTGCATTATCAGTGGCATTTGCACCTGCTGCCCCATCTGCAGTTGAAGGAGGGTGGAAGGAAGGATGGGAAGAATCTACTGAGTAATAATGAATAAAAGAAAAAAGGATAAATCATAATAATATGAACAATTTCACATGACAGAAACAATAACATTTATGGACTAATGTTGCTTTTGGGGGAGTTCTCTCTGAAAATTGTTTTAAAGTAAGCAACAGAATGTCTAAAAATGAATATTACCAGAATGACAAAAAGTGGGAAACAAAAACTCATACATAAAATATTATAAAAGGAAATGTGAAAGACATTTAACAGAGTTAACAGAGTTGGTGAGAACTGACTTTACACAGTACTATGTACTTCTAAATCTGTGCTCCTCTATGCAGGCATTCTTATTCTCTTGTTGTTTTAAATAGGTTTTAGGAAAAAAATGAAGTTTAAGCAGCTGCATTTCCAAACACCATCAGTTTGTTAAAATAATCCATATATTACTATTCTTTGAATGGAACTACTTTACATATGCATTGATTCATTCGTTTTGAAAAGAATAAAGCATATTTTTTAATGTTACACGTAAGTGCATCTTGGGAAACCCAACAACATAACTACACCACATTTTGCTCTCTTCAATACATTTAGTTCAAGTTCTACAAAATACGTTTTATAACCAATATGCTGTTTTTCTTTAAATGGTAACAGAAAAGAAAAGAAAATCACAGTGTTAATTGTCAGCACTTTTTCTCATGAAAGCGGATAGGTCAGTCAAGAAGTTCCTTCACACCAGGAGAAAGCAAAATTCCTGGCAGATTTTGTGATGATTGATTAAGCAGATTTGTGCCAGAGCTGAGTGAACAGTTCACAATGAATAACAGATCTGAAGTAGTTTTCTTTTTTGTTGTTTACTAATTTTTGAAACACAAAACATTTCAAGCTGATTTTGAGCTGAATATTCCAAACAATTGGCGGGGGAGGAGGGGTGTCTTCAGATTTTGGAACTTTGGTTTGGGTAAAATTAGCACATTTTGCTGACCTCTGCTCCAAACTGACACGGTTTAACTAAGACCATTTCCGCACGGCCCAAACCAGGATAACACCTGTTAAAAAAACCCGGATGGGGGGAAACTTTGCATGGATCCCGATACTAACATGGATCTGCTCTGGATTTTCCCAACCAACCCAGGTTTTTCAAGAATTGTGTAATGTGCGATTTTTTTGTTTTAACGTGGTTCGCAGCTGTGGCTTTGGGCCACGTTAAAACATGAGAATTGCACATAACGCGATTCTTGAAAACCCCTTCCCTTGTTCCCATCTGTGGAACCATGCAGGGGAAAAGGCCAAATTATGGCCCAGTGGTTGCAGGCGGGCAGGGGAGGAAAAAGCCACACACCTTTCCACGGGACAGCCAGCAGCGTGAAGGGACTGGGCAAGGGTGGGTTCATATAACCCACCTTTCTCTTGCTTTTATTGGCTTGTGCAGAAAAGGTCTAACTGAGACCCTTAGCTGGTATGCATGTTTCTCATGAGTAAGAAAACATGTCAATGCATATGATTCTTCCATCTGTTTGGGTTTATAGCAAACAAGATGGGGGGACAGAGTTCATGGCAGCACTCAGACCAATGCAAACCAGTTCTGAATTTCAGTTGATAGTCCAAGCAAATTTTTAGAAAGTTGTTAAATCTATACTATCCACTGGATATCTAAGATGTTACAAAAGGAAAAAAATAGGTATAATTTGTACAGCTAATCCAAATCCAAAGATTTGTACAACTACTAAGTGCTGCATGGGACATTAAACATGATTTTTCACCACCACCACCCACTATATCAAAAACCAATTTTGAAACACGTAGGAATTCAAAGGAAAAAGTTTTTAAAATCTCTCTGCATTTGCTCAGGACCTTGGACATGCCTCAAGTAGCTATTTGAATCCAGGTCAATTTGTTGCAAATTTCAAATTCCCTGTAGCACAAAAGGAATTATAATGATGCTACCCTGTTTATTTAAACAGATTTTCAGTGTACGTTTGGACATTCATTCTAATTGTTACAGGATGTATTAAAATATAAATGACATACTGTAACTTTCCAACAAAACTTGAAATGTACAGTTCTGAAGGATTTAAAACAATAGAGACAGAATGACCACACAGAAAGGGGTCACACACAGTCCAATAGTAATTATACTAGATACAAGCTCATTTTGTTTTCTGATCATTCACTCAGGTCTAGTTTGCACCACCATTTGCAGGAGAACCTCAGATAAAAGCTTCAGCCTTTCCTTTCTTACTCTACCTGGAAGCTGATGTCCATCCTCCCTTTTCATACCTGCATAATGATTTTTACAAAACATTAATGAGGGAGAAAGGCATACACTGAGAGTAGGCCAACATGCAAACATATACAACTGGCAGGGCTTCAGAAAGCGTCAAGCATGTAAACAATAAAGGTATGACGCTGGTGCCAATAACTCAGGAACATCATTCAATGAGCATTGCTGCTAATCACTATCTGCATCACTGCACCTCACAAGGGAATCCTGCATAAGCCCTGCTGAAAGGACCAGAACATGCACTGCAACAAGGCTCAGGAAACTGCAGCTCCATGAAGCTTGCCTTAAACCACAGGAGACTTACTAGAATGACTGTGCAGCAGAAATTTTTGAAAGCATTTTGTTAGATGCTTTGTTGGATGTGTCATGATATCTTATGACAGTTATATGACAAATGCAGCCCCTTTTTATTTCACAGTTGATAGCTCAAAACAGCCAGATTATCTCTTTTTTAATTAAAAAATGGAGGAGGAAGGAACTGACTATCATTTCAAGAAAGAGGATATATTTGCATGGTTAAAAACAGGAACAAACTGTAGACAGTGACTGTCTAAAAATAGCTAGTTAGTGGTTTCTTATTCCACACAATACCTGCTTCAATGAAATTAACAGTAACTATAATGCTTTGAGTCACCCACAGCTGATATCCAATATTTTAATCCCCAATCATATTGGTGTCATTTGTAAGCAAGAAACAGAACAGTAGCCTGAGTGAAACTTCAACAGCTTCACTCAAACCTAAAGTTCAATATATATGGACAAATGGAGAAAATATTGCAAAAAAATCAATTTCTCATCTCTAAAATCAGATGAAATGTTCTATAGAAAACTAAGACTGACTATATATATATGGCCATTCTTTTTTTATACTCTCTACATTAAAAGCCTTGAAAATGAGGGTGGCTGGGAGAAAAATGGGACAGAATGGGACAGATGCTATTGAGAGTCACACTGTGAAAAACTACACAGTAAACTTGCCTGCAGTACTGAAGTATGCACACAGGTTTGATACAATTTCATGTGAGGAGATAAATACTCTGTGAATTTAACAATTTTATACATGATTATAACAAATCTGCATTTAATTGTGTATGCACTATAGAAGTGCAATATACCAAGTCAGGCTATTGGTTCATCTAGGTTGGCACTGTCTGACTGGTAGTTTCTTTCTCGGGTTTTAGGCAGAGATTTCCAAACATCTCCTACCTAGGGCAATCCGCAGAGGACTGGGTGGTGGGAAGGCAGCCATCTCAGTGGAGGCAGAAAAAAGATATATGGAGACTCCTACCTGAGATAAAAGATTTAACTTAGGACATGAAAGGCTTCCTGAAGCTCCTTCAGATTTCTAACATGACCTTTAGAGCATGAAGGGCTCTAAGCAGATCTAAGTACACCAATGTGATGCATTACATTCTACTCTGGACTGAAACCAAAGAAGATTGTATCTTACCAAGGTTCACGTTAAGTACCATATACAAAAAAAGAAAGTAGATTTTGTGCAAAGGTAAAGAAATAAGTTTTAAAAATTTGTAAGCCATTCTTGTCCTAGTGAAGTATGTTTTAATAAGGGAAACAAACTTTCCATAAATTTAAATGGGAGATACAGGAAGATGGCCTGAATCAACTACATTGAAAAAAATATTGATATAAACCTTAAACAGAAGCCTACAATTGGTTCTCCAGTGCTTGTAATCTAGGAAGGTCTCTCCCCCTCCCCCCCCCCCGAGTTTGTCATTTAATATTGCTAAAAACTAAAAAGATTTGGGTTCCTAGCATAGTAGCTATCTGTTACCAAAACTGCTTTCCAGTCAATAAATATTTCTCATAGTAAACATCTTCATGCAGATGACCGGTAGACAGTGGGTTATATCCTAAGACTGCCTTACTCTATATGAGGAGTCTTTCCTCTAGAGGTGATTATATTTTTCAGTAGAGGGGCACTGTGGAATCCAACCCAGTGTGTACAAAGTCCTATGTAAACTACAAAATTAGACATTACCATTCAGTTCACTGGAATGGTACTGTTTATTACATCAGCAAACCCTTAATGAGTATTATTTACTGGCTAGTTTAAGCAGAATGACTCTGCTTAAATATAACTGGTGAAGGACAAAATAGGGAACAATTTTAAGAAGTGTTACGATGTATAAAAGCTAGAATATGCCAAGAATCTGAGATAAAATGACAATATGATTTCACAAAAGAGTTCAACTAAAGTGGTTAGAGTGAAGCTGATTTGGACACTTTCTTTCTCTTTTTACAAAGCTGTAAACGGTTTGAAATATCGGATACAATTTGACTCAGAGAAGCTGTGGTGCTCCCAGGCCAGAACTTGTAAGTGGGTGGAACTGAATTGGCTTAAATTCAAGTGCTTTTTGTGAAAGTAACACACGTACATACATGATCAGTTCAGATACATAAGGGAAGATGTAGAAATGTCAGACTTGTACCTTTCTTATCCTTTTTCTCCTCCTCTTCTCCACCAGCACCTAGTAGAGTGAAGATGATCCCTGTTTGAGAATTAACTCCCACAGCAGTAACAATCATTCTTCCTGAGCCTTCCATAACATGGGTACCTATAAGGTTTAAAATACAAACATTTACATTTAAGTAATTAGTAATTTGTATTTTATTTAAAAAGACTTAAAAAGTGGTTAAAAGAATTAAAAAGAATAGTTGTGTGTGATAAACTACTACGCTAAAGCTATGATCTAATCTTAAATTAAGTATTGCTTAAGATTATGGAAATCAATAAGACCGTGGAAAAATGCCAAATTGTTTGAGGCCTGCCTTTTCAGACTGATAACACAAGCTGTGAGCCAAGAAATCCATATTTCAAATCTAATCTCAGACATCGATCCACATGGAAGCATTTAGATACCATAATAAACCGCAGACTGTTGAATGAACGATAGTGTGATGAATAACAAAATAAACAAATATATAATAATAACGAATCCAACTCTGTTTGGAAATCCTGGTTTGACTGCTTCCAGTAAGAGCCAAGTGTAGCAGGAACAGCAAGGCTCCCCTCACCCCACCTCACTCTGCAGCTGTGACTTGAGGCAACTAAACAAGTGGGAAGTTCAACATTCTGACATAATGACTATGAAGTTTACTATACACCAGGATTCTCAAACTGGAGTGTAATGCTGGTCAAGAATCTCAGTTCACAGCTCTCCTACTCTTCAGGGTTAGTCAGGCAGCCAGGATTCAACTATTATGCTTAACTCGGGTATAATGTGATGGACCCATGCAGCCTAGGTGTCCTGAAACAAACCACTATTCCTCAGCCATCAGGCAACACTATTAACTGTAAATGTGTTCCAAGGAATGCTGATACAATGTATGTGGACTGATTTGAATATTATGTATGTGCTCGGTAAGAGACGAAAGCCAGCATGGTATAGTGGTTAAAACTGGCAGACTCTGGAGAACTGAGTCGGATTCCCCACTCCTCCTGCTGGGTGAGCCTGGACTAGTCACAGTTCTCTCAGAACTCTCTCAGGCCCCATGGAGACAGGCAATGGCAAACCACCTACAAACATCTCTTGCCTTGAAAACCCTATGGGGTTGCCATAGATCAGCTGTGACTTGATGACACTTCCCATCAACTTCATCACATAAAAAATAAATATTATAATAAGTAAAGGAAACAGGCAGCCACAAGTTGATTATGAATGCTGCATTACTTTCTGATTGATTAGGCTAATTGAATATTCAATATGAGCATGTAGAAAACAGAACAAATTATGCAAAAGATTATGAAAATAACAATTGGAAAAAACCTGAGGCATTTTTGTTGGGGTTGATGGGGGAGGGTATTCCTGATCAATACAGAACACTTTTTATGTATATGACAATTGCAGCAAGGATTTTATATGCAAATGGAGGAACAACAAAATTCCAACAAAACAAGACTGGATTTTGAAAGTCACAGAATATGCAGAGATGGCAAGACTGATGACGATTGTAAGGGACAAGAATATGGACAATTTCCTTAAAGATTGGAAATCCTTTGTGGACTACTTATTGAAAACATATACAAATAGAGAAATAATGTCAGGATTCGAGATTTAAATGAAAACAGCTTATTGGACTAAAGTAGTTTTATAAGAAGGACTAAAAGTGATAAATTGCAGATATTAACCATAAGCACAGAACTAGATTCGTGTTCTAATCCACAGTGAGGTAGCTGGACGTCACCATATATATGTGCAGGGATTTCTTTTATTATTATTACGGTGGGGGAGACCAGATTTTGACTTTTTCTTTCTCTGTATATGTTGTCGATATGTATAAAATAAAACTTTAATTAAAAAAAGAAAACAGAACAAGTTAAAGATGTTTGATCACTTATTGTAGTTTTTCCAATAATTTGTTAAAGATCAGACACATATATTCTAAAGCTGTACTACATTATTATGTTGTTGCTCTAGCCCAGGGGTCTGCAACCTGCGGCTCTCCAGATGCTCATGGACTACTAATCCCATCAGCCCCTGCCAGTATGGCCAATTGGCTATGCTGGCAGAGGCTGATGGGAATTGTAGTCCATGAACATCTGGAGAGCCACAGGTTGCAGACCCCTGCTCTAGCCTATTTCATTGTGGAGATATGCTCTCCCCATATATCTCTGCAAAGAAAGGGCCTACAGTGCAGACCTATACAGAGTAACTCCAGTCTATGTCCATTCTTAGGATTGTAGTGTTAAAGATTTACTTTTTAAAAAATGGAAGTTGAGAATTCAGAGAACCTGATACACATTTTGGTGTAATGGCATATCAATATGATGCTAATAAAATAATTGATTAAAAATAAAAATGAATATTGTTTGCAGTAGGGAGAGGAAATGGTGCAAATGGCTGCTGTATAGGTGGAAACAGGAAAAGCCAATTTTTAACCTCTAACCAACGCTTTCTTCAATCTTTCCCAAAACTGTGGAACAAAGTATGTTCAAGAAAGATTGCAGAAAAGCTGTTGAAATACTGAGAAGTTTGTAAAGGCACCCCAATGCTGCAGGGAAGCAGGAAGAGGGGCAAAAAAACTTTCCAACAGCAAATAATTCATATGGCAACACCAGAACTGACAAAGATGCTGCTATCACAGCACTGCAATAGTTAACAGAAAGATATGCTTCGGTTATCAGTATCTTAGCAATGAAGGGATTCTCTGTTTTCCTGCAATATGTTTCAAGGACATTTGCATAGTCCCTCACAATGCAACATTCAGCAAGACTACAAACATTGGGCAGTTTTTACAGAAGTGCATTTCCTTCTGTTTACCCTGATAGATGTACTTTTGCCATACTCATGCATTACTCTGGCAGGAGCAGAGGGCTTCACCAAATGGGTTTAATCCGAATTCAGTTATTTTAATTGCCTTGTCCCATTGAGAACGTGAATCTACCTAGGGTGGCAGCATGGGCCTGTGCTGGTTGATTTGCCCTCCTTGGGGTGCTTACTCTGGAGAAGAGGCAAATCTGCCAGTGGACAGTGGCTCTGTATTAGGCTGCCTAAATTTCATGTGTACTCACTTGGAAATAAGTCCTGCTGAACTCACCAAGAAAACACATGCATTCATATATTATAGAAGTTTACTGTAATTTTCAACCCATATTTAATTTATGCCAAACAACATACTTTAATGCCTCTATAGTAAGTCCTTGTCTCAAGTAGTGCAAAGATATTTTCTGATATTGTATCCAGCCTTAAAGCATACATAGCTAATTTTAGAAATAGCACACTGTTTAACGATACTAAACTGAGGTGTACATTTTTAATGCATCCATTAATAATGTATTGTGCTTACGAACATAGTTTCTTCTACTTCTGTTCACTTTTTAAAAAGCCCCAAACAATTCCATCATACTGAGACATATAAACTAAAAGCACTAGACAAATACCATGAGACCCCTCTTACATGCAGGACTTATGTACATGGAGTACATATAAATGACTGACTTTATTAATGTGAAAGATGTAAAGGACAGCATATTTCTCTTAATTCAGGAATTTTAAAAAAATCTGAAAAGGAAGGGATGCCCAGAGCTAGGATATATTTTTTGCAAACATAAAATAATCTGTTTGCACAAAAATATGAAATATTTTAAAAATGATTTAGTACTGAAGGAAACTAACCTTTAGGAGGAAAATGAATCCAGATGACATCTTGGATTGCCTAGTGACTCATGTTGGTGTGTGCAAAGGTTTAAAGGAAAAAAAGCAGGGATTAGACGGAGAGAGAAAACAAGAAAGGAAAAGGAAGGAAGAAAATGAAAGAAAGATAAACTCAGTGTTTAGGAGAGTGGAGTGATGGAGAACAAAATCCGGCAATTGGAAAGATGGGGAAGAGGGAAATTCAGTAATTGGGAGGATTGCAAAAGGAGAAAATAGGCAATTGGATGGATGGGTAGGACGGAGCAAAGGCAGAACAAAAGGAGGGAATTTATTTATTTTATTGACTGCTTTCAGGTGGAAAGGAATTTCTGTTCTCTTCCCCCAATGAGTCAGTCTTCTGTATATACCTAAGTAACCTCACTGAACATTAACTTCATTGTTATATATAAATATATCCACCTCTACAAAACAAAATCTCCCTAACAGGTAGCTAAACACCCTTATTCCAATTTGATCTACCTGTTAAACTTAATTACATATAGAATTTTGCAACAGCCAATATGGTTTGAAAATCTCTTCCTTCCAGAATGAACTGCACTTTTCCCTGGGCTAAAAAAACCAGCCAGATCCTTTAAAAAGAAGAGAGGAACAAAGTTCTTTATTAAATTTCAGGCAATCCAGTAAACAATGAAGCAAAGTTCCAATACCCTCTGGATCACAACTACATATTCTGCCAGAGAAAGGGATCTTTCAGTACTGTCCATGCAATTCTGCTGTCAGAACAGCATTTAAACGAGCTAGGATAAAAGCTCCATGATATTTGGAAACCATCAATAAATCTATATACTCTGGATGTTGGTTACGGTATGCAAGTATAAAGGTGAGCAAACTCTACAAGCCATTGTTCTAGTACTGAACTCCTCTAGGGCAGATAAATGCCTTAGAAACATTCTTCTAACAAAGGACATACTTGGGCTGTCAATGTCATTGGGGGAAATCCCTATCCCCATCAATCGAGAAGTTACCAATTTCTGCTATGATGATTGGTAAGTATGCATTCTCAGTAAAGACAGCTCTCTCATCCCTGGAGGTACAAAAATTATCTTTAACCAAAGGTTAAAAACAGATGCCCTTCCCTTGCCTCCAGAGATCTTTCACCAAACTCAGCTCTCAGTACCGTTCCCATCACACAATGTGGGGCTCCTGTGATTCTTTGGTAAAATCTGGCAGAGAGAATCTCTAACACATTATGACAGTCAGAGATCCAAATTGGTGCACCATATAATACCTGATCTCCCACCTTAGAATTAAATACAGATAATGTCACAGGAATAGATTGACCTCCCTTAGCGAAAAAAGTATCTAACATTGCATTTACTGTACAACTAATATGTTGTTTTCAGGATAAATTGTATCAAAAGTGTATACAAAGATATCAACACTGTTCAACTTGCTCCAGTTTCTGGCCATTTATTTTCCAGCTATATATTGGTGGTTTTGAATGTTTAGTACAAAGCATGACTTTAGACTTGCAATAATTAATGGTCAAATTCCAGTCAATACAATATTGGGGGAAAGATTTCAAAAGGCGCCTGAGAACAATGGGAGTACAGGTAAGTAGTATTATATCATCCACATATAGAAGTATGAGAATATTAACATTCACAAAAACTGGAGAATGATACCAAGATGATTTCAGTTTGACCAAAAGATTTGTCAAATAGAGGTTAAACAATATTGGGGCTAATATACATCCATGACGAACTCATCTCCACAGTAGAAGAAATCTAGAGAGCTGGCTGGAATCACTACATTGCATACAAGCAGAAGAAGGTTCATACAGTGTTCCAATAAGCCACAACAGTCAGAATTTCTACAGAGGTATTTCCCAGCTTGGCCCATAGTTGATTCCTGAAAATCCATAAAGGCCACATATAGTGAGCCCTTTGATTACCAAGCTCCAGGATCAGGTTTCAGTGCCTGGGCCCAGGAAGTAGTCATGCCCAGGGAGAGCACTGTATCTTGAAAGTGCAGTCCAGTCTGTTTGCCAGGAGGCTTGGGGTTCAGAATAAGCCAAGTAGCAAAGTCTCACAGGTGTGGTGCAAAGGTTAGGATTTCATGAAGAGAGTCAGATAAGTGTCAGCACAACAGCAAGGCATGCACAGTTTGCCTGTGAACCAGCATCCTTTTGTAGCTGATTGGGCAGACTAGCTTTCATCCTGTGATGATTCACTGTTTTCAAGCAAGTGTCATTTCTGCAAAAGCCTGGAGATGCATCTCATAATTTGCAATTCACTCCTCAGTCACTGCCATCATTCTGCAGGTGAGTCTGGAGAACTAAAGGCCTGAGTTACCTCACAGCTGGTGTTTGACTGGGAGGCAGGAAAGGCCTGCAA
The DNA here is from genome assembly GCF_021028975.2 of Sphaerodactylus townsendi. Classification (NCBI taxonomy): domain Eukaryota; kingdom Metazoa; phylum Chordata; class Lepidosauria; order Squamata; family Sphaerodactylidae; genus Sphaerodactylus; species Sphaerodactylus townsendi. The sequence continues at coordinate 62,294,342 of NC_059427.1, forward strand.
GGCTGAAGAGCTTCTATCAATGCTTCCTCCTGTTCCTTAGTCTATTCTTGCTGGCAGGGCTGCTTTCTCCCTCATTAGCTCTTCCTCAGATGCATCACCACTGTACTGGGACTGACTCATGACACAGGGTCAGAATTACCAAAAAATTAAACTTGTGACATTCTAGTAGATAAGAATCACAGGGGGTTAGTGCACATTAGCATACAACAGAGCTCAGTTTCTTTGTAACAGATCAAGCATACTCATATATCTTCTAAAACTTTTCAGTGGCTGGGATCATTTTTTCCCTTCACAAATACAGCTCATTTCAACCAGATGGTGACTTAGATCCTATCTAACACAAATAGAGTAATGCTTGTGGAAACAAACTTCCCAGCCCTCCGACTGCAGCACTCTATGTGCTCCATCATATCCCTGGATGTAAATCAAGCCCAGAAATAGAATGAAGATATTGGGACATCTGCCATAGAAGCAGGGGCAACATTAATGATTTTGGGGCCCAGCCAAAACTGAAGGATGGGTTGGGGCAGAATCATCAAGCGAAGAGAGTGCAGCCAGATATCTCCCAGCCACACAGCTAATTGATGCCTTCTACCAAATTGTCTGCTTTATAAGAAAAAAAATACTTCCAGAGAATTAGCAACTAGGTTTGGGATTGGGAGATCATATCAGAATGTCAGGAAAGAGAAAGTATTGCAGAGTTGTCCTAAAATACCAGGTATCGATGATCCCTTACTATAATTTAGATCTGGACAGTAAGGGGCTATACAGGCAGTAAGGGGCTATACAGGCAGTAAGGGGCTATACAGGCCATCTAGTCCAACTGTCTGCTCAATGCAGCATCAGCCTAAAGCATCCCTGAAAAGTTTTCATCCAGCTGCTGTCTGAAGACTGCCAGAGAGGAGGAGTTTACCACCTCTCAAGAAGTTTAGAGGCTCCTGTCCTGGTAGCTGTGGTACATCACATACGTTTACACATTTGGGGCCAGGCCACACTGCAACCCTTCGGCTATCAATTAGACACTTTATACACATTTGTGTCACATAGAAAACCTGTGATTTCCACAACTGTTTGCTAAAATGGAGAGCAGGAATATGAAAGCAGAGGGGAAATTAACAATTCCAGTTTGTGTGGTCCTAAGCAGCAGCCACAATTAACAAGTAAACATAAATTTCTACCTCCAAATATCATATACAAGTAAAATGTTCAGTGCAACAAAACCACTACCTAGAAACATTAAAATCGAGGGTGTATTCAAGCAAACATTATCTCAGTGTTCTGTGAAATCAAAAGAACGCAGAGCCTCTTACACTGGAAGCTTGCTCTTATGCTCTTTCTGTTTAGCAAGAAGTGCCTACTGGAACATCTACTGCCAGAAAACCAAGAGTGAGTCTGAGTTGTTTTTCTCCAGGCAGTGACTGACCTGATTCCTTAATATAGCTGCTTTTTTATTCTAGAAAACTAATAAAGATTGCATGACCACAAGGTCTCTTTGCTTCTAAACAGACCAATCTATCTTTATTTCAGGTGAATGTTGGTTTTGGTACAGATTTGGATCAAATCAAGCACCAAATTTGCTTCAGGTCTAAGTCTTAGGAAAGTGGTGAACTGAGGTCTGTGTTCTGCCTGGCACTGCAAAACTCACCCCATAACTCCCAATGAGATTTTTGGGTAAAGGAGGTTCACAGCTGATCTGGAAGCGAGACTACTTCCAGACAATGCATAGGAATCCCCCCAAATTTTCATAGTAAAAACATAGTTTGGGGTGATTCTTACTGCTTAGCCCAAAAGTTACATCCTTTCCCAGATGCTATCCCTCAACTTCCCCCCCCCCCCCCCCCGCATCACAAACATTGGCAACACTGGAAAGGGGAATGCAGCAGCAGGTCATAATCCCCTGCAAATTAAGATGTACCATCTCAGACTGCAAATAAAAGCTCACGTGCCTCTGAAGATGCCAGCCACAGATGCGTTAGAGCAAAAACTACCAGATCATGGCCACACAGGCTGGAAAACTCATTACAGCCAGAACCACTCCATCAAAGGGGTTAAACAGGGCTGTGTGCTGGCCCCTACTCTCTTTAACCTTTATTTGAGTGATCTCCCTTCAACCCTGGTTGGCAGAGGCGGACCGCCCATTGGGCAAAGTGGGCAGCTGCCTTGGGCGTAGGAATTGTGGGTCACGTGGGGGCATCACAATTCCTGAGCAGAAGCCCCGCCCATTCCTGACGGTGGTCAGCCCGGCCCACACAAGCCACCCAAGCAGCCGCACAGGTCAGACTCAGAGGAGGGGGGAGAGCTCCGCCTCCATGGCACCTCCAAAGTTCAGCGAGCTGTGAGCGTGGCCCTGACTCCCCCGCTATCTTCCCTGCCCAGCCCCTGCCTTGGCCGAGGAGTCACGCGATGCAGAGGGCAGCCCGCCCATCACCCGATTGATTTGGGTAGGCTGAGGCTAAGCTCAGCTGCGCTGCAAGCCTGCGCAGTTCCCGGGTTGTGCAGTGGCCCCACCCACACGCATACGCAGCAGCTTGCTTAGAGGCCAGACGAGGGGGAAAGCTCCGCCCCCACGGCAGCGCGCCACATCCAAAGTTCAGCGAGCCCCGAGCTGTGAGCGTGGCCCTGAAAGGCTGATCCCGCCGCTATCTTCCCTGCCCAGCCCCTGCCTTGGCTGGCTGGCTGTCGCTGACGAGTCATGCGATGGAGAGGGGGGCAGCCCGCCCGTCGTCACCTGAGCAATTCGGGTAAGGGCTAAGTCTGAGCTCAGCTATGCTGTGTGTGCCGACCTGACCAGGAAGGGTGAGTGCCGCAGCCGGGCTGCTGTCTGGGGCCCCCTCGCTTCTTCCCACCCAAGCCTTGGTCCTTCCAAAGGCTGCAGGATCATGCAACTTGAGGCCTCAGGCCAGCAGCTGCGGAGATGCCCTCAGAACTCTTAAATTATACTTTTGTAAATGCTGTCACGGAGGAGAAAGGGTTAAGCCAGAGCCGATGGTGGATTGGCCATCCCTCTTCCGTATGTAGCGTCTGATGCTAACTACCCAGATGTGCCCCGGGGTTCTTTCTGGTCCCGGTCGTAGTGCTCGGACATTGAAGCCTGGAAAACCGTTGGCCTGGGGAGGTGGGTGGCGCTTGCCTGCCTCTTGAAATGCTTACTTGGTTTGCATCACAGCCCTGTCAATGCCTCAGCAACTGCAGCAGCGACCAACCTGGAACAGGACGTTTCCCTGCGAGGGAGAGCGCAGCGTTGTTTTCGTTTTCCCCCATGGGATGCGCCCGCCCTGCTCTTGCTCAGAGGCTCCGATACGCGACCATTTGCCTTAACTGGGTCACTCAGCAGCACCCATGGAAACAACACTTACCCTCCTCCCTCCTTTGATCACTGGGCAACCACCAGCAATGTCACCAAATATCCCCCAAGCAAGAGCAATTCCAAAGTGGCTTCGACCAAATGCATGAATTGTGGGAGCTCCCTTGGAACGTCCGAGTACTCTTGCTCTTGCTTGGGGGATATTTGGTGACGTTGCTGGTGATTGCCCAGTGATTGCCCAGTGATGGGGGGGGTGTCGTTTCCACGGGTGCTGCTGAGTGACCCAGTTAAGGCAAACAGCCGTGTGTCGGAGCCGCTGAGCAAGAGCAGGGCGGGCACATCCCATGGGGGAAAACGAAAGCAACGCTGCGCTCTCCCTCGCAGGGAAACGTCCTGTTCCCGGCTGGTCGCTGCTGCAGTTGCCGAGGCAATGAAAGGGCTGTGATGCAAACTCAGCTGCCCGTGAAGGGTGAGTGCTGTGGCCAGGCTGATCTGGGGGGGCATCAAACTTAGGTTTTGCCCAGGGCGCCAGTTTGCCTAGGAACGCCACTGCTGGTTGGTTCTAATTTTCATGCTCCCAAGCTGTCTTCACATCATATATCAATTCTGCTCTATGCAGATGATTCTGTTCTACTTTCTCGGTCCAGAGTTGGATTAAGGCGGTTTATGAAGCGCTTTGCAGACTATTGTGACTCCAATAGACTAACAATAAACTATGAGAAGACCAAGATAATGGTTTTTACTAGATCTTTGAAGAAATATGACTGGAAAATAAACAATGCCCCTCTCGAACAGGTCAATCGTTTTAAATACCTTGGCCTTCTTTTTCACACAATCTCTCATGGATCCCCCATAAAAAAGCAATACTTACCCAGTCATCATCTAGTACTTCTGGAATCCTCCATTTTTTCTATAGCAGAGGGCACTCTTTTATTCCTGCCGCATTAAAGATTTTTAATGCGAAGATTGAATCCCAATTACTTTATGGGGCTCCAATCTGGATACAGGCTGTCAACCATTCACTCAATTCTCTCCAATCCATATTTTTCCATAAAATTATGGGATTACCTAACTGTGTCCCCTACGCAGCCCTATGTTTGGAACTTGGGCAAAATTCCTTGGAACTTAAAGCCTGGCTTAGAGCTTTTAGATTTCGGCTGCATCTTCATTATCTTCCATCTGAACATTCCCTTGTTTCCTTAATACTCCCAGACACACAGGCTAACCCCTGGTTTTCTCTGATTGAAAATAAAATTGTATCTATCAGTTTGTCTCTCGAATCACTCTACTCTCTTTCCTGCTCAGAAGCATACAAACTACTCAAAGATCGTCTCTTAGATTGGGAATTTGCAGAACTGTATCTAGCAGCTAAAAGAACTTGCTCTCCCACACAATTTTTAATTCCATTTGAGCAGGGTCATATGGCCCACTAATATTTTCTAACTAACCCCTTCTCAAGGAGAGCCTTCACAATTGCTAGATTCAATGTTATGCCATCTGCCTTACTACATGGCAGGTTTAATAACCTGGAAAAAATCTAAAAGGTTGTGTAGCTGTAATTCTAAGGTAGTTGAAACATTGGCTCACCAGCTATTACATTGCACTAAATTTGCTAAAATTAGATCTAAATATGTCAATCTACACCCTCTCTTCCAATCTGAGTTAACAGATTCGATTAGATTATTTCTCTTGTTGAATAATTCTGATTCTGTTTTTTGTGAAGAGGTTGCAAGTTTTGTTATGGAAATAATTCAGAGCCAGTAACAATATGTATATATCTGAGGTTATCCTTTTTGCCTTTTAAAATTTTTATGTTTGCTGTGTTTTGTTGCTGTTGTTCTATGTATGCCAATAAAGGCTTTGCTTTGCTTGATTACAGTCAGAGAAGGATGAAGCTTGAAGAATTATATCAACTTACACTAACAACACTGCAACAAGGCATTTTCCAAAGGAAACAAAATATAACCAGGGACTTATTATTATTATTCATTATTATTTATTCGATTTAATAGACTGCTCTATCCCTGAAGGGCTCAGAATGGTGTACAAGTCTGACAGGAAAACAACAAACAGTACACAAAAGACGAAAAACATCATTAAAATTTATAAAATCCAGTTAAAATAGTAGCAACAGTACAACCCACCAACAATTTGGTGGATGACATCCAGTCCTAACCCTGGGGTGGGGGGGGGTGGCAAATTGCCAAAAATAAACAGATGGTACATGGGCATCAAAGAGAGGCGGTAACTCAGCGGCCAGCCCCCTCAAAAGCTCAGTGGAACAGCTCAGTTTTGCAGGCCCTGCAGAGCTCGCCAATTGGCCATGCTGGCAGGGGCTGATGGGAATTGTAGTCTATAACATCTGGAGTGCCAAAGGTTCGCCACCACGGTGCTAGAGAAAGAGAATTCCACAGGCTGGGGCCAGGGCCATAAAGGCCCTGGCCCGGCTAGAGGCCAGCCGCATCATTATTAGGGTTAGGAAATAGAGGCAGTCCACAACAAATGTGTAAACTCATCCATCACATAATTTCCTTCATTTGACTAGCAAATCTGATTTATTATTAGGCTCACAAACTCTTCTTCTTGTACATCAGGCACGACTGAAGACTTTCTGATTCTGGAAATCTTTGATCTATCTCTGCGCTTTCATGCCATCGAGAAGTTTTAAACTTGACATGGATGGGCGTGTTATATCCTACACTCACAACAGCCTTAAAACCCTCATGCCATTTCTTGGAGCTTAGGGATTTCAAGGAATAGCTTGGGGAAGGAATCAAAGGTCTCCCACAGGAGTAAGGAATAGGACAAAATCACTTCCCTCCTTGAATGTGCAGAAATTCTAAGTGGGACCCAAGCCCTAACTTGTTCTGAGGTCCAATTGTGGGCACCATTATACATCAGAGGTTCTTTCTTTCCAGTAACCAGGATTCTAAATTATGGTTCAATCCTGGTATAGAATATTAGTTACGGTTAATGAATCAATCAACAATGGTTATTATAGAAAGACAAGAGAGACCATTGTTCATCTCACTCATTACAATATTGAGATTAGCAGCAGCATCTACACAGTGTCACAACATCATCAGCAAACAAGTGTCATATGTGATGAACCAAATCCAGCCTTTGAGTTTTTGTTTTTTGTGAGTGGAGTAAAAAAGAAGGGCCATCTTTGGTGTGTCACCCACTTGCTGTTGTTTTTGCAGGCAGAGAAAGCCATTTTATTTATCAACAGCTCCTCATGGTAGGTTTGCACTGAACATATGAAATTACTTTGTACTGAGATAGCCTAATGAGCCATCAACCTAAGAATTTGTGTTCTGATTGGTGCTACTTTTCAGCATGGTATAGTTAACATGGTGGACTAGAACCTGGAAGAGATTAGTTCAGTTCCCCACTCTGCTATGAAATCTGGGACCAGACAGACATTCTCTCAGCCTCAGAGGCGTTCCTCCCATAGGGCAAAGTGGGCAGTTGCCCTGGGCGCAGCCCTGTGGGGGGCGCAAAAACTGCAGGTTCGTTTGTGGGATTTTTTGTATTTTCAGTGTTTTTCTTTGGCCTGCAGAGGGCGCAGTTTTTAGGCTAGCAGCACCAAAATTTCAGGGATGTTTTGGGAGACTCTCCTGATGCTATCACCCAGGTTTGGTGAGGTTTGGTTCTGGGAGTCCAAAGTTATGGACTCCCAAAGGGGGTGCCCCATCCCCCATTGTTTCCAATGGGAGCTAATAGGAGATAAGGCTACACCTTTGAGGGTCGATAACTTTGGACCCCCTGAACCAAACTTCACCAAACCTGGGAGATATCATCAGGAGAGTCTCTTACTGATAACACCCAGGTTTGGTGAAGTTTGGTCCAGGGGGTCCAAAGCTATGGACTCCCAAAGGGGGTGCCCCATCATCCATTGTTTCCAATGGGAGCTAACAGAAGATGGGGGCTACACCTGTGAAGGTTGATAACTTTGGACCCCCTGAACCAAACTTCACCAAACCTGGGAGGTATCATCAGGAGAGTCTCTTACTGATAACACCCAGGTTTTGTGAAGTTTGGTCCAGGGGGTCCAAAGCTATGGACTCCCAAAGGGGGTGCCCCATCATCCATTGTTTCCAATGGGAGCTAACAGAAGATGGGGCTACACCTTTTAGGGTCCATAACTTTGGACCCCCTGAACCAAACTTCACCAAACCTGGGTGGTATCATTAGGAGAGTCTCCTAAATATACCCTGAAAGTTTGGTGCTGCTAGCTTAACAATTGCACCCCTGACAGCAGGCACTTCCCAAATTTCTCCAGATTTTCCTTTTAAATCCCCCCGCCTTTGACATGGATTTAAAGGGAGAATCTGAGGACCCCAGTTTAAACATTGAAAGTGATGCTGTTTCAGGGTGGGGGAGAATCAACCCCAAAATAGCATCACTTTGAAACAATGAAAGTGATGCTGTTTCCCTCAATCGGGGGGACTGGATACAACACCATAAAATGTTTTCATAGCAGTAATAAAACATTTTGAAAGCATTTTGGAAATTTCAAAAATTTATTTCTGCTGTGTGGCATGGCTTATTGCTGTGTTCAGATTTGTGAGTTGGGGCATGTTCTATAATGTGATGGTGACTTTGAAACAACCTGGTGTAAAAAATCATTGCTTGGTCACAGTGGGGGAAGGTGGCTGCCCATGGGTGGCGCCAAACTCCAGTTTGCCTAGATACGCCACTGGGCGTAGCTACAAGGGGGGGTGCACGTTGCATTGGGCACGTGCCTGGGGGGCCATCAAACTCAGGTTTTGCCCAGGGCTCCAGTTTGCCTAGTTACGCCACTGCTTAGCCTAGCAAATAATACAAGGCTGTTGTGGAGACAAAGTAAGTGTGTGTGTGTGTGTGTGTGTGTGTGTGTGTGTGTGTGTGTGTGTGTGTGTGTGTGTGTGTGTGTGTGTGTGTGTGTGTGTGTGTGTGTGTGTGTTGTAAACTCTGTTGAATCCCCAGATTCAGGCAGAAAGTGATCTTTCCCAATAGTTATAAACTGAATTCCTTTTACTGGAAATATAAGGGATCAACCCTGGGGCCTAATGAATGTAAAGCACTTTCTTGAAATCTCTTGTGTGCTTCCTAATTATGGCTTCTGTCTACTCACCATGCCTGAGCCATTCAATAGTATGTTTTTATATAACGTTGACAGTATAGTCCAAAACACTTTGAATGAATGCAATCCAGCCATGCTGAAGTGAATGGAAAAACTCAATTGATTCTAATGGTTCTGGATGGTGCCTTAGGCAGCAATTGTAAGTACATTTACTTGGGAACAAGTTGTCCTCAAATGAATGGAATAAATGTGTTTGGGCTTATGATGTAAGCCTTGTCAGTCAGGCAACACAATGAAAGGCATAATTATTAGTCCTATTTGATTTTTTTCCATGTCATCATCATACATAGTAAGGTAGGTTTTTTAAAAACACTTTATAAACTGTAACCATTAATTGATCTAACTATGAAATACTGACATTGCTACTCAAAAATGATAAAGCACTACTCATGTTACTGCTAATTAATTGCTAATTTAAAAGCTGACAATAATATTGTGGCATGAATGTTTACGAGACAGAGTCCACTTGGACAAAGACATGAAGTGATATCTTCAGTTGACTGGACATTGGATCCAACAGAGTGCACTTCAGGCTAAATATAGAGAAGAGAGGCTGCTTATTTCAGTATCAAATGTATGGCAATATAGCTCTCCGCTATTTTACTTTCCAAAGCATTTCTAACTGTTTGATACATATGGAAACAAAGCACATACTTCCTCAAGTGTGAAATCTCAAAAGCAATATCTCAGGATTACATTATTTTTTCCTCTGATTAATAATGATATAGTTTTAGTGCCAACAAAACAAATTTGCTGTAGAGGTGGTTTTCTCCTGGAGTACATTTGTTGTTCAGCATATTTCCCCCCCTGACAACTGAGTTGATACACTATTAGGATTCCATTTATATCACTCTGTAACTATTCTTAGCAATCACAGAATTAAATAAAAAGCTTGCTTTTCATTTCCAGTACATGAGTCAGGAATAGCCAAAACAAGACAGCAGACAAAGAAGGCATCTGCGCTGGAAAAATCACAACAGCAAGAATCTGAAAATGAGAAACCAACCTAATATATCTCAATACATCTGCCTGTGACTGGCATATAAAACAGTAGCTTTAAGAAGGAAGTAAGCATGCATTTCCCAATTGCCTGATTGACAGAAAAGGATTAATATTCAGAGAAGACAGATGTGACATCATAAATTGCTGTAACAAGGCAGCATCTTATTTTGCAGCTGTTATCTATTACCTGCCCCCCCACAATAATTAATCTGGATACTTCCACATTATCTACACAACTGCCTGCAACTTCGACTGCTTTTGCAGTGTTAAATCTCGCTAAACCAAATTACTTTAGTGAAAGGATGCAGTTCTGCTTAGAATGGTACTGTCAGATTCAGTAGAAAGTTGAAAAACAAAACCAAAGCACAAGGCTATCTAGCCTGGCCAACTGAGGACAAAAAACATGAGTCTCAAAATGGGCTAGATGAAAAATCAGGGGGTTTGAATTGGATGAAGGAGACCATAACAGCAGCAATGATAATAAAGTTATTCTCCTCTTGACTTCCCTTAGTCTGATTACATTTGCCTCCAGGAACTTCATGATCTTTTCAAAAAATGGAAATTTGACTACGTATGAATGTACAATGCCTAATCAGTCCACTGGCCCATGCAGCCCAGTAGTGTATGCTAGACTGGGGAAAAAACCCTCTTCTGCAGATCATTGTCTTTCTAAGAACTGCTACTGAAAGAAGAGGAAGATGAGGAAAAGGAGGAGGAGAAAAAAACAAATATGGAGATACCAAGCATTAATATAGAAGCCAACTAAAATATAAAATATCCTGCCCTGTTTGGCACCCTATAAGCCAGAAACATAAATTCTACTGAAAGCTCAATTTGCACAAAATGTGAATGTATTTAGATGGCAAGCACTAATCAGTCAGAGGAACTAACTCAAACCAGTTCTATGCTGGAATTCACCAAGAACACTGTGCTTTTTAATTCAGAATTTAGAAAGAACCAGTAAACATTGGAGATAAATGTAGTACACTCACCTTTGAGAACACATTTATCTATAAAACATAACTGAATTATATGGTGACAAGTGAGGATAACAACATTATATTATTAAAACAGACTGAAATCCCCAAGTTGGACACACACGTTGTTCTATCATGAATGGACTGGGAAATCATTCTTGTATTCACATATTTAGACCAACTTAAGATTGAAGGAAGAAATATTTTAGAGTCTGCCAAGACTATTAATTGGAAAACATGATAAGGCACCCATTATGGGGGGAATGGGGGGATGTCAGCTTCACATATTTCCAAATTGAAGGAGGAGGAATTCAAGAAGTATCAATTTATTAAGTTACTCAAATTTAGAATGGCCAGGTTCCTCCTGGTTACTGGCAGGGCAGGGTGGGATTTTACCAGGTTTAAAATGATGCCTAGGCCTTGACATCTCCTGTGTGATGTCACTTCAGAAAGTGATAAAGGAGATGTTCTGGTATTTGGCAAAAACTCTATGGTAGAAGCTGTTTTTGACCATAGCATTTTGCTGAGATACCAGAGCATATCCCTTGTTGTTGTATGTCTTGACAAGGAAACTTTCAATCTGAAAGGAGTGATAACTTTAATCATCCATTCACCACGAAGTGAAGTAAGAAAGAAAAAATACAGCAGTCAGAGAAAACCTCTACAGAAGCCAAAATATTTAATTGAATTCACCTTACCAGAAAGCAACATTGGATCTTTGTCAACAGATTTGCGAACTTGATCTGACTCTCCTGTTAAAGAGCTTTCATCAATCTTAAGGTCATTTCCTTGAATAAATACCCCATCAGAAGGTAAGAGGTCACCTATTTAAAAAAATCAAATTGTGAAAAAATAACATGATTTAAGGAATAATGCAAGAATTTTCAAAGTTAATGCAATCATGAACATATGATTGTCAAAATACATTGTAGTAATTAATACTAAAGTTTGATCCATTTTACACATTTGTTGCAAGGAGCAGTATTAACCTTGAAATATTCATCATCTCCCAGGCAGAGCTTTATATTTCTAGATGCCAACATGTGTGTGCATGTCTAAACTGCTGTCAAATCATAGTCAACTTACAGCAACCCCACAGGTTTTTCAAGGCAAGAGATTTGCATAGCCTTCCTCTGCATAGAAGCCCCCATTCCTTGGTGGTCTCCCATCCATTTACTAACCAGGGCTTTGTACTAGTTTTAGCAATGCTAGGTAATTACCTATTTCCTGGTATATGTGACTTATCTACAAATACATAGCTGAGTGACAACAAAATGCAGTCTTTCCTTTAGCTTCTCTATGTCAACACTATCTTTTTTCACAATGGAATTGAATCTCTGGAATACCATCCCAAATAACAAATTAGATGGTGTAGTTTGTTTTTCTCAGTATGTGCTGACAGCATTCATCCATCACTATTTCAGATTCTTTTGGCACTTCTTCCCTGCTATAATAGTTATTCCTTGTTGCATTATTCAACAAGCCATAAAAGTAGCTTCAGGGATCTAGAGACATATTTTGAAGAATGTACACAAACAACAATGCTTACCATATTTGATCTGTGCAATGTCGCCAACTACTATTTCTGCTACTGGGATTTGAATCACTTGTGAATCCCGGATCACAGTAAACTTCTGTTCTTGTTCAATTCGACTCTGAAGTCCACGAAATTGCTTCTCTTTGCTCCAGTCATTAAAGGCAGTGACCAGGACCACACAAATAACAGAGAGCAGGATGGCAGCGCCTTCAATCCAGCCAGCTTCTGCCTCCCCCTCATCTTCAACTCCTCCTGATGCAGTAGCACAATCTTTTGAAACAAAAACAGCAGGTCATTTTTTTAAAATTTTAGTTTTATAGATACGTACATATGGATTTAAACATAACATAAAGTAATACCTGCTATTATGCTACGAATAAGTTCCTGCCTGGAAATGGAGTGCTGTGTACAACAATGCTACTAAAAACAATAACACCATCATTTCGATGGAGCTACTTTACAGCATCTTCAGTGGGGTCACTTCACATTGGCCGAATCCCCACTGAAAATTAAATACAGTTACAACCAGGTTTCAAAATAAACTGCACCTTTTCATCAAGGTTTCACCCTCCCCACTGGAGCATGTTTCTAGTGAAGGCATCTATTCCTATCTCAATTTCAAAGAATGTGACAATCCCCACTTACACAGGATTGGCTTGGAGGGTCTATCCTGATTTACTGTCGTGCCGTGTAGGGAAGGAACTTTTTTTGTCGCGACAGTACATGGTAACATGAGCACAGAAATGCATATGCGCAATACACAGCTTTTTTCTGATTGACCCCTTGTGCCCCCGTTTGACTGGTTCCCGTTCTCTTGTGCCCACGTTAGAGTGGTTCTCGCTCCCTTGTGCACATGTTTCAACAATAGCCTCAGCCAAGCAAAACAGGAAAAGCTGAGCAAAACAAACAAACAAAAAGGCTGCGTGCTCATCACGCACAGTCCACCACACTCTAATTGGCTGGAAGGCATTCACGTCACTCTCTATGGCGGGAAATTAGACCACATTAGACCCCCAAACCTCCCCACCAATCTGGATTGGAGACATTTTTTAAAAAAGGTTCACATTCATGCAGGTTTGGGAAAAACATAGGTTTGGGGGGGAGCGCCAGAACGGCGATGAATCTACGTTTGGTGGTTCAGCTGTGGGGAGTTCTTCGTGAAACCTGGATCTTTCGGGTGAGTATCCCGGGATTTAATCGGCAGTGGGGATATCGCCATTGAGCCCTTTTCACTTGTTAGTGCTTAAAGCCAGAAACATGGGCTGGGGTTGTAATCCCCTCTCACTTGAAAGATGCAGTTCTGCTCATGGCCTGAGGAATGTCTGACATCCTTTCCTCTCTTTCCCCCCTTTCTCTTCTTACTCAGCCACAAAGTCTGGGCCTTGGGATACACTTGAAGGGTAAGGGGAGGCTTTTAATCATAGAATGAAGAAGGATGGCAGGGAAGCAGCATCAGGGAGCAGCTGCACTTTATTCCTCTTGGCCAGTAGAATTCTGTTATCTGGTGCCTGTCTATTTTAGTAACCCTGCTGGCTGGCCTAATAATGCTGTAGAGTTGCCATGACCCCAGAGTCCTCCTTCCCCACCCAGAATGAAGAGCACATTATGTGAAGTAGGACAATATTGAGTCACCTTATTATACAATGGAGCAATGTGTTCCTCATGATGAAGCAGGAAAAGTGAGGGCTGCTGGGAAGTGTAGTCCTTAGCCACCTGGGAGGGCACAGATTCTAGCTCCACCTGGGTGACAAGGGCTACACTTCTCAGCAGCCCTTGCTGTAGGAAACTCCCTCCTACCCTTATAGTATGTTTCTCCCTAGTGGCAGCAAGCCTTGAAAAGGGGGGGAAGCTTAGGAGGAAGCCATACTCCCCTCCTTCCCCCACCTGTGGTATGTGTTCCCTAAATGGACTAGGTCCCTGTAGTGAACTTTGAAGAACTTCTTGCCTGGAACAAAAGACAAATTCTGTCAAGTCACAGCTAAGCCAGAACAGCCAGTTTGCAAAGTTAGGGGAGCCTGTCTGTCTCTCTGTGTGTGAGGGGGTGGGATCTGTGAAAAGAGAGCCTGTTTGCAAAGTTAGGTGAGCCTGCCTCTGTGTATGTGTGTGTGGGGGGTGGGGGAGGAATCTGTAAGTAAGCTTTTTTCCCATTGAATAATTAGGCTACATTTTCATTATTGGTAGAACATTGCTTTCAACACAATGACTCTTCTGTCCCAAAAAATCTCTTACCAAAAATACTATAAAATTAAAACCAAAAACCAAAATGTTAACATGAACAAGAACTATTTGTGGATGATAATGACAGCAGCCTTGCTAATGAATACCTGCATGATAAACAGGAAGGCAAGTGGCTTGTGAGTCATGCATGGTTCCTGTTGACTGCACAAGTAGTTACAACCAAAGCTGTCCTAAACTTGAGTAAGATTCAGATCATTTTTTCTTACTTTATACACACATTAAACTACGTAAAAGCTATTTCCAACATTGTTCAAAATAATAAAAAAGAATTACTCTTGAACTATCTCCTGTTAAAAATAGAAAGAGTAATATCCACTCAAGTACACATTCTTAGTATCTTGCCATGAAAGCAAATTGTAGTTACAACCTCCAAAGCATTCAGCAGATGCAACACTCATCTGCTCAATGTGGATACAAAAAGCTAAAACAGGATCCAACCAACAAAATCACCAGAAAAAACCAACACCTTGATTAAGAACTCCTCCATTGATCCAATCTTACACCAACGTCTCTGCATATCTGAAGTTCACCCTCCTAGACTTTATGGACTCTCAAAAATCCACAAGGACTCCACTCAGACCCATTGTGAATGCAATTGGATCCCCTACATATGATTTGGCAAAAATCCTGGCTGCACAACTACAAATCCATATTGGGCTTACTACACATTACATTAAGGACTCAGCTCACTTCATTGAAAAAATCAGCAATCTTAAACTCAACCCCAATGACAAACTGATCAGCTTTGATGTGGTTTCCCTATTCACCAAGGTCCCCATAGCAGACACCATGCCACTCATTAACCAGAAATTCCCAAAAGACATCACAGCCCAGTTTCAACATTGCCCCACTACCAGCTACTTCCAGTGGGATAATGAATTCTATGAACAGAAAGATCAGGTAGCCATGGGTTCTTAGCCTTGTAATAGCAAACTTTTATATGGAACAATTTGAGGAACAAGTCCTGGAAACAGCACCAAAAAAGCCCACCATATGGTTCCATTATGTGGATGACACATTCAACATTTGGAGCCATGGAGAAGAAGAACTAAACAAGTTCCTGGACCATATCAACAAGATCCACCCAAACATCCAATTTACTATGGAAAAAGAAAATGAAGGAAAACTGCCATTTCTAGATGTCTTAGTCAGCCGCAAACCAAACCAGCAATTGAGCCACACGGTATACAGAAAACCTATGCACACTGATAGATATCTACACAAAAACTTCAAACATCATCCAGGACAAAAAAGGAGCACCATAAAAACTTTGGTAGATCGCCAAACAGAATCTGTGAACCCCACCTCCTTCAAGAGGAATTGAATAACCTAAACTGCGCTCTCCAGGGTAATGGTTACTCTACTACAGACATCAGAAGAGCTGCAAGACCAAGAACAAGCACATGAACAAAGATAAATAGCCATCTAGAGGGAATGTATTCTTACCATACATCAAGGGAACCACTGACTGCATAGGAAAACTGATGAAGAAGCATAACCTTGAAACAATCTACAGACCCACTAAGAAAATTCAACAAACGCTATGTTCAGCAAAGGATAAGAGGGATCCTCTAACTACTGCAGGAGTCTACCGCATACCATGTAGCTCTGGACAAGTCTATATAGGGACCACCAAACGCAGCACTCAGACACGAATCAAAGAACACAAAAGGCACTGAAGACTAATTCAGCCAGAAAAATCAGCAATAGAAGAACACATGATAAACCAACCTGGACACAGAATATTATTTGAAAACACAGAAATTCTGGACCACACTGACAACCACTATGTCAGACTACACAGAGAAGCCTGTTAGCTTACCCCTCACACCCCACATTATTGAAATATGGATCTCATATTATTTTTCTGTACAACTGTATTGGTAAAAGCCAATTCTCATATTTGTGTGTAGGTAGAGGAGAGTCCACTTTAAAAGCAGGCCTAAGGCAAAAGGTCTGTTTACAAGATTAAATCAGTGAATGAGTTACTCCAGGCAATATGAGCTGAAAGCCTCATGGACCATGGGCATATCTTGATTACTACACCCCGCTAAGGTGTTCTGATACAATGAATCCTGGAAAACTCCCTGATACTGAACGTTATATTTAATCTACCTTTGAGAAACCATTTCCTCAACAATTGCCCCTTCCCTGCATTTCCTCTACCTCTATCTCCCTAACAATCAATCCCTTCCTGATCCAGTCAAAACCTCAGCTAGGCTACTTCTATTCAGATGAACTCACCTATTGACCTTGCTATCTTCATTGTTACTCACATGCTAATGGGTGGATCACACTCAACATATGTAAATCTAGCTTGCTAATTGCACCCTTTACTTGTTAACAGACAATGGTTCTTTCCCCCACCCTGGATACTGCAACAGGTATATATACTCCACTTGCTTTCCTACTATCAGATCCTCTGAAGGTGTAAGCCACAGATGCAGGTGAAACGTCAGGAGAGAATGCTGCTAGAACACGGCCATAGAGCCCGAAAAGCACACAGCACACCACATCTTAATACTTTTAAGTCACTGGTCAATTTAGCAATATAAAAACACAAATGCCAGGATTCAGCATCATCGCTCCAGAAAAAAAGGTAAATCATTTTTGAATTTTCACATTTCACTATAACAGTCTGGCTTTATTTAAATATATATTTGTCCTTTGATTGCAACTGAGAGAGAAAAATAGATATTAAACATTCCTTTAAGATTCCTTAGCTTTTCCTTTAATGCATTTTTTTTATATTTGGCTACAGGCAAAAATAACCTATGAGTTACTCAGTTTGCTGTCTGTCTTTAAAGAATGTTATTTAACCCTGTTTATGCTGGACATTATGAAATCTCACCTGTATAATTTGACCTGCATGCATAATTCAATATTAGCATATATCCACCTACTTGTTCAATTACAAGTATTATGCATCAATTGAGGAGCAATCATTCATGAATTAATTTCACATTTGGTCTTCATAACTGCAAGGGCAAATTTTAGTGAATTGGGAAAAGGGGCAGAGAATAGACATTAGGCCAGGTTGGGGAGGAGAATTAAAAGGAGTGAGTGGCAGGTGGGAGAAAGTCACAACAACCAGGAATAAAGTAGTGGCTGCAAAAGGAAATGGGATTTCTCCACCACTACAAGGCCTCACAGGTCCCTTTCTTGTTTTCTACAATGCTGTGTTAAGAATAAGCTTGCTTTATCTTAGAACATGACTATTATGAAAACAAGTCCAAAACAGGCATTCAAATTCATCATACAAATATCATAAAAATATTAAAGGAAAGAGGGTCCAACCATTCTCCAAGGAGCCTCCCTGCAACTGAACTGGTTCTTCCTCCAATGGGAAAGCCATTTAATTTGGAGGAAGGCACTGGAGGAAACCTTTACAATTAGTTCAGTGGAGTGGTTGTATAGGGATTCACCCCATTAATTTCTACAAACCTCTTTGATGACTTGGATCCGTGGTGGCGAACCTTTGGCACTCCAGATGTTATGGACTACAATTCCCATCAGCCCCTTCCAGCATTGTAGTCCATAACATCTGGAGTGCCAAAGGTTCGCCACCATTGACTTAGATCTTTAACCTATTCTGTGTTGGTGGGCCAAATAGCTGAACTAAACTATATTGACTTCTTTAACTGGAAATCCCAACATGTTTTCTGTCTTTAAAACTTCCCATATGAGAGGAAGTAATGTGGATCATGGCTATAGCAATAGGGAGGGTAGTCTGTATGTCTTTTATGCCAATTCACTGATCAAAAATAGACCCTTTGGCCTTACTGCGACTGCTTTTTCCCCTGCTGTACCTAAAAGTTGCCATGAGTTGAGTATTTTTTCCAAGTATGTTTAGCCATGAGTATGAGTATGTTTAGCCATAATCCATATCCTGTATGAACTGGATACAGGCTAGATTAGATGGACCAGTGGTCTGATCCAGCAGAGATCTTATGTTTTTATCACACACAATAACTAAATACAGAGTCAATTTAAGGCCAAATAATATGCTGAGATCCAAATGCAGATCTCCAGCATCTCATTCAGCCTGGTCCTAAGCATAACTGCTAAGATGAGTGGGTTAATGTCAGTGGGCCTAAGGGCAGAACTCTCTTCTGTCCACTATTAGGCAAGTTTTCAAATATAATTGCAAAAGATATAACTAAACCTCTGGTATAGGAATTCAACTAACATAAAGATGTGGAAAAGGCCACTGTTACAAAAATATTCTGAAAAAATCAAGGATCACCCTTCAATTATTCTATCATAAAAAAAGAAATGGCAGCACATCCCAAATGCTCAGAGAAGTTGAAATGCACAATATACTACCATGATGGTATAATTCTGGACTTCAAACTACCAGAAGTTCAGCCTAGTTTCTCTTGCCGCCTCTATACTCCAGAAGAAGCAACAGCATGAAAGGTAAAAATTGAGGTCAGAGGAGGTAATAAGCCATCACTTTTTCAAACATTCTGCTTCAGGATCGTCACAGAATTGAATGGAAACTCACAGAACATTCACTCAGTCCTAATAAAAGCAAGGCTATTAAGCCAGTTAGTGTTTGAAGTGTCATGTCTTCAGCATCCAGCCACTACATAAAAGCTCTCCCTACTGGCCTCATTGCATAGGTACAGTTACATCAAAGAAGCTCAGGAGAAGCACAGTCCCAATTTGAGAAGTGACATGTTAGACTATAACTGAGAAACAAGATCAACATTACTACACAATGCATTGCAGCACAGTAGTTCTCACTTTCATCACATTCACTCCTGAACATGAACTACCATTTTAATATTCTAAATAATTTTTTCCTTTGCATCTGATCATTGTCTCTTTTTGGGAGAAAGCATGTGCTTTGCAAGCAAAAGGGTTTGGGTGCAATCTTGAGGCTCTCTCATTAAGGAATCTCAAGTAACAAATCTAGAAAGGACTTCTGCTTGGTACTTGGAAATATTCAGCCAGCACAAGCAGGCAGCACTGGGCTAGACCAGTAAGAAGTCCAATATGCCAGTTCCATGTGAACATTTATTATTTACTAGCAGGGCACCCATGCTTCGCTACGCATACTTCATCACAGGCTCTCTATGAATTTCGGGGTGACATTCAGCATATTTCTTTACAGCCTGTTTGTGAACTTTGGGGTGACATGCAGTATATTTCCTCACAGCCTGTCTGTGAACTGATGGGTTTGTTTTCGTATTTTGCAGCAGCTTCCTGTAGTTGTCTTTTTCTAATGCAATGTGTTATTGCTCTCTTTCACCTGGTGGGCTCCATGTTCCTGCCAGATTATATCAGTGATTATTAGCAGAATCTAAAGAACCAATACATTCAAAAGTATCTATTATGCTTTTAAATAAATGAACCCAGTATAGTATAGTGGTTAGGATATTGGACTCTGATCTGGGAAACTCAGTTCAAAACTGACATGAAATTTGTTGGATGATTTTGGCCACATTCTCTCTCTCTCAGCCTACCTCATTTCACAGGGTTGTTACAGTATAAAATGGAGGAGAGGAGTCTGATGTTTAATAGTTTGAGCTCCTTGAAAGAAAGGCATGATAAAAACGTATTTAAAACAGAAAATAATAACGTATTCCATTTTAATCCCTATTTTTTCCACACATGGGAGTTTAATGGTGTAATCCTAAACATGCATACTCAGAAAAAATCCTATTGAGGAAAGTGAGACTGACTCCTTAAGAAATATGTTAGAATTCCAGCCTAAATCACTGCTATGGAAACAATTCAATCATTAGAAAGAACAAGTAGGAACTGTATCTCATTCCCCCTCCCTCATTATTTTTTCTTTCCCAAACCTCAAATCTCCCATAGTCTCTCCCTTTTCCCAGCTTCATTCTCTCATTCTAGGTTTGTTAACTATCACCATGGCCTGGAGATCTGCTTCAATTACTATAGATCTCCCAAATATAGAGATCAATTTCCTCTTAGGGTTGCCAGCTCCAGGAAATTCCTAGAGATTTGGGAGAGAAACCTTGGGAGGGAAGCAACTTCAGCAGGGTATAAACTCATGGAGTGCACCCTCCAAAGAGTTACTTTCTCCAGGAAAACTGATATCTGTCATCTGGATAGCACTGTAATTCTGGGTGATCTCCAGTCCCTACTTGGAGTGTAGCAATCTTAATTTCCCTGGAGGAAAGGGCTGGTTTGGAGGGTGGAGTCTATAGCATTCTATACTTCTAAGGATGGAGGAACAAAGGACCTGTAAGAATAAACCTAAGACATGAAAATATGGAATGGTCTTAGCTAAATTTATTTGTGTATCTGCTAAGGAATTCATGCTATTTTATATGGGATATCTTAAGATCTATTCCTTTTAGAACAAATTAACTGTCAATTTAAATACAGATGCAATAATATTCTAAAATCTCAAATCAGATCTTTAACTAAAGCTATGATTTACTCACAATGTTATAGGATTGTTACCAATCTGTTCAAGATATCTTGTTAAAATCATAACCACTTTATAAAAATATCGAAGAACAGTTCAATTTCATAGCTAATTTACTGAAACCTTACGTTTCTATAGATTATCCAACTGTTTTATAATTACTCTTTCAAAAAGACCTTTTGTGGTCATAACTATTTTAATAGCTGAAGGAATCACCTTCCAGAAATAAAAGTGGATCATTCCAGTAGCGTCAATTGGCTGTCACTGGGACCTGATTCTTTAGATAGGTTAAAGACATGATAATTCAAATAGCACCTTTTATAGACATTTTGGCTATGAAACTAAGCAAACTAGATGCTATGCAGAAAAGTGTGTGCTCTGGGATTTCCTGGAGCCCTGTTTGCTGACCTGTTGTTGCAGGGAGCGGGATTGGGGGTAAGGAGGATCCTTGTTGTTTGGATGGTGGTGTGACTTGGAGGAAATGGCCGTGAAAGCTGGTGCAGTTGCAAGAGCTCCCCAGCATTCATTCCCTTCTTTTCCTGGCAGTGTCTCCCCAGCTGTTTCCCCCTCTGGCCAGGAACCCATGCCCCTATGTTTCATCAAGGCTCTGTCAGTGTAACTAATAAACATTGTGACCACTTACATTCCAAAACTGTTTCCTCGTCATTTGTATGCTTGTTGGGGGAGAGGGGCTTTTTTCTATTAGATTTTTCCCCCAATTAGAATCTTTTTCCCCCTATTGCTGTGTTGGCGAACCTATGGCACTCCAGATGTTCATGGACTACAATTGGTCATGCTGGAAGGGGCTGAAGGGAATTGTAGTCCATGAACATCTGGAGTGCCATAGGTTCACCACCACTGACCTATTATAATGATTCATTCTCAGTTTCTCTCTTGGAACAAATTTAGCAGAAGAAAGTCAAAGGATTTAGTTTAGCTATAAGAAGTCATAGGATTCAACCTCCAATCTTGTGGGCAATACTGTGAAATTCTGCGCGGTAGCTGGCACAAGGGCACTACCAATTAGAAAATCAGCAGTTATACGTACTGGATTATTTATGCACACAAATAGGCATGTATGTTAATTAATTGTTTTGGCTGAGCTTTGCATGTAATAGAAGCAAAGAGGTATACAGAAGGACCATACCCCACGTGGGACAATTGAATGTACTTATTAACAAATTGTCAAAACTGTCAGACTTAAGAGGACCAATCTGGAGCTATGAAAAGGGTAATAATTTAACACATACCCCTTCCTCTGTCACAGGGAATTATACTGTCACAGCTAAATGTGACTAAATGTGTTCATTGGGATATTCAAATAGTCCAAGAATCAGAACTGTCATGAGACTTTCCAGAGCACAGTCACTGTCTGCATAGTTAGATTCCTCTGCACTAAGCTAACAATAACATTATTATGAAGTATGAAAGCTAATAATAGTCTAGTAATAAGCCTATCCACGGGAGTTTATATCCAACTGCAATATATATTTAACAAATCTGAGTAAACTGACAGAAGTTGCTAAGGATGCTTTCTGTTGATATAAAACTTCACAAATAAATAAGGATGACAAAACTGTATCCCTGTGTACTCATCACAACTAGGGAGGGAACATCCAAGGAGAAAAGCAGGTAGCAATCAAAATAGATTTCCAAATACAAGGCCTTAGTAATACATGCCCAAATTCATTGAGGCCCCTTCCGCACATGCAAAATAATGCATTTTCAACCACTTTCACAACTATTTGCAAGTGAATTTTGCCATTCCGCACCGCTTCAAAGAGCACTGAAAGAAGTTTGAAAGTGCATTATTCTGCATGTGCGGAATGAGCCAGAGAAAGTGTGTATGCATGAGTGTGTGACAGAAATAACTTTAAGGGAGGTGAAGAGGAGTAATCAAGGACAGTACTGGAATGGGAAGGAGGGTGAGAGAAAATTACATTGCCAACCTCTGCACCACCAATGCACAAAATGACAGAACGTTTGAAAACTATTTGACAGTGGTTCAACATTGAAGGGCAAAACAAACAGGTGAGAGTTAATGCAGTATAGAATCTGAGAGAGACTGCTCCTCTCATTATCTTATTCTGCCATGAAAACCTCTGGGGTGACTTTAGGCCAGTCATTTTCTCTTTGCCTCTCAGCCAACTATCTCACAGGGTTGTTGTGAAGATGAAAAGTAAGGGGGAATCAAGGGCACATCTTGGAGATCTTGGACAAAGAGCAGAATAAAAATGAACAAAAGGCAGTAACAGACAAAATAAAAACGAAACATTCTTGGGATTATACTTGTCTAACACAAATAAAATAAGGTTTGAGAAACAGAAAAAAAATTACTCAGGTTTTAGAATTTACTAACGCTAATAGATAAATTGTTAATGCACTTCCTGTATTGTGTACCAAACATATTTGTGGATGTATCTCTTGGCCATAAGTGCAGAACACATATGAAAAGGGATGGATCTATAATTTAAACATACATTTTCACTGAAGTATGGAAACAGGAAAAATATTGACAAAAAAATACTACACTGAGGTAATTTCCTCAAATTAAATATTTATGGGAAAACAAACAAAACTTGTGAAATGAGAACAGCTCACACACCTTACATTGTTGCCTAGAATACACAACCATACAGTCAAAGCTTAAATCAATACAATTTAATAAAAGGAAACAGTTTTACCTTCATTTCCCTCTCCCGGAGGATGATAAAATGAGAGCCCAAGAGATATGATGGCTGCGATTTCCAAGATGATAAGTGTCACATCCTGTAATGCTTCCCAGACTAACTGTAAGAAAGTTTTTGGCTTCTTTGGAGGTATAAAGTTTTTCCCAAAAATTAGCTTTCTTTTATCTAAGTCAGCTGCAGTGCCAGGTAATCCTATAAATAAAGAAGATATAAATGGTTTTATTTGTTTGTTCCTTAGTTTATTTAACTTGATTTATACCCCACCCTCCTTTGTCAAAACCAGGCTCAGAGCAGTTTCCAACAATACAGTTGTAGGAACTTACAATGATTTGAAATTTAATATACTACCATCTATTATGATAAAATCACTTCAGGTCAATAATAAAAGAATTTCTAATTAAAACATTTTGTTCTTTATGTCTCTACACAATATGATGCCTCAATGTTGTGCTTAGATGTAAACTTTGGAGAGGTTAAAATTGGGAAATCAAAAAACAACTTGTTGGAGACCATCTTTATTAGTAGGGTACAACAGGGAAGGGAAAAGAGGACAGGGAGGGAGGGAAAGAAAGGAAGGAAATAAAACAAAGGAGAAGGGAAGGGATGTGTGATCTGAGATGTGGGGTGGAAGGGGTACATAACAGTGAAGAGGAAGAGGAGGGAAGAGGGAGGTCAGTTTGTGTATAAACCTTCACTGTCCTCAACCATAGGCCTTGCAGAACATCATCTTACAGGGCCTATGGAACTGAGGACATCCAGAAAATGCTTAGAGCAGGGACCATCAGGAGATTGGCTCTGGTGGGTTTTCTGGGCTGTGTGGCCGTGGTCTGGTGGATTTTGTTCCTAATGTTTTTCCTGCATCTGTGGCTGGCATCTTCGGAGGCGTATCACAGAGAAAAGACACAGTGTGAAACAGACTTTTCTCTGTGATACACCTCTGAAAATGCCAGCCACAGATGCAGGTGAAACGTTAGGAACAAAATCCACCAGACCACAGCCACACAGCCCGGAAAACCCACCAGAACCAGTTGAATCTGGCCATGAAAGCCTTCGACAATACATCAGGAGATTGTTTCCCTCAGAGTGCAATGCTCTCTAGGTGTATATTATGAAAGGTAATCCCGCAGATGCAAGGGTCCTAGACCATTTAGTACTTTAAAGGTCAACAGCAAAACTTTGAACCCAATCCAGTACTCAGTCTGAAGCCAGTGCACAGGTGAAGCACAGGTTTTCATTTCCAGGGCAACTTAAATGGAAGCCCAGGGTAGAACAATAGTTTAACGTGGAGGTGATGGTTGCATGGATCAACAACCAGTCGTAGCAGACATGGAAAAATGTTGTCCTGACAGTTTTTGATTATGCTTGCTCTCAACTCTGTCAAAAGTGAGAAATTAGACTCCCTGATCCAGACCACCCTAACCAACCCACAGGACCTCCATCTCTGCTGGATTTAATTTAAGCTCTGCTGGCTAACCTGCTGACTGGACTTCAGAGGTCGAATGAAAGAGCTTTGTGCAGGATCAGCCGAACCTGGCATGCAGTAATCCTGGCTGCCCAGCCACCTCTGAAGGCCACTTGAGCTTCAGAAGCCGCAGGAATAGCCGAAAGTCAAAAAAGCCAAAACACTTCTTGGCTTTTTTTTTGTTTGGGCCTAATAACTAGGGGTTTGGGGCAATATTGATTACACATTTCTCTAAAATATTACTTTTACTGAAGTATAAAATGAATTTACAAAGAGAATCATGCAATACAATAAATAATCTTAAAAATAAAATTCATTTTGCATTAGAAAACAGAAGAAACAAAAGTGTCTGATTAAGCAAGCAGATTAATAGCATTAAAATCAATAGTTTTTACCATGAAGGAGAGAAATCTACTGCAGATGAAAAATCATTATTTGATATGTGCTTTTTTTAACATGCAGAAGGATTTGCAACATGATTCACATATCATATTGTGAAATATGTTATTGTAACATTGACAAATGAGGAACTGTTTAAAAATTATTTGCACCAAAGAATATTTAGTTTATTCATGGTTGCAGAGGCGTAGCTAGGCCATACTGCGCCAGTGCACAGTCTGCGTTTTCTCCCCCCCCCCCCCGGTGGTGCCCCCCCACACACTTACTTTAGTTCAGCCTGAAAGTGCAGGTTGGAAAAAGTGGCCTGTTCACTTGAGGCTGAAAACGGCCTGGTGGGAACTACATTTCCCAGGAGACCTTGGGGCTTGCAAGGTCTCCTGAGAAGTGTCGTTCCCACTGGCTGTTTTCAGACTCAAGTGAACAGACTGCTTTTTCAGCCTGCACTTTCAGGATGAACTAAGGTAAGTGTGGGGGTGGGGGCACCGTGGGGGGGCAGAGAGCGATTTCCCACCCCCTAGGCATGTGCCTGGTGCAATGCATCCCTGCGTCCCCTGGCAGCTCCACCTCTGCTTGTATTTATCTGGATCTTTATTTTTTAAAAAAAATTCTGCTCCATGATGCTTTCACATGCTGAACAGCCTAAGACTTCATCTGATCTCTGTTGCAATGTGATATGGTTAAGCTCCATAAGCCATAAAATGGACATACTTCGCATTTGGCTTGATTCAGAACTATTTTCAAAATGTGCCTTACTGCAACTGATTTGTAGATTTAGTTACGCAAGTTTATCTTGCTGAGTTTCTAACTGTACATTTTCAAAGTAATTTCCAAGACTTTAGCAATGAAATGACGTTGGTGCAGGGAGAGACTGGACTGGAGGGAAACTCTCTTTCAAAGCTCAGTTGCAAATATCAGCCTTGCCCCAGAACAACCAATTAAAAGTTACCTACTAAAAAAATTACTCTCTGCCAGTGACAGCATAGCAGGCAGTAGAGATATCCAATGTGTGTCCTTCTAATATTCAAATGTATCAACTTAAACTACTTGTTGAAACATATTTTTAGACATTTGATAAAAAGTGGTAACTTTTCATTTCTGCAATTTTTACACATAGTTGCCTAAGAGATGGAATGCCCGACGACAAACCCCTAGCCAACGGGTATGCAGATCTCATGACACTCCATCCCATCCCTGCCCACTTTCACCCAACCCAGGAGTCTCCCCCGCCCCAAATAATATGGACTGCTCTCCTGGAGAGAACCCATTTAAAATTGGCTTCAGTGTTAGTTAAAAATAATAAAACATCAACTTGCTGCAACCTGGTCAACAGCAGTACTTCCACAGTGTCTAACATACCATTGTGTATTGCTCCTAGGATTTGGGAATAGCACATTACTATCAAGACCCCCTTGACCAGACAATGAAGACACTTGTAGGATCACAAAGGTTTCTTTATTGCAGGCATAAGTCAGGTCAGCAACAGTTTCAAATCATATAGCATTCTTTCCCCTTTCCCCTCCCATCCAGGCAGCAAGCAAGAAGTAGTTTTGGGAACGTGGTCTTCAAGAGGCGCCAGGGAAAGCAGATAGTGCACCTGGAAGGCTGCGTGCTAGCAAGCAGAAAAATTCACACAAAGCAAACCCACAGAAATCAGGCCTGACAATTACATCTATCTCTGAAAAAGATCCTGGATTGGATTTAGAAGTTTCTGATAGAACACCTGAAACAGATTTACTGATCCGGGTTCTTCGACAGATTGTATCTTTCTAATCTGAAGTACAGTCTATTCCAGGAGGGCTTCTGTACCTTTCATTGAAGTATAAATAACAAACTTAAAGTTTGCAGGACTTGAGCAGAAAACTCTCACAAGGAAAAGCTGTTGAGCTGGAATGTACAGTGGTACCTCAGTTTTCGTGGATAATTCATCCGAAAGGAATCAACGAAAACCGAAATTGATGAAAACCAAGGCACCATTTCCCATAGGAATCAATGTAAATCCAGTTAATTGGCTTCCTCAAACCCCAGCCTGAAGGCAGAGGAAGCTCCTTATTTGGGCAATGACACCCCCTGATGTCACTGCCCAAATAAGGAGCTCCCTCTGCCTCCCGGCTGGGGTTTGAGGAAGCCAAGCCAGAGGAAAGGGAGTGAAAAGGAAGGAGGGGGGAACCTTCCTTTTGCTTGGGTGACTTCCCCTGAAGACGGGAGGGAGGGAGCGAGCGAGCGAGCGAGCGACAAAAAATGAGACAAATTTTGCCCAGAAAAAGTTGATGAAAACCGAGGTACCACTGTATCTTTAGATCTGTTACAACTAGCCTTATATTTAGCAGGGACATGAGATGGTACTTTCAGTAGTGAACAACCATGTGTATGGAAAAACAATTACTTTCTGGATTGGACAAATTAGTTCTTACAGATTTCTGTACACTGTTTAGATTAATCTAATTCTGCCAGTTTATGAACAACTGGAAGTAGCCCACACCTTTTCCTTCTGCTGTTAGTAACTCTGAATATACATCTCTATCTGTAAGAAGAACTAATTTAACATTTTAATGTAGCTACTGAAATTGGCTTAGATCCCAATACATCCGTTAAACTTTAAAATGCTACAGCAGTCTGTTGTAATGTTCCTTGAGAGATTACACAGATCTAGTTAGAGGCAAGCTAACTGGTATGGTGTAGTAGTATAGAGAATGAAAATGATGAAATTCAGATGCTATTTCCCATGCTGCCATAAAGGTTGTTAGGTGACCTTGGGCCAGTCTCTCTGTCCGTAGGCTTCTTTGCCTGCTAAACTTACTCCTAATTTTCTTGGCAGTTGATCCACAAGTACTGTAATCAGTTTGGGCACAGTTCTTCCAAACGTGCCTTTAATAATGAGGATTTTCAAGGGATGGTGCTGTCATCAGTGGTGGTGTCACTAGTGGCATCATAGCATCCAGTTTTGTTTAAAGAATGACACTAAAATATCAATGTATTGCTGTAGTATTGTAAGAATAGGCTTGGAAGATTCCTTCAATTCCCAGCATTCATTTCTAAAAAGGGGCAGTGCAATCCATGGGGATGGGGGGCACAGTTTCTCAGCAGCTTGGAATGGTACTACTGTAGTGCAGCTAAGAGGTTTCAAGCGGTGCTGGAAGAATGAACAACTGCAGAAATCCCTGGCAGCTGTGAAACCCCATATGCAGCCTAATGAGTTGCACCACACATTTAGTTGGTATAAGTCTACGACAACCAAAGGGGCGCTCCCAGGTCAAAAGGCCATGAAAAGATGACTAAAGTTGGCTCCACCCCCAGGTACACCCCTGGAATTGTCCACCAGTGGTAGCACAGAGTCCTGCAGCAGAGGAGCATGCCAGAGCAGTAGCTTCCATGTTCAGGTACTGCAGAGCCACTGGCACCCCAGCACCAGTTTTAGTGCTACTCCTGCTGGTATATTTGCCCTTTGCACCAGTGTACAGGGCACACACCTCCAATATTCTTCCCCCCCCCACCCCCAATGCCTTCCCTTATCCTAATCTGCTAAGGGTTGCAATGTCATGATGATGAACCCCAGCCGTTGGAAAAAAGACTGCTTCCAAAGTGGACTCCATGGCAGTAAAGTTTTTCCTCTCCAGGTTCCAGCCCATTGTTTGGAAGCGCATCTCTTCCATTCCAACCCCTCCCCCGCTCTCTCCCAATCCCTGAACAACATTCCCACTGCTCACCAGCCCCCTCCCCATTCCCCTCCCCACGCCCACGCCCCCTCTCCCCTTTCCCAACCCCCAAACAACATGCTCGGCACTGGGGCAGCAGCAGCTTGCCCACCCACTGCCCTCCAAACCTCTTCCCTTTCCCCTGCACTCTCATCCAACCCCCCCGCCCCCAACAAAATGCACTATGCCAGGGTGGTGGCTTGGCCACCCACTGCTTCCACCCCTCCCTATTCCCCCATTCACCCTCTCACATCCCCACACACTAACCCAGGACTAGCCAGGTAACTCAAAGCTGGCAGAAAACCAAGAGGTGAGTTGGGAGGGGCAGAGAAGTGGCAGCAGAGGTCACAGAAAAGGCAGCAAAAACAGCACACCTCTCTTGCTTCCCCACTAGAGCTTATTTTACTCAGCCATAAAATGGGCTTGGATGCTAGTGAAGATATAAGGAAAAGGCATATTTTTATGTGGAAAGGTGATAAACTTACTGGTTTCGCCCCCCCCCCCCCCGGGAAAGCTTGGAATTCAGAGAATTTGCTACGCCTAATGCTACAACAAAAAGTGATATATTGATATTTTAGTGTTGTTGTTTTTTAAAAGAAACCACTCATCTTTAGGGAAGGGGATGAAGAAAGAGTGGTTTGATCACCATAGTCCAATAATTGTACAAGGGAAAAAAGGTGACTTAACATCAGCATCCAGAAAAAAGCAGGGTAGAAGTGGTCTTAAAAGAAATGGATGCAGAAACCAGGGGATAAGCTGAAGCAGTACGGAGTGAGAACCAATGAAAAAGCCCATGTAGAAATGCCCCTCCTCTCTCCCAGCCTAACCAGAGGGCTGATCTCAGGACAGAATGGACGATGAGGAAATCCAGTGCATCATCCTGGCCTCCTTGAAGAAAGGGCAGAAATAAATGTGTGATGTGAAAATAGTATAGTAATAGCTGTACCTATTAGGTGCCATCTTTCCCTTTTTCAGTTATCTGCCATAATTTAACCACCCCTTAAGACTCTGCTACAGTTGTTCTCTTGCAATTCATCATCAGTCCTTCTTTCTCCTTCTTCTGGTATCCTGCCACACACTTATTCTCTTAACAGCAAATTCATACAACCTTTAAAAACTGCAGCTGCAGTGCAACAGGCTGTATAGAGATGCTCCTGAGCTTAAGGATACAGTGACAATGTGTCTTAACCTGAACCAGCATTATTCATTTACAGCTTCAGTGTCACTGAAGGATAAACATTATTTATTAATGCAGTCCTTTAAGTCTGACTTGGCATCATCTATAAAGAAGCCAACATCTGAATAAAAATTCATAAACTTCCAGCGAATATTACAGATATGGGGATATATGTCTATTAATATCTAAGTCACAATGATTAAGTGGAACATCTATGTTAAGAGACATCAGCCTTCAGAATACCATTGTGGGGGGTCTCCATGCCCTTCCTTCTGGGATCATGTGTGCAAAATAGGGCGCAGGACTAGATGGGTCATCAGTCTGATCCAGTATACCCGATCATATTTTGTTAATGAGGGAAAGCCTCCTTTGGACATGCAGTTCTGCATTCTCTACTGGATTTAATAGGACAACCGGTGCATGCAAGGTACCCTTGTGTACCTCTGAGTACACGCTGATCTCCGGTTTGAGATAATAGCTCACAGTGCTTGATTATGCAGCAGGTTATAAATCTCCCTGAAATCAACCACTTTTACTGGCCCAGGTAATTGAACAGCTGGGCTGCTTGGCATGCCGGTTACCAAAGGACAGCACCTTCAAGTTTTAATTACTCTAACACGTAGGTGTTCTTTTCAGTTGTTAAGTCAAGCAAATGTTCACTTTACTATTGCCATGGGAAACACCAGATTCTCTTATTCGTCAACCCAGAGATTGAAAGATGTGAGTAAACACATGTATGCCATTTTTATTTATGTGGCTGCTATTTTAATAAGTGGGTTTGGCCTCACTTTAGAATGTGAAAATCTTATTAAAACTAAATATTATTTTATCATATAAAATGTTACTGTTTTACCCCTATCACTTTCAAACCCAGGGAAGAAATGCTAACAGTTCAAGGGAAAGAAGCAGTTTTAAGGATGACGTAATTGCCAAAATTAGTTGAACTACAGAATTTGGTTTCCAAGTACCTTTGCAAGAAATCTTAGCTTAAAAGCAAACAGTTCTGACTTGATAAGGTCACTGTAGATTCTAGCTACAAGAAGTTGTCAGTTTTTCTGATAACAAAGGACAAATATTACAGAAGACATAAAGGAATTGTCTTAAATATCTAACATAGGGGTACCTAATAACTTTGAGCCAGTGGGCACATTTGAAATTCTCACACAACATGGTGGGTGCATGTAAGGGTCTGTTACCCCAGTCACACAAAACCCTAGCTCAGTCAATAGTTAGCTGTAAATAACAGTCAGTCAGCAACAAAGGGTTCGCGTTTATTAATAGAACTGCAGGCTAGCCCAATGGCCAGATAGCGGAAACTGGGGTTTGGCTCTCTGGCCCCTGGTGCGAGCCAAGCATGGTGCAGGCCTGACATTCTGCTCCCCGTAAGGCTTCCTCCCTACTGGGTGGTCTGGGTGAACTTTGTGGAGTGCCTTTATTAATCGCAGGGCGCACACATGAGAGTGGGATACCCATTTATTGAAACCAGGGGGTAAATTAGTCCAAGCTACTAGATACTGGAGACAGTCATGGTGCAGGTGAGAGTCCAGGATGTTGGCAACTGCGTGATTCCATTCGCCCTTCACCAGGCAGGGCTCCAGAGGTTGTGGGATGAGGTGCCAATTGTCACCCGGAGCTGCTTCCTTGAGGAGGCTAGAATGAAAAACAGGATGCACACCTCATAAGTTTTTAGGGAGTTCAAGTTTCATTGCCACTGGGTTGATCACCCGAATTATTTTAAAAGGGCCAATGAATTTGTGACCCAACTTGCGGGTACCTGGCACCCACCTTAAGTTCTTGGTGGAGATGCAGGCATGGTCGCCAACTGCATAGGCCACTGGGTGGCGCTTGCAGTTGGGATAGGTTTTATAGTCCTCTTTGGCCTTCCGCAGTCTTCTGTACCAATTTCCAGGAAGTTTGGATGGATGCCACCTATTCCTTTCTCCCGCCAGGGGGAAAGGCTTGTTCTCCTGACTGTAGATCACGTGGAAGGGGCTCTTGCCCATGCTGGAAAGCACAGGGTTGTTGTAGGCGAACTCTGCAAGCGGTAGCAGGTCCGCCCAGTCGTCATTGTGGTGGTTGACATAGCAGTGCAAGTACTGTTTGTAGGAGCTCTACAGTGCCTCACTGCAGCTGCCCGTCTGCTGCAGAGAAATACACCAAGGGGAGGCCTTGTTCAATTGCTTCATGAAGTTTCATGTCTGTCTCCTGTAAACTGGATGGCTTTTAACTAGGCTGCCCCAATCAGAGATAATTTTGAGTGGGATGGCATGGAGGCGATATATGTGCTGAATGAACAATTTTGCCAGCTTCTGTGCTGATGGGATTCCCCCACATGGGACAAAGTGAGACTGTTTAGATGAAAGTTCCACCACTACCCAAATGACTGTCTTCCTCTTGCTGCAGGGGAGATCCGTGATGAAATCCATGCAGATTACCTGCCATAGGGCCTTAAGGATGGGCAGAGGTTGGAGCAGGCTGGGCTGCCTGCCAGGGATGTGCTTTGCCATTGCTCAGATGGGGAACTCCTTAGCATAGGCCTCCACATCCTTGTGGAGCGAGCGCCACCAAAATTGACTTGATAAAGGAATTGACTTTTGATAAAGTTGAAGTGGCCTGCCGACTTAACATCATGGCAGCCTGCGGGGACCTTGACTCGGAGCAGCTTCGGAACGTACAGTTTGTCCCCCTTCCACCAACCCCCCCATTCCCACCGTGGGGGGGGGGGAATTAAGCATTTGGAGGACCCTGAGTCAAGGCCCCTATGGTTACGTGGGTTTGCTGCTTGGGGTTAGAGAGGGCTAGAGGGACAGTCAGGGGTTCAGAAAAGTAACTCACCCGATGGTCGGCATCTGGTGGGTTGACCTGGCCATTGGCGTGCTTTAGGTCAGGTTGTCATTGTCTCCCAATGGCTCACTGCTTTCCCTGGTATCGGATGTCTCCGGGGTGCTCTCCTCATCCGATGACGGTGCTTCCTCTAACGCCATGGCCACTTGTGGGGAGGACTGGTGCTTGGCTCCTTTCTTCGCCCCCTTCTTCTTTGGGGCAGTTGGCGTGGTCTTGCTTTTCTGGGCAGGTGACAATTAGATGTCCTGCTTCCCCGCAGTGGAGGCATAGGCCAAGCCGGCGGCAGCAAGCATAGACAGTCTCCCCAGCCCCTTGGTGATCGTGAGCCCTGGTGCTTTTGGTGGTGTGGTGGTGGAGGCTCAGTCCCCTGCACTGCTTAACTCATTGAACTTCTTGCAGGTGAGCTTCTGCATCTCCAGCCAGGCAAATCCATCCCATAAGGGTGTTGGGATCCCCTGAAACCAGGGCCCACAATTAGATCTCCGGGTTCAGGTCATCTTTGAACATGTGGATAAAGATGCCCCACCAGCCAGCCCGCAGCTTCCCCCTCGAGAAGGGCTCTGATGTCATACACTCGCTCGGCATCATTGGCATACTCATCATCCATCATCTGTATGTATGTTCCCACTTGGACCAGGAAGTAGGGAAGGTTCTCGGGGTCCCTGTTGAACGTCGCCTTCAGCTCCCTTCTCCTCTTCTCTTGGGACTGGAGGTGCCGGGCCCCACTGGAGCCAGGGCCCCACTGGTGGGTGCCGAACCTGCAGCTGTGCTACCATCTGTGGAGCCTGCCTTAGTTGGAGCCTGACCTGTAGATTTTGGAGGGCCAGGTCTGTTATTTGGTGCTGCATGGCCCTCATCTCGTGGCGCATCTGGTCACGTTCCCTCTGGAGGGTATCCCTTTCTCATTGGAATGCCTCAGCCTCGCATCGCCATCTCCCGGCCTTCCGGTCTCTGTCACATTCAAACTGGAGGCCCCATCGATCGTTGGTCCCAAGGGTGCCCTCGAACTCCCACTCCCAGTGTGTATTTATGTGTGTATTTATATATCTGACTGTTTCTCATATCTTTGGCTTGCCCTTGAGAAACTCTGTTCAATGATGACTCACCCATTTTCTGTATTCATTTAGCTGTCATAAAACTGAGCAGAGTGACATAAGATTAGTCATACAGGGAACTCTCTGTGTGTCAGGGACAGCTTTACCAACCTGACAGCAATAATAACAAAAAATAGAGAAAGCAAGGACTGATCAATTTTTAAAAAAATGGGAATTCCAAAAATCTGGTCTTTTTTTTCTTAAGCATTAATTAATTTTTACTTCAATTTAAAGACAAAAGACAAGAAACGTTTCAATACCAAGAGATTTTATTTTCACAAATCCATGATTTATGTTAGATACTCACAAGTTTTTATGCCATAGTGATGTGTTCTGTCTCCCATAAATACCAGATTCAGTAAACAATAGCCAATGACTTCATCTTATCCTGTTTATTCCGGGCCAACTCTACAGAAATACCCCTATTTGTAATTATTTCATTTTTGTTTCCATTCTGTTGATATTTTAGACACCAAGACCTTCATGGTTAAAAGCAGGAGTGTGTATTACAAAATTCCCAAGCCAAAAACATACATGGTTTGTGGTGTTGCAATGATTTTCAAGATCAGGAATACAAATCTGTAATTCCTGAGAATTACAAACTCTCCTAGTCTGAATAATCTCTCTGCGTATGTGCTTTCAGTTTGGGTGCTCAGAAGAACTGAAACATAATCTTTGTTTTTCTTTGATTCTACTGATTTCTTTGGTATGGCATTTCTCTGTTCAACACAAAGGAGGAGTACAGAGCACTTTCTGGAAATTGCCTTTGAAGACAAGCCGAAGAGTGCCATAGTTCTTTTTTATTCCCTCATTTGTGGGGCAACAGTCATTTTTTCTTTGTAAATGTGATGGCTAGAGGCACCTTTAGGAGTTCATACAATTGGACCCCTTGGAGGTCCAATTCCAAATCAAAGTTCCATATTGAACAGCCAGCACTAGCTCCACAGCAATTTGGGTGTCATTTGGCTGGAAAAAAACACAGCCATTCTGGTCCCTCATTGTCCCCCACAGAGCTCTGGGACAATACAGGAAGGAATGAAGCCATTTTATGCAAATAAAGCATTCTTCACTTTGTGAAAGGAAACAAATAACAGACCACAACAAGGATGGATGATAAACACAGAGTTTTAGCAGAAACATAAATAAATAGTGTCATTCAATCACTGTAAGCTTAGGAAAATGAAATGAAGTTTTATTTAAAACATACTGATGGCTGGCAATATTTTCTCCCAACAGGAGTCAGTATGAGAGAAGTGTGCCTGTGCCAAGAGGCAACTATTTCAGCACTCTGTAAAATTGATCCCCTTGATCCCAATTGCTTGAAACTGCTAAAGGGAAGGAAACTTATAGGCCCTCCAGTCCAACCTCCTGCTCAATACAGGAAGCCCAAAGCTAGACCACTTGTGACAGAAGGCTAAAGATCTTGACGGAGGGAGTCAATGAGATAACTTGCTCATGTTTTTTGTTGGGTGGGAGGGTAGAGGGTGGTGCTAAATTGCTGCTGATGTTATTGGTATTTGAGACCTGCTATGATGGGGATGCTTTTACTGCTACTGGGGATAGTTTCACTGTGTTGTTTTATTGATTTTATATTAACTGCAATTTTCATTTTTTGATAATTGATTCAGGCAGGACTCTGGAGACAGGGCATATAATTTTTCTAATGAAATACACACTCAAGTGCCTCTGGAAGTTTACAAACATGTTTCTCTTGGGCAAAGCACAATGTTTTATCAACACCTACAAAACCAGTTTGATCTGAGGCGAAGATGGTTTAGAAACCTTTTTAACACATGCACCACTAGTCATGACTGCTCTACAATACTGCTTCCAAGCCTTTGACAAGCTATTGTCATAAAAGCTATGAGGCTTTTATGAGCTTTTTTGTGGATAAAGTTGCATCGCTCTGCCAAGACCTTCTAGCCACTTTTGCTACAATTAGTGAACTGGAGGCTCCGTTGCCATCTTCATAGGAACCTTCCATTCGGACCAGTTTTCTCCTTGCCTCACCTCAATGTCAGGAGTCCCATTACAAGGTTAAACCTACTACCTGTCCTCTGGATCCATGCCTCTCCTGGCTAATTAAAGCATGCCAGGAGGAGTTGCGACCCCACTTTTTGAACATTGTTAATTGCTCCCTTGAGCAAGGAGTATTGCCAGCTGGGTTGAAGGAGGCAGTGGTCCGCCCACTCTTGAAAAGACCATCCTTAATCCTGGTGATCTGGCCAATTACCACTCAGTTTCGAATCTTTCATTTCTGGGGAAGGTAATTGACAGAGTGGTGTTGGAGCAACTTCAGGGCTTCTTGGAGGACACATCGACGCTCGAACCCTTCCAATCCGGCTTCCGTGGCGGGCATGGGACCGTCCTTGTCGCTGTCACAGATATGTTCTGCATGGAGCTTGACCAAGGCAGATCAGCGCTGCTGGTAAAGATTAGGGTTCAGCAACCTGTGTATTTTCATATGTTCATGGACTGCAAAGTCAGGTCTCCTGCCAGCATGGCCACCACACATGCTGGCAGGGGCTGATGGAAATTGTGGTCCATGAACATATGGAGAGCCGCAGGTTGCAGACCCCTGTGTTAGACCTTACCATAGCATTTGATGTGGTCGATCACAACCTTTTGACCCACCACCTGGCTGCTTCTGGGGTGAGAGGCATAGTCCTTCAGTGGATTGCCTTGTTTCTCCAGAACAGGGGTCAGCAGGTGTGGCATGCGGACCAGGCTTCTCAAAGGTGCCCGCTTCATCGCGGTGTGCCCCAGGGGGCCTTGTTATCCCCACTCTTGTTTAACATCTACATGCGACCCCTTGCTCAGTTGTGCTGAGCTTTGGGCTGGTCTGTCACCAATATGCTGATGATACCTAGCTCATTCTGTTGATGGAGGGGAAGGCAGCCTCTGCCCATGCGAATCTACAGCATTTTTGGAGGCGGTTGCTGGTTGGTTGAAGCAGAGCAGGTTAAAACTTAATCCATCAAAGACGGAGGTCCTTTGGCTGGGTCATGGTGAGAGGATTGGGGATTGTCAGCCACCAGTACTGGAGGGGGTCTCCTTAGTTCCAACTTCTTTTGCTTGCAGTCTGGGGGTCCACCTGGATTCCTCTCTCTATGGAGAGCCAGGTGGCCCATGTCACCCAGATTGCACGATTATTTCATAAAGACACTTCTATTATTGGATTTGATGCTTGCACAATATTACAGCTATCAGACTAACAGGATGATCCTAAGTAGAGGTACACTTTTCTAAGTCCATTAATTTCCTTATTTTATTTATACCATGCCTTTCTTCTGAATGGGGAGACGAAGTGACTAGCATTGTTTTCTTTTCCTGTATTTTATTCTCACAACTCTGCTACCATATGGGTAGCTTATTATCTATCCCAGGGAAGCTACATGCCAAGTACTTATTAGATACACTGTCCTGCTGGGTAACTTAGAATAAAATACTTGGACCAGAGCAAGTGGGTTTTCAGAGGGGTAAATCCACCCTTGACCATTGTTTGGTCCTGAGCACTCTGATTTCCAAGTATACCAGGGTAAATAAGTGCAAGCTATATACAACTTTTCTAGATCTCAGAGCGGCTGTTGACTCTGTGCCAAGAAACCTTTTGTGGAGGAAGCTTGAATATCTAGGTGTAGAGAAGAGATTTCTCTCTTTAATCATTGAACTTCACTCTAATACAACATGCCAAATAAAGTGTAACCTGGAAGGCATTCTGACCCCTAAAATCACATCTAATAAGGGGGTCAAGCAGGGTTGTGTTCTCGCACCAACTCTGTTCAACCTCTTTTTAAATGACTTAGTGCCCTCTTTGAGAGGCTATGATACGCACAGCCCTTATCTTGGTAAATCAAGGATATCTCTGCTGCTTTATGCAGATGATGCCATTTTGTTATCATGGACCAAAGTGGGGTTAAAGCAACTATTAGCCAGGTGTGCTGAATATTATGATAACAACAACCTTGAAATTAATTATTCCAAATCAAAAATCGGTTTTTGCAAGCTCATGGTGCCCTTCTAACTGGACACTTAATGGGGAAGCACTTGAGCAGGTTAAGATCTTTAAATAACTGGGCTTAAATTTCCATTATAGAGCAGGATGGTCCTCACACAGGAACAAAATAGTTGCCACCAGTAAAAATACAAACAACACTATCTTGCATTTCTTTTACAGAAAGGGTCACCAGTTTCTTCCTGTGGCCCTTAAAGCATTTAATGCTAAAGTCTGCCCACAACTTTTATATGGAGTTTATGTATAGATCCAATCCTGGAATAGAAATATCGAGCAGATATAATCTTCCTTTTTGTATAAAATATTTGGAGTGACACACTCTGTTCCCTGTGCTACCTTTTGCCTAGAAATTGGAGAACATCTTCTGGAAACCAGGGCTTGGTGTATAACATTCAAGCACTGGATCCAACTTTGCTTCAGGCATGAGGACATGAGCATTACTGCCCAGGCTTTAACTTCTCTGCATGCTACTGAATGGTGGGCCCACATAGAAGCGAAGCTCCATGCCTTGGGCATGCCTCCCGATGTTATAGCCATGCTCCCTCCCAACAAGATGTTCTCCATCATAAAATCTAGACTTTTTGAATTAGAACATCAGGAACTGATGGCTCATGCAAAAAAGTTCTACTCTCCCTTGGCATCCCATATGGCCGCCAAGGCGTGGCCATATATTTGTTCACTCTTTCTGATCCGGAGAACTGACATGTCATTACTTTGGCCAGATGCAAGTGCTTTCTTCTGTTTTGAGGGATGGAAGAGGCTCCAAAACACCCCATAGTGAGCGTTTTTGCATCTGCACGCTGAAAACTGAAGAAACTGTACACCATGATCTGTATTATTGCCCTCTTCATAACCAGGCCAGAACAAAGTTCCTCTCAACCTTATTGATGGGCTTAGAGTGCTGGACAGACCACAAGAAGACAGTTTATCTGTTAAACAATGAATCCAGCAATGCTCTAGAGCAGGGGTCTGCAACCTGCGGCTCCGGAGCCGCATGCGGCTCTTTCGTTCTTGTACTGTGGCTCTGTGTGGCTTGGGACCTGAGCAACTTGAGGACCACGCTTTGCCATAATAAGCAAGTGCACAACTACCCTGGGCCGTCTGAGGAAACGCATGCACAGAACAACCAGGCTCCCTGAGCTGCTCGCTCATCATGCACGTATCTGCTTACCGTTGTTGTCGCCCAGGCTTCAGGCGCATGTGCAAGAAATCAATACTGGTGAGAAAACCCAATGTACCTTCTCCATCTGTGCCTGTGCAGCTAGGGTCCTGTGGGTAGACGGGACTGGGCTGCCCCTCCCCAAATCCAGAGGAACTGTGGTGTATTGTTGAAGGCTGCTGACAATGCACTCCTTTGAGGGGCAGGTTTTTAGCAGCATGCCTCCCTGGTCCATGTACCCCTACCAGTAGTTACAGTGCATTGTGGGATTGCGTCTCTCTCCCCTGTGGTTCAGGTGCAGTCTGCAGGAAAATTATGGGATTGAACTGCCCTCCAAAAGTCCATTCTGGTGGTTGTGCATTGTGGGGCACTAGGTGGCAGGCACTGTTTCCTCAGCATTATAGGATTGGACCACATATTGTCACTTCCAATGAATTGTGGGACAAAGCCTAGCATCTCCTTCTGTTCTTGCACCCTTTGCAGCCTCTCTTGCCTTCCCCTTCCTCCATAGGTAGCATTTTTTTTCTTCAAAAGATGGGGGGGTGAGTTCAGATTGCC
This sequence comes from Sphaerodactylus townsendi, assembly GCF_021028975.2. Classification (NCBI taxonomy): domain Eukaryota; kingdom Metazoa; phylum Chordata; class Lepidosauria; order Squamata; family Sphaerodactylidae; genus Sphaerodactylus; species Sphaerodactylus townsendi. The sequence goes on from NC_059427.1 coordinate 62,334,024, forward strand.
AGCACAAAGTTGGGCAAACCATGTTAATTTTTTTAAGAGGAGTTCCAAGATAATGTGTTTCTAGCTTTTACATAAATAAAATATAATATAATTTTCTCTGTAGCACTTCAGGATTTCATAAGCAACATACTATAATTGTTTACACAAAGCGTATATATAAATACACACACACACACACACACACACAGTGTTATCTTCATTTTAAATGTCAAAAAGTATTTGTGACTCCAAGTGTTTTATTTTCCTTGAAAAACGGGTCCAAATGGCTCTTTGGGTGTTAAAGGTTGCAGACCCTTGCTCTAGAGCAAACAGCCAGGTTTTTATGCACGATCAAAAACAAACGATCTTAATTTAGCTTTGTATTTTGTCTTTTAATTTTTTTGTCTTTTATTTTAAATCTTTGTACTATGCCATTAAAGGTTATCTGTAAATCTATACTACAAACATATAAAATGTTTGCAGAAGAGCACAGTAAATAGTTTCTCTATGATTATTCTGGTTTTTACAGACTAGAAAGGCAAAAAGTTGTCTAATGTTTACTGTTTTTGTTACTTCTAGTTGTGTTGCCTAATAGTTTTCCAGTTTGGGAATATTCTGTTTGGCTCATTCCTGACTCCTTTATTGTGAGGTTTTCTTCCTATCATATACAGGGTTGCAAAAACAGAACAGAAACTTTTTCACCTGTAGCACACTTTTGATCATAAATGAGTTCCACACATCAAAGTCAATAGACTGAAACAGCCAGAACAGAAAATTAACTGCCCTTTTGCAAAAACAACTGACTTCATTGCAAAAGATATTTTTTCAACTTTCAAGAGTGTAATATGCTTGAGCAGTTGTAATTTCATCCATCTAAAAGAAACCATATAGGATGTAACATGCTAATAATGCAAGGATATATCTGTGACCATTGGTAGTGTCAAAGGATGGTGTCCATTTCCATTCTAGGAGTAATTTCAGACACTACAACAGTCAAGGTCAAGCTGACCTGTACTAGAGTCTAATAATGAACACTGAAGTCCTTCACATTGTGTTTTTCAGTTTTTTAGCCCCTGTTGCCTTCTATGGTCTTTATTCACTTTCATAATTTCTGGGTCAAAATTTCATTATCTTTCAGTAAGTCTTGCAACTATTTAAGCCCACTCCCTCTATGATATGGTTTGCTCTGAAGGGTTTAAAATAGAGGCCAATAGAACCAAATCAAAATCTTCAAAGGTTTGAGGGTCGAAGAAATGCCCAAGGCATGCTTTGGTTTTTGTTAGTTCTATTTAAAAAATAAGATCATACAGTATTACAACTAATTCAGTCTTGTCTCTTTCAGCAAGTTCATGATGCATCAAATTTTAGAAATAATGATTAACTGAGCCCTTGTTTAAAAGAGAGAGGAACGAGGACTGGGAGTTATCTTAATTCATGAAGGGGAAGGGAGGTATAAAGAAATACAGCAAGCTATTCAATTAACAAGACCAAACCTTGAGCTCATTCCTTCCTGGTGGTTTAGTAGATAAGATGGAGACAGCAACCTGTTCCTGCTTACATACATCTGAGGAAGTAACAATGGTTCAATTGGACTGGCCAATAAAACTTTGATGAACTAAAGCGCTTAATTTCCCTCCCTAAGCTGCATTCCTATGCACACTTATTAGAAGCAGGCTTATTGAACACAGTGGGCTCAACTTCTTCATCCACATGCATAGGAGTAGACTGTAATTATTTTCCTAAGTATACATGCATAGGTTTAAGCTAGAAAGAAAAAGGGTTGTTGAGATAAAAAAATGTTTAACTGGTGCACAAGATCAGGTTTTTTTCCCTCTCTTTGCAGAATTAATCTTCCATTTTCACATTGAGCAACCATGGGGGTGGATGAAGAGGATGATTAGGGCAAGTTTCCCCCTTGAAAAGAAGTCAAGCAAGAAGGTTAAACAGGCAGAACTGGGTAAAGAGGGCAATATGTAGTAGGGAATTCTGTAATCTTTTGGCCTTTCAAAGTTAAACATAGCTATTTGTGGGGTAGGATTGTAAATAGCTCTTTCCCCTCAAAGCCCAAGTTTGAGAATGTAATTCTAGGACATCCCCACTCCTCTGCTCAGTGCTTTCCATCAGAAAGCATGTTTCTTTCCCTTCTACTGCAGCCCCAAATAACCCTCAAAATACTGCCCTTGATGGAAATGGGAGCACTAAGAACAGCACAGACTTGTCAAAGGCCTGCAGCAAGAGGCAGAAACTGGCGTAATTCATCTACCTCTTCTGTCAGTGGAAATTTTCCACTGGATCAAATCCTGAGATGTGTTGGTAACAGCAGTTGATCAGGGAACTAGACAGCCCATCAGCAACTAGCTGAGGAGTAGGTAGAATGGTGATCCATCTAGTTCAGTTAGTCTGGAGCATCAATGGTAGGGCATAGAGGCCTTCTTCTGATGTTGCCTCTTGGCACTGGTACTCTGAATGAGGAAGTTCCCTTTAATCATCCTGGCTGGTAGCATATCCTCCATGAATCTGTCTAATCTCCTTTAAAAGTTATCTGTGCCTGTGACCATCACTACATCCTTTGGCAGCAACTTCCACATCTGATGACATTGGAGGCTCATTTTCACAATAGCAATCCATAGTTGATTATATCTGAATGCAGCTTATTACTGAGAGAGATTTTATTTGATTCTCATAGATCTAAGTTCAAATCTCTATCTGCCACATTTTTTGTTTTCAAATTAAAATTTTATCATACATCATTATTAATTTTCTGGCAGAAATCCTATCTTACTTTAAATGTTTGATTTCTTCTAGGGAACGTATGTTATGCAATATTTAATATGAGAAATAAAATGCTGAAGCGGCAAATTGAGCTTAATTATTTAGCTTCTGACACATTGCTGTCTTTTAAAAATTCACTGTCTTGGTGCAGATCTAAAACGTTTCTCCATAAATACGCCATGATCTTTGAAGCCATGACAATTTTTTAAAAAAAATTTCCCACTGATTTATGCAGAGCCGAAAATGCATAGGACTATGGTATTTAAGAAAGCATTTCACAAAACAATGATAGTATATCAAACCAAAGTACAGAGAAAATAGCTGCCTACAGTAAAAAGGAAGAATTCAAAACTCTAGCAGAATTCCATGGCATTTTTTCAGTAATAATTTAAGCACTGATAATTACAAGACAATTACAGCAACATTAAGACAATTTATACTTATCTACAACTTACTTGTATCATTAGTATAAACTGAACATGTTCTGAAGTAATGAAAAACACCTCCTGAGAGAAGAGACTAATTATGCAGAGTATATAACATGATGCTGTCAGGTTAGTCTCTGTAAATAGAAATGGTCTCAATATGCTGATGAATTAGATAGAATGTATAGCTAAGTAAGCTTAACTTCAGTGGATTTATTCTATTTTATGGAAATTTGGGGGCTTGCCTGTCAGCTAAGCTGATATCTATCACTAAAGAAACTGTTCCAGAGGTGATTCCTGTCTAACACCAACTATGTTTTATGTGATTATGAATTGTTAAAAGGGGTTCTCTAGTTCACACCCATGTAATCTGATCAATTCCCAGGTTTCTGGGTAATCAGCCCCACCCCAATTGTTTCAGTGTCAGAAAACATGTGTGGACTAGAATAGGTCCAGTGATGCCTAGACTCAAATATCCACCTACTATGCAACTTACTGGGTGAGTTTGGGGCAATCATTCTTTCCCAGCCTAGCCTATTCACAGGATAAAACAAAAGAAGGGAAAACTATGTACATCACTCCAAGCTCCTGACAGAAAAGGTGGAGTATAGATACAGAATTAGCTGTTATCTGATACAGAAAGGAACAGAGGACCACTTCCATCTGGAAAAACATTGTGTATACTGGAGACCTACAAAGATTTAGTCTATTACCATTAGCTTTACTATTTTATCTTAAAGCAGTCTTGTATGTTATCTGAACCCCCTGACATGAATAAAACAAATTTCCATTTCCTTCTTAGATGAACAAGCTATTTCTGGCAACAAAGGATGAAAGAAATAGAAAAAGTCCTTTTCACAGAAGCAGGTAAAAGTATACAGTCCTCAAGCACTTACTAAGGTTGCCAACCTCCATATGAGGCCTGGAGTTCTTTCAATACAACTGATGCTTAGTTTGTAAAAAAACAGTTATTTTGGAAAAAATGGCAGCTTTAGAGGATGAACTCTATGTGAAATCTCTCCCCAAATTCTCATCTCCATTTGCACTGCCCCCAAATTTCCACGAATGTTCCAGGCCAAAGTGGGCAATTCTAGCACCTTCCTCTAAACAAATCAAATGACAATCTACAGCTGTTATCCAATCGTTAGCAATACTATACAAATATAAACTATTTCAAATAAGGTGGGTGGCTAGGATAGTGATGTCAGCTCTTGGTTGGTCAATTGCTGGAGATTTAGGAGTGGAGTTTAGAAGGGATGTGATTTGGAGAGTCAATTCAGCAAGATATAATGCCATAGAGTCCACCTCCCCTCCCAAATAGAACATTTTTTCTTCAGGAAAACTAATTTCTGTATCCTGGGTGTAATTCTGGGTGATCTCCAGCCCAACAAGAAAATTTTACAGGCTGAGAACAGGTTAATTTACACTTTCCGTACTGATAAGGTGGGCTTGAATAAGGCATTGGAATTTGCCTGCCACCTATGAGTCATCACAGGTGTTACCAATTATGGATTATCTGCACACCACCAAATAGGGATCAATTACTCAACAGAGTGAAAAACACACCACCGAAGGAAGGATGGGAATGACAGCTCTGAGGAGAGATTGTAAGTGTTTGAGTTTAGATTGATGAATGAAATTGTATTTTTTATGAATGAAGCTGGATATCTTTATGAATGAAGCTGTAGATGTATGATGGTATACAGTTCTAAAAACAATGTTACTGATGTACAATATTTCTGGATTTATTTTCAGATTACCCGTAGGAAGCCTATAAAAATTAGCATACATTGCTCAAGAAGCAGTCGAAAAACGCGATTTATGTGCAAAGCGTTTCCTGTTTGCTTAGATATGGTACTTAAGTGGACTGCCAAAAACTGGATAATGATGAAATAGACCATATATACTCCGGTGCATGGAGGACGAAAAATAGAATTCTATTCCTATGAATTATGATTTTGGAATTATGAAATATGGATGGATATCCTTTATGAATTATGAAATTTGGATTTATGAATGTACTTTGAAGATATATGAAATGAAATAAGACAATAAAACTGGATAAATAATAGTAAAGAATTTGCCACACAATGTGTAGCTCTTAGGTCTCCTCCTCTCTTAGCTTATTCCCAATTCTGTTTTCTTTTTGTTTTCATTCTTTATTTACTTCTTAAATACATATTTCTTTCTGGTCAAGATTGGAAATGACATGTTGACCAATTTGACAGCAAAGGGCCTGGCTGTGGCATCTGAACCTGCACGTGGGTCTCTTCCAGGGATGTGGTCTGGTTTCTTAAGGAGTGCAGTGGGCCGTACAGTGGAGAAGAAGGCAAAGAAAGGGAGAAGAGAAGAGTAGGAAGGCTGTCCAGGTAGGAAGGTCTGCCCATTAGCCATGGCAATGCCTGCAGACTGGGCTGCACAGAAAACTGATGTTCATAACTTGCCTCCACAACAGACATTTCCAGGATGAGCAAAGGGAAGGTGGTGGGGCAGCTGAGGGAGCAGGTGGTATGTGGGTCAGAAGTGGCTCTGCTTGACTTGATCGGATACTGCCACTCCAGTTCACTTAGTCAAGTCTCAGCAGCTGAGAGTGGGGCGGGGGGGGGGGGGGGGACAGTGTTAATGAATCCTCTGATGGAAGTATAAAGAACTTCTCAGTAGAGGCAGCTATAGTTGCTGTTTCTCTCTTTGTTGTTGCCACTTCCCTCTTCAGGCTTGTTTTGCCTGGAAAAGAGGTCTCCCTTGGTTCTTTCCCCACATTTGGAAACGGCTGTAGTATCCTTGCAATATATAAAACTGTGGGAGGGGAATGTACTGCTGTTGTTGCTGAGTCCCACATTCAGTTTTCAAACTCCTAAATTTCATCATAGTAACCCTCGACTTCCTCGTCCTCCTATTTTCTTTTTCTTCCTGCATGTTCACCACATTTCTCTGGTGGTTATAATGAAAAGTTGGGAGTTTACTTTAGAAGTGCCTGTTTTCTTCTCGTCATCACATCCTTGGGCACTTATTCTAGTTCAGGGATAAAGACTCAAAAGATGACCTTTCTGAAATTTCTGTGCTGGCATGAGGACAGATTACAACATGTAGATTACAACATACTGCTTGGAATCACTATATTCTGTCACAAAATTTGTGAAATCAAAGTCAAAGCATCATGTAATCCTTATAAATCAGCGCCTGATGGAGCTAATTTGTATAACCTTGAAAACACATCCATCAGAGAGCCAGCATGATGTAGTGGTTAAGAGCAGGTGGATTCTAATCTGGAGAACTGAGTTTGAGTCCGCATTCCTCCACCTGGGTGGCAGAGGCTTATCTGGTGATCCAGATGTGTTTCCGCACTCCTACATTCCTGCTGGGTGACATTGGGCTATCCCAGGGGTAGGGAACCTGCGGCTCTCCAGATGTTCAGGAACTACAATTCCCATCAGCCTCTGTCAGCATGGCCAATTGGCCATGCTGGTAGGGGCTGATGGGAATTGTAGTTCCTGAACATCTGGAGAGCCGCAGGTTCCCTACCCCTGCCCTAGAAAACCACCTCCTGGACTTCAGTTGGCCTGCAGGCTGTCAGTCAGGCCCCACCAGTGCCCTGACTGGCCCCTTCACCTACAGGTCTGCCTCCCCTTTTATGACAGGGAGGGGAGAACCAAATGTGGCTCTCTTGCAGCTGTTTCTCCACTGCCATTAGGCTCACCTGGCTCTGCCTCCTCCTGTTCTGCCTCTGAGCCTGGACTCTTACCTTCTTTCCCCAGCTCTGCCCCACTGAGGCCTGGGTGTGTGGTGCCACCCAGCCCACCATTCTGTTGCTTCCTTGTAGCCCCATCCTGGGTCTTTGAGTGAGTGCAGCTAGCACAGGGGTGCAGCAGAGATGGTGGGGGAGTGCAGCAGCTGGACATTATTATTATTTATTTTTGTAAAAGTGTTATTTACATTAGAGTATGACAAGTGAGCAGAGGCGTATCAAGGGAAAATGGAGCCTGTGGCACAATCTGAGTCCCCCCCCCGTATGGGCAGCCACCCTCTCCCACCATGATCAAAGACCACCCTTCCCCACTACAACCAAAGAACGATTTTTTGCACCAGGTCATCTCAAAGTCACCATCACATTATAGAACATGTCTCAACTCATAAATCTGAATACAGCAACAGAGCAATGGCACACAGCAGAGCTAAAAAAAATTGACAACATTTTCAAAATGCTTTCAAAATGTTTAACTACTGTTATAACACTTAAAAGTATTTAAAGTGTCATATGACTTAAAATGCTTTCAAAATGTTTTATTGCTGCTGTGAATAATGTTTTATTACCCTCCACTCATTCCTTTGCATTTCTCCCAAGCATTGCCAGAAATAATAACCTGCAGAAGGGCATGCATAATCTCTTCTCTACTGTCCCTGCTGGCTCCATCCAAGCCCTTTCGCCAGTTTTCCCCCCCCTCCTTTGTGAGGAAAAACTGAAAGTAGGAGCCAATGAGAAGAAGGCTCATTTGCATGCAGGCTCTGAGGATGTGGGGGACAGTTTGGAGGAATTATCCTTTTGTTGAGGCAGAAAGGGATGAGGGCAAATTACAAAATAGTGGTTTTCAGATGCCTTGAGGATGCTGGGAAACTGTAAAATGAAATTGGGACTCACCATAACTTGAAGGGTTCACTGATTGTGGAGACATAATTACCAACCTGAGTGAGAGAGAGAGAGAGAGCATTGTAAGAATACTAAAGCTTAATAATAACTTTTGCATCTGTGAATGTAAAAGCCCAAATAAATGGGAAGAGTATATTCTGGTTTGGAATTTAATACAACAAAGGTTAAACTGGTTATTGTTGTTTTGCTAAAATACCAATTTTTCTATTTATTGTGTTGTTTCCCATGGAAAAAGGGGGCAATTTTTGCTAATTTCTACCCTTGTGCCAGATTTTGTCTTGCTATTCCTGGGCATTCTGTATCCCTCAGGAACAGCATTTGGGGTGGGGGGTGTTTTGAACTGCTGCAAGAAGGGGGAGGGAGAGGGAAGTCTCACACAGCCCTAATCTGCGGACAGAAGTAATGGTTTAAAGTTATCCCAGTTACTGTCATTATTTGTAGTTGGTTGTTCAGGTGTCCTCTATGAAACAGTGCTGTTTCTCAGCTTCAATTGATGCACCAGCTATCTTTGAAAAGCATGGTCAGAGTGATTCATGCTCTAATCACATTAAATTGTTGTGATATGCTCTATGTAGGGTAGTCTTTGAAGGCTGCTCAGAAAATGGCAATGATCCAAGCTATTATTAGAGGCTGGATACAGCATAGATATCACCCCCATGTTGAAAAATCTGCATGGGCTTACATTTGTTTCAAGGTTCAATTAAAAGTGCTGGTAATGAACTAAAAGGCCTTAAAGAGCTTGGAACTCGGGTACTTGAAGGCCCACCTGTTGCTATATTGTCCAGCCTGCCAGTTTGGATCCTTTTCTCAAGCCCTGCTGTCAGAGCCCCCCATGCAGAGGTAAAGTGAGTAATGACAAAAACAAGGATTTTTTTTGGAGACACCCTTCCTTCCCCCTTGAGACTTGCCTGGGACCTGCTTTTAGATTCCAGGCCAAAGCATTTCTGTCTACCCAGTCTTTTTACTAAGGGGTTCCATCATTTTTATAAATTCTATGGTCTGTTCCTAGTCTGGGATCTATTTTAGGAATATTGTTTATATTTATTTATTGAATCATAGAATCGTAGAGTTGGAAGAGACCACAAGGGCCATCAAGTCCAACCCCCTGCAATGCAGGAACACACAATCAAAGCACTCCTGACATACGCTGATCCAGCCTTTGTTTAAAAACCTCCAAAGAAAGAGACTCCACCACTCTCCAAGGCAGTGCATTCCACTGTCGAACAGCCCTGACTGTCAGGAAGTTCTTCCTAATGTTCAGGTGGAATCTCAAAATGTTCACTGAGAATATTTTGATTCTTCCTCTTCAGAGCTCTGCTCCTGTTTTCACTGGATTGTTTTCACTGGCATGGCTTTTAGTTACTAGGATTATTTTATTGAGTTAATAATGGCTGGATGAGGGTGAACTAGCCAGTTGTTGTTTTGCCTAGTAAAAAGGTAGACCAGAGAAAACAGATTTATTCTGTTTTTTGTAGAATTTTACTCCCCTTTATAAGCTAGGTTTGCAGCTTAGGAGTGGTACTTGAAACTGCAGTCATCTTAGAATGCCAGGTATTTCACTGGTTTAGAATGGTTTTACCCAGCTTTGGCTGGTGATTTTCTAATGTTCCATATGAACAAAGTTTCGGCGTCTGTGATTCCTAAACTCCACAAACCATCCAGCATTTCTTCTTTTCTTGCAAGCTTTATATGGAGTTGAAGGAATCTCTGCTCACCTCTGCCCCCTCCGCAGTGTCTTTTTCAAGTTTCTTTAAAGCAGGGGTGGCCAAACCTGCTTAACCTGAGTCACATAAAATATTCATATGTTTGAGAGCCACAAGTCATGAACAAGTATGCTATTGTTACATGCACCTTTTGCTACCAACTTTTATATAAATATTAAGAAATACACATACCTAATAAAAATTATTCATGTACATGATTTTTTAAAACGTTAAATGAGACTGCCAAAAATAAAAACAAAAGGAATAATGACAGATATTACCAATGATACTTCTGTGTCTAAGAACCTAAATATCTGATCGAAGCAGAAAATATGTTAATTAGAGATAGTTACTGACTATTACTGCTAGTGAAAATATTGTGAGTTTCCACCTTTTCTGTGGATCATTTAGAAGAAGAAGAGTTTGGATTTGTAACCCACTGAGACTCAAGGTGGTTTACAAGCTCCTTTCCCTTCCTCTCTCCACAACAGACACCTTGTGAGGTAAGTGGGGCTGAGGGTGTTCTGAAGAACTGTGGCTAGCCCAGGGGTAGGGAACCTGCGGCTCTCCAGATGTTCAGGAACTACAATTCCCATCAGCCTCTGTCAGCATGGCCAATTGGCCATGCTGGTAGGGGCTGATGGGAATTGTAGTTCCTGAACATCTGGAGAGCCGCAGGTTCCCTACCCCTGTTATAGGCTATCATAACATTCAGTTGCTATCTAATTCAATTAGATAACAATGAATCTGCTGAGTGTGGGTTTTCTTGTTTGTTTTACATCTGTTTCCCTTTTCTGATTTTTATGTGATTGGTTGGGATAGAATGTTTGAAAACATCATTTATAACTTAGCATGTAAAATTGTATTATTTGACACATTTGTGGAATTTAAAAGTACAAATAGTCTTATTTTCTATAAGGAAAATTTTTGCTGCTGGTAAGGTCACCAAAGCTAGCTTTGCCATTGCTGCCTCTCCTCTGTCATTAGTGGAGGAGAAGCTTGAGCGAATTTCCCCTGCCCCAAAGCCCTCCAATACTGTCAAAGTGGCAAAACCATCATAAATCCTCCAGACAGGTTGAGATGGACAAGGTGGCACTGCAAATGGGCACAAGAATGGAGAGCTTCTGCCACCCCCTCTTCCCCCCCCCCCGCCATTCTTTTGCCATTGCCACTTTCAAAAGACTGCCAGGAATGGGGAGATAATAATGGACCCATCACGCTCAGCAGCTGCCCTCCAGCATTAGCTTCTAGGACCTGCTTCTAGGATCTGCCAAATGCTCATTTTCCTAATTTTCCCCTTTCTCATGTAGTTCAGATTCCACCCAACCTATTCCTCACCTGGGGATTTTTAAAAAATGAAATGAAATTTTCAATTTTTTTCAGTAGTCAATTTTAAGCCCCAATTTATCTTCCTGAAGTTGCACTTGCAATCCCTACAATCTTGTGGTCTCTTCCAACTCTATGATTCTATGATCATTTTATTTATGGTCAAACATAGGTCCATCAAGCAGAGTGCTGCATACACTGACATTTCTCCAGATAACATATGAGATCTTTTACCATGAGATGCCAGGAAATGAAATAGGAACCTTCTGCATGGAAAGCATGGCTGAGCAACAATGACTGCTTATCCCAATCTTTGGGACAAAGGTTGAATAACATGGCCTTCTTTTCTTTTCCAGTTTTGATTCTATGGCGCTTATACAGGGTTGAGTCCCATGAAAGGATCCTTCAAAGATCACAGATCTTCCTGGCTATTCCCTCTCATCAGATCCTATTCTATCCCCAGGAAAGTTTTATTTCTGAAGTGGTGGGACCTCTGTTGAGTAATGGCCATGGAGAACAAGGAATTGCAGTGGGGAAGGGGTGAAATTTAAGTCTGTTCCTCTTCTATCAGAGGAGATTAATTCATAGAACAGGAAGCAAGGAACAATTTTGCTCTCTCCCCACTCTAGCTTCCTGATCCACCTGGCTATTGGTCCACAAGGTCCTGCAACCAAGGGAATAAACTTTGCCAGGACTGGAAAGAATTGCGGAGGGAATAACACCTCTGTGACCACAGTGCTGATGGATCATGGCATTCCTCCCATTGTCAGTATAAAGAAACCTGCTATACATAGGCACAACATAAAAACGGGAACCAACCAAATATGGGGTGCAATTTGATGTGTGTACTATAGGCTAAAATGTAAATAATTGAACATAAACATATAACAATGCAATCTATAAGAGTATAAACTAACACTTAGCCCACAAATTGCAGGCCAAGACCTGCTATGCATAAGAGGTGATCAAGACTGGTTTTGTCACAGAGTAACTAGGTAATTCTTGAAATATACAAATCAGAATGAGGAGGCAAAAATTCCAGATACTGCGCCCAGTTCACAGCTCAAAGCAGCTTCCTCAGTGATGAAATCCTCCAGTTATGAATAAATAAGCTTGCCCAAAGAAGGCGTAAATATCTTCAAAGCCTTAATAAGAAATAATGTAAAGCTACTAAAATTTCATATAAAAGTGTACATATCATCATAAGATTGTATAATAAATATAATGCATCATAAATATATCAGATAGTTACAAAATTGATAACAAGGATAAATACCATTAGAATTAGAGCACATACAAAATTGCTTTGCACAAAAAATTTATGTCATTCAGAAGACTTGTAAATTTTCCTTAGTTAATTCTGGCTATGCTTACATTCTGACCATCATGTAAGTCGTTTAAACATTGAGAAGCTAAGCAATAACATTATATAGATATTTGAAAATAATACCTTAGAAACAGCTGGAGAGGATATTCGCATTAACATGTTTTTGACTTTCGTTTTACAGAGACCATGAGAGCAGTGTACCAGTCAGTACACAGCAAAAATGAACAGATTATAAAAAACAGTTCAAGTGTAGTTCACTGTTTAATCCAAAAGGAAAATAGCATTTAAACGTTTAAATTAACTCTGCTTCAAGCTGGAGAAGCTTCCAGTTTTTATACTGTGCCTATGCTTAGCAGGTTTCTCTTCTTCATGTTAGATTCCTCCCATGGTCAACAACACAACAGGAAATTTAGGGTCAAGGAATGTACCCTTTACTAAAGGGCTATGTTGACAGCTTCATGGGCTTGCTCAATCCTGCAGCACTATTATTATTAGCCATCACTTGGGAAAACACTGAAAAAACCCTTCTATGTTTTTTTTTCTTTTTTAACTGAGGAAAACCTTGCCTTAAAAAGCATTTCACTCATTCCAAATGTTTAGCATGTGAAAGTCTGAAAACTTTCTCAGGAACTGAATGGTTTCAATGTTATAAAGTGAACATCCAAATATACTAGTAGATCTATCTATTGTGGAATACAAGAGTGTTTTTGAACAAATAATACATTATTTTTTGTGTACTACTTAATTTGTTTTCCACTCTCCAATTTTTCTCCTCTGAATCTCAGAGGGCAAAAATTGAGATCAATATGTTATAGTGGCATGAGGTGCAACAATTTGCAACTCTTTTTCAAGTACTGCATATACTTGTTTTTTTTTCTTGCAGAAAACTAAGACATTCAGACATATATTTCATTAATATGCCAAACAATGAGTTTTTAATATGTTAACTACATTATAAATTATGTATTTTATATTGTTAAGTCAGTAAGTTTAGATTTGATATCTATATATATATAAATCTAAACGTGTGTTTGTCCCTGATGGTCTCCCTCAGAAGCTGCTGGACAGATCGTCCCCAAATTTTCACAGGACGTCCCTCCCTGTTGTGGGCAGGTAATAGGACCTTCAAATCACCGAAAGTCCATACCTGAGCCAGGTAAAACATCTTTTTCCTGGCGCACCAGGCCATGAAGCTGGCTGTGTTTAACTGTCACCCTTAGAATGTTCGTGCAACCTGTCTGTCTGTGGCCTGAGGGCTTGGTATGAGGGCTTAGAATGTTCGCGCAGATGGGCAGAGATGAGCAGTGAAAACAGTAAATAGGTAATACTGGTAGGTAATACGAGTAGAAGTGAAACACATACACACTTTGCCATGTGAGACGTCAGGTGGGATCCCCCCCCCCTCACACGCAGGTAACTTTCACTCTCTGTGCCTCACCCACTGCTACCACACAATACACATACTCTCATATACAACCAGCTCATCCTCACATACCTCACTCTGCCCTCCCTCACATCCAACCACCACTTACCCACCACCATATAACAATGTGAATTGAAAAGGGAAAGAGGGATTCCATTTGACCACCCCAAAAGGCTTTGCTGGGGATCATTGGACCTGCATGGACATCTGTGTGAGTTGCGGACTGTGATGAGAAGGACAACTGCCACAGCAACGTGTGGTCGGGCCCGCTAGTATTACATATATTTCCTTCCTCCCTCCCCCTCCAAATGCTTTTCCATAGCTTCAAAATTTCCAGACATTTTATATTTCTAGCAAGAACAAAACAGAATTATGGCTAGTACATGTTAAGAAACAGATATTTGAAAACCCAAGCAACACCCTCAGCAAAGGCCAGAGTTAACTGGCAATAGCCTGTGTAAAGCTGGATAAAAGCAACACCAGGTATGGATGAAACAGGATAAGAATTCTACAGCCAAATATCAAGAAGTTTTGTCACCAGTGGCCACCTAATTTACTTCTGAAGATAATGACATAGATGATGACATATGGTTGCCAGTTGTGGGCTGGGAAATATCTAGAGACTTTTGGAGTGGAGCCTAAGGAAGGCAAGGTTTGGGAAGGGAAGGGGCCCCAGCAGGGTATAATACTATGCAGCCCACTCTCTAAAGAAGTCATTTTTCTTCAGGAGAATTGACATCTATTGTCTAGAGATTAGCTGAAAACAACAGGATATTTCCAGGCTCTTTCTATATAGAAACCAAGGCCTTTTGAAGAGAGTTGACTAATAGAAAAGAAAGTTGACTGATAGAAAAGAAAGTTGATCCTCATCTTACTGGTTCTATATTGTGTAGACCTTTAAAGATAATCACCACCACTTCAAATTGGGGCCACAAACCAGAGACATTCTCTCAAAACTGGCCAGAACCCTGATAAAATGAAGCTCCTGTATGACTTCCAGTATATGATGCTGCTGTTTTGCAGTAGTTGAAGCTCTAATCGTTTTCTTAAGCTATGACATGCAGAGTGCAGAGCAGTGATCTAATGTGGATGATTAAAGCATGGATAACTGTGGCCAACATTAATACTGAGGAAAGGCTGCAACTGATACACAAACTGAAGGCAATATCTGCTCATAAGAGACTATATTTGAAATCATGGATCCAGAGGTGGGATCCAGCAGGTTCTCACCAGATCCCAAGAATGGGTTACTAATTATTTGTGTGTGCCGAGAGGGGGTTACTAATTGGGTCTGCTTTTCCGTTAGAAATTCCATTAGGTCCAAAAATCATAAAGTCCTGTTGTTTCCTATGTGGCTGGTTAGCAAAGGTAGAAAATGGGATAATTCTCCCTGTTGGGCTGTTTTAAAAACATGTTTTAGAAATATGATAAAGTTCCTTGTTTAAGGAAAGTATCCTTCTTTTGATTTCTAGAAACAAAATTAAGTATTTGAAAGTATTAAGTATTTGACAGGCAGTCAATTAGAGGAGAAGTAGTTGTTTCTGTTGGCAGTAGGCGATAGGACTTGCTATAATGAGTTTAAATTATGGGCAGAAAGATACCAGCTGGAAATTAGGAACTTTGTTTTTTACAGTAACAGAGAAATTATTAATGCCCTACCCCCGGAATTCCCGGTCATGCCCCCATTGTGCCCCGCCCAGCCCCATTGGCACTACGCCACTGTTTGAATCCCACCACCATGGGAATCTGTTACTAAAATTTTTGGATTCCACCACTGCATGGATCCAATAGCACCTCAAGTGAAGCACTTTCATTTTCAGTCTAAGCTGATTCCTATACCTTGTTTGTACATATTACTGAAAACAAGTATCTCAGTTTTGTCCCATCTGTAAATTGATACTATCTTTCTGCACAGAGGCTGGTCTCACAAGTGGGGGCACAATGTTGGGGGTGCAATTTCAGTGCTTGCCATGGGTCTGATTTTCTGTAGGTACACACCTGGGACCTTCGTACCTTCGGGACCGTCTTACCCCATATGTCCCTACACGGCCTTTACGTTCGTTAGAGGCCAATTTACTGGTGGTCCCTGGCCCCTCGATGATGCGGCTGGCCTCTACCCGGGCCAGGGCTTTTACAGCCCTGGCCCCTGCCTGGTGGAACACATTACCACCAACTATCCGGGCCCTGCGGGATCTTGGAGAGTTCCGCAGGGCCTGTAAGACCGAATTGTTCCACCGGGCGTTTGGAGGGGCCGGCCGCTGATGCCCCCTCCCCTTTCCCCCTCCTTTTCTTTACATTCTGGGTTCTCCGCTTCTCTGTTTTATTTTCCAGGGTGGATCTATGAAGTTCTGTTTTTATGATTGGATGCCAATATAATATTATTGATTGTTGTTTTAATGGGGTTTTTATTGTAACTATTGTTTTATTGTGTTGTTCACCGCCCAGAGCCCTTCGGGGGAGGGGCGGTATATAAAACCAATTATAAATAAATAAATAAATAAATATAATTAATCGCATAAAGAGAGATTTAAACTGTGCTGAGAACAGCATCCTTTCAGTGAGAGGTTCCTTTCTCTATGAATTATAAATCAGAACAGAACTTTCAAAAGGGAGTTAAAAAAGACAAGGACTTAAAAAAATTGACAGAGAGTGCATAAAAGACAAAAAGGGGCACCATTGTGACATATTTTATTCAAATACAGACTTTTTTATTTCTATTTTTGGCCGTTTCTTCATGGCACAATTATACTGGGCTACAATTGTTATCTTACAATCCAGGTCAATTTTATCCTGATTTCTCCCTTCGCATGGCTGCCAGTTTCTGTGAAGGAATCAAGTGAAGACTGGGAGGAAATACTCCAGTTAGTTTTATACAAGCCCGTGTCTTTTGTATTTACACCGTAAGTGTATTCGCACATGCACAAACATCCCCGGTGTCCCACATTCTGATTGGCTGTGGTTTTGGGGCAGCAGCAGGGGGAAATGAAGCCTCCCTTTCTCCAGTTCTGGATAAGGCCCAGTGCAGGCCTTAACATGGCAAGCGGCAGCAAAAAACAATGGGGCACAGCATCACATCACATTCCCCACTCACATTCTCATATTTTTTTGGAAAATGAGAGACTCCCTCCCATGATATGCCCACTAACATTCAGCCCAAAATACAAATCTCCCTAGCTATGTGCTCCGAGCAACCAGTACATATACAGAAAAAAATGGGAAGATTTTGGGACTCCATTCCTGATTAACCCAGGCGAAATGGTACCCAGTTATACCATGATCAGAAAACGTGCTTGGGGAAAGGTTTCGGGAAGGGCAGGTTACAACAGTCGACAGCTCAGCAGAGTTGAAAACTGACATGACTTTAGGTAGGGCGATCAAGTGGCTGGGTGGGAAAAATAAACTGGTTCTGCTGCTGTGGTTTTGCATGGTAGCAGGTTCACCATGGGATTTTTGAAAAGAATTGCCAAATTGGTGATTTTTAAAAATCTGGGTTGAGGGAAATATCACAGGACAAACCTGCTTTAGGACTGGGAACCATGCAAACTTCTTGGCCAAACCAGCGTATTTCCCCTGCTCAACCCGGGATATTTGGACCGTGTAGAAGTGACCTATGTAACAAAAGAGCATTTGAAAAAAGAATACTGTGGGAAAGGTTTATGCCAGATACAAATAAACCATTTTTTAAAAAACTGTGACATTCTGTTGCTTTGGCTAATTACTGAGAACTGGTTGCTATGGAAGCCCCTAGAATGCAAACAGCAGCTCTGTGGATAATTTAACACTGGCTTGTGAAAGACGCACTGACAATTTTAGAACTCTATCCACTTGTTTCTATATTGATTTCACAGTGACTATGAGGAAGAGATCTGTAGAGGTTACCCCAGAAAAATTAATTACAAATGAGAACTAGAAAAAATATTTTGATCAACTAACAGATAAATTGGAGACATCTGAACCGAAGTTAGAAGAGAGAGGTCATAAAAAGGGTTTTAAAATTATAAAAATGAAAGAGAAACTAACAGATGAAGTTAACATTTTTACTGTTTGAAATGTTTTAGTGTTTACTGCTCTGGAGACCCTAAATTGGTTGAAAAGGCAGCACATAAATGTTTTAAATAAATAAATATTTATGACATATCACATCACATCTTTGGATAAATGTTTCCAGATGTTTTATGAAGATGATGCAGCAGTTTCATGTAGTTAAACAGCAGGGATGCAAGATGGAACTTTGCAGGATACCACAGTGCAAAGAATAAAAAATGAGACTCCCCAACACCACCATTTTGTCCTGATTAACCAAGCACTAGGAACCCCAGAGGACAGGGCCCACAGTACCCTTGTGAAGGGGCAAAGAGCTTGGTTTCACTCCATTCCTGATGCACTCGATAGTGTCTTGCTCCCAAAGAGGAGAAGAAGCCTTTTCAGTTAATGCAAAGTTCTCACTCGTGCTCATTAATTTAGTTTTTTTTCCAAATGTATTTTTAATATTTAATATTTTGATTTTTAAAAATATGACAAATGTTCCTTCTATATCATAGGTGTCGCACTCGCAGCCCTCCAGATGTTGTGGACTACAGTTCCCATCATCCCCTGCCATGCTGGCAGGGGATGATGGGAACTGTAGTCCATAACATCTGGAGGGCCGCAAGTTCGACACCTATGTTCTATATCATTGTTTCAGATCTCCTGATGAAGTTGCATGGGAAAGGGATAGGTACTTTTGTAGTATTCATGTAATGCATGTTTGCCTTCCCTCTGCAAAGGAAAAGCAAAAAAAAAATGGGTGCTTGAGGGAAAATATTTATTCTCTGTACATACATATGTGTTTTACATAAGCTTTATCAGGTGGATGTAACTCCAAAGATTGTATGCAATGTTCTCATTCCTTTTTAAAAGTGAAATGCCAAGTAAACTTTTCTAGAATGTTTAGCTCTTATTGCATTGGGCTAAACTCCCATGAGGGCTAGAGCTGACCTGCTGGGGGTCCAACTTTTTCCCCTTCAGTAGCCATTTTTTTTCACCAACTCTTTAATCACTCAGCTGGGGACAAATGATACAGGAATGTCCCGTTTGATTAAGTTGAAACAAGAGGAATAAGGCTATTAGTCAATTGACTCTCCAAGTCTTGACAGAGAGAGGCCTGCCCTACCATAAGAGATTGGAAGTTATGAAGGGATCTATCCACACTTAAGGCTGGACTTCAAACAAGAGAGGAGAGAGGAGGAGGAGGAGGAGGAGGAGGAGGAGGAGAGAGAGAGAGAGAGAGAGAGAGAGAGAGAGAGAGAGAGAGAGAGAGAGAGAGAGAGAGAGAGAGAGAGTTGGAGTGAACCTTGAACCCCATCTCCTTTTCAGAGCTGGGAATACAAAATAAGCGAGCAAGTAGCCTGCTTGGTGAGGAGTTGGTCTTGTTGAGAAAAGCCCAAGCATCCTTGTGACATTCTGTATTCTAATAGCACCTGTTTAAGGACCACCTATGGAATTTTCAAGCCAAATATCAAGAAGGATATCTTTCTCCACACTGCCTCACAGGAGCATTAAATAGTCTTATAATGAGCAATCTGTAATGCAACATTAAAAAAGGTAGATATTTACAAGTTTAAAATCAAAATTTAATTGAAGGTATTATGGTGATGACTGGGAAAATTGCTCAAAAAGTAAATACGGCTGTTGTACTACCCATGCAAACAAAATCTTTGCCAAGATTCACAGCAGTCACAGATACATTTAGCTCATTGGAGAATTCATCATTGCAGTACAGCTGTTTTCTCAGCAAGAGGAAAGTGTTGACCTCCTGGGGAGTCTTAATTAAATAAAAGGCAATTTTGGAAGGTGGGAGGAGTATTGTTAAGTCACCAGCCTTATTATTTGTATGTTACTTTGCATTTACCAACTTTGCTATGATTATCTTTACAAATTACATCACAAAAAAGCTAGAAGCAGCTGCAGCACATCTGCTTTGAGTTGCTTGAAGTTTGGATTGGGCTTTCTTATTCTAAATATAAACCCAAAGTTAAACATTATATTATCCTGAGATAAGAATCCCAACATTCTCAGTACTACCTCCATAAAAAATTACGTCAGAGGCTACCCCAGCTCACACAGTTCCCCCACCTAAGTTCCTTGCCAAAATCAGGGTAGTTAATTTTTCTTTCCTCCTTGCTACTGCAGGGCTCTTTAAACACAATGTGGCTTTAACAATACAAGATAAAGCATTATGATTTTACCATGTTATATTTCTTTTCACAGATCTCCACAAATGTCTGTGGAGCCATGAGCGCAAATTGCCAAATAAAACAAGGCAACTTATTGTTTACTAATTTATTTATTCTGGTATGATAGAGGAGCAAACTAAAAAGTCACATAGCCATAATTGAAAAAGAAAGAAATCTGAGTAATACCTTTCATATTAGAACCAATCACATGGACACAAAACATTGGGTATGCTTCACCATAATTCTTTATCAAGTTGCATTTTGCAAAATTGACAGAGATAGGTAGGTAGAAAGCAGATTCTTTAGGCCATGGTCTAATTTTGCATGCATCATTTGAGGGATGCAAGCAGACAATTAGCTTAACTTTGTTGCTAGCATGATGGTACCTTACAGCACATTCTCTGGGAAGATGCATTCAGTCCCTGCCATTCATTCTTCATTCTTTCACTGCAATATACAAACCACCCAAGTTTATCCAAAATCTATCTAAATTTCAAATGAAACCCCAAGTCACTGGTCTTGCAAACTTTTCTTGACTGTTTTAATATTGCTGGCTGAGGGAAGTAACTAAAAACCCTCCCACCTATTAAATCCTAATTAATAACACAACAGCCTGATTTTAAGTGGTAAAAATTTGTTGGCCATAGCCTTTCATTAACATATTGGTTCAAGGTAAACAGAAGTGTAAGATGCAGCATGGGGGGTCTGATCTGTGTGCTGGGTAGCCCAAGTGCTGTCCCATAGTATCCTAAATTTTCCTCCAGCCAGGCTGCTGGGGAAATGTCACATGTTGGAGCAGCTATGAGAGATTCCAGATGGGTAGTTGCCACTTCCTGAAGACTCATTTTGCTGCCAGGGGTGCAAGCCCTAAAAGCCCACGTCTGGGCATGCAACCCATTGGCTTGCTACACCCCAAACCTCTTAAGAATATTCCATCAAAGCGGGTATCTCACCCACTATCCTACCTATAGAGGATAGGTAGTCCCACATGCGCAATCCGCAAACAGCTACAACAAGTTAACATGCATTAACAAAACTACCAAAATTGAGGGGGGGGGGGATGCGTCTGGCTCCAGCAAGACTGGGGGGAGAACGAGCTTGGACTTGCCTTATATAGGCTGCTGGCCCGCCTCTCCGGTGATGTCAGGGCGACCCCTTGACGTCACCAAACCTTGCCCTTCTGCTTGCCACGCATGTGTGGCAAGTGAGCCAGTGGCCTCATGAGACTGCAATGGAGTCTCGCGAGGCCAGGGAAGGTGGCAGCACCGCTTTGGGCTGTCCCTTCCCCATCAGCAATGGCGGCCACGGTGAGTCCTGGCCACTCCTTTGTGGGCAATGGCTATTGAGATAGATTTGAATAGGAAAGATCTATTTAATGTATGTTTTAAAGTTTCCAGTCAGCCACTCTGAGGAACCTTGGACCACTAGACTACCTCAAAGGGTTTTGTGAGGATAAAACAAAGAAGGAATATTTGGGTGCTGTGTGGTTTCTGGGCTGTATGGCCGTGTTCTAGCAGCATTCTCTCCTGACGTTTCGCCTGCATCTGTGGCTGGCATCTTCAGAGGATCATTAACGTCAGGAGAGAATGCTGCTAGAACACGGCCATACAGCCCGGAAACCACACAGCACCCAAGTGATTCCGGCCGTGAAAGCCTTCGACAATACAAAGAAGGAATAATTCAATGTGCATTATTCCTGAGCTCTTTAAGATAGATGTGATGTAAACATGCAAACATCCGAACCTGGATAGCCCAAGCTTGCTTGATCTCATCAGATCTTTGAAGCGAAGCGGGGTTGGCCCTGATTGTTATTTAGATGGAAGGCAAAGCAATACCAGGACGTCTATACAGAGGAAAAGGCAAACCACTGAACATCTCTTGCCTTGAAAATCCTATGAGGCCACTATAAATTGGCTGTGACTTGAAGGCAAAAAAATGCAAACAAACCACTTCAACAAACTGATTCACCCTTTAAAAACATCAGTGATTTAGCAATTCTCAGACTAACTCATCATGGAATCATATCTTTGGATGCCTACCACTTACTCAAAGAATTTGAATAATTCCAGTTTTAAATAACTGCTAAAATATTATGTCATATTGGAAATTCTAGCACTAATTAATATCACAGATTAAAATCTTTTTTAAAAGCACCTGATAGAGTCCTCTTGTAATCACAATACTTCTCTGTGCAGCATAACATGTTGGAATATATTAATTTTATTTATTTAAAGTACTTAAATCCTGTTTTTCACTGTGTGTCTGAAGTAGTTTACAGTAAAATCAAACAATAAAATGCCATCAATAAAACTACAATCACTAGTGTAGCAATAAAGCCAGCAGAGCAACAGCCTCCACAGCTTACATAAATCCGAAGAAGAATTGAAACAGACGAATCCAAGAGATTCATAATACAGGTAAGACAGAGGGGGTTATTTCAAATAATAAAATAGTCAGGATTTTTTGGCATTTGTGAGGCCTTTTGAAATACAACTTAAAATATATTGTCAAAGGCTTTCACGCCCAAATTCAACTGGTTGTTGTGGGTTTTCCGGACTGTGTGGCCATGGTCTGGTAGATCTTGTTCCTAACATTTTGCCTGCATCTGTGGCTGGCATTTTCAGAGGTGTATCACAGAGAGAAGTCTGTTATACACTGTGTCAAGTGAGAAGGGAATATTTAGTGGGGCATATATTGTCCATGTCCCAGGGTGGGGAACCAATCAGTAAGTGTTTGGGTGGAACTTGTTTTGCAAAGGTGTGGTTGACTGCATTGTAATGTGAGTGGGGGTTTTCAGTCCAGGGAGTGATTCACATTTCCATTCCCTACAGCGACAACAGTCTTAGTGAATGCAAACCCTGTGTCTGGGTGGAGTCCATTGTCCATGAACCCAGCATGCTTATGGCCTTTGATTCTGGTGTTTTTAAGTACTGGGAGCCAAGTTTTGTTAATTCTCAGAGTCTCTTAGTCTCTTACTTCTGGTTGAAATTTACTTGGTGTTTGTGGATTTCAATGGCCTCCCTGTGCAGTCTGACATAGTAACCTTCAGAATTTCAGTGTTTTCAAATAAAATGTTATGTCCAGTTTTGTTTAGAGCATGTTCTGCTATTGCAGATTTTTCAGGATGGTTAAGGACAGTGCTCCTTAATTCGAGTCTGAATGCTGTGCTTTGTAGTTCCAATATAGACCTTTCCACAGCTGCAGAGTATACGATAGACTCCAGAAGAAATGAGAGGGGTCGTTTTTGTTGTGGGTAGTGGTTGGAGTTTTTATGTAGATACCGGTCTGTGTGTGTAGGTTTTCTGTATACTGTGTGGCCCAGTTGATGGTTGGGTTTGCGAAAGACCAAGACATCTTTAAAAAGGCAGTTTTCCTTCTTTTTCAGTTTTCATGGTAAATTGGATGTTTGGGTGGATGCTGTTAAGGTGGTCCAGAAAATTCAACAGTTCTTCTTCCCTGTGGCTCCAGATTGTAAAAGTGTCATCCACAAATCAGAACCAAGTTGTGGGTTTTCTGACTGCTGTTTCGAGGGCTTGTTTCTCGAAATGTTCCATGTAGAAAACTGGCTATCACTGGGCTGAGGGGACTTCCCATGGCTACCCCATCTGTCTGCTCATAGTAGTCGTCCCATTGGAAGTAGCTGGTTGTTAGGCAGTGTTGAAACAAAGCTGTGATGTCATTTGGAAAAATACGGCCGATGAGTGCAAGTGCGTCTTTCACTGAAACTTTGGTGAACAGTGAGACAACATCAAAGCTGATAAGTCTGTTGCTAGGGTTGAGATGGAGATTGCTAATTTTTTTGATGAAGTGCACTGAGTCTTCAACGTAATGCGTTGTGTGTCCGATGTGGCTTTGTAACTGTGAAGTCAAGAATTTTGCCAGTTCATGTGTGGGGGAACCAATCGCACTAACAATAGGTCTGAGTGCGATGGAGTCCTTGTGAATTTTTGGGAGTCCATATAACCGGGGTAGAAGAGCTTCTGACTTACAGAGTCGTTGGCATGTGTCTGGTTGAATGGAGGAATTCTTAATCAGTGTGATGGTTTGGTGAGTGATTTTCTTGGTTAGATCTTGTTTTAGTTTTTTGTATGTTGTGGGATCCAGGAGTTTTCTGATTTTTTCCTTATATTGTTCAGTTTTCATGATTACTGTGGCATTTCCCTTGTCTGCTGGAAGTATGATGATTTCTGGATCTGAGCTGAGATTCCTAATGCCACTTCATTCCTTTTGTGTAATGTTGCTTTTTGGAAGTTTTGCTTTTCGTAATATCCTAGATATTTCTCCTCAATTCCTCCGCTTCCTCTTCTGGAAGATGCCGGATGGCTGATTCTACGTTAGCAATGATGTCTTCCATGGGAACTCTGGTGGGAGTAACAGCAAAATTGTCTCTCCACATTGGATATTTCGCCACTGGAAAGTTGCTGTTCAGTCAAATTTATAATGATTCTTGAAGTGTCTAATAAGAGTTTCTGTCAATGCTGATGTTTTTGGATTTTGCTGAATTTCTGCTTCTGTCTTTTTGTGTGGCTAGCAATGTCTTCCTTTATTTTTCTGTAGGTGCCAGCCACAGATGCAGGCAAAACGTTACGAACAGGATCTACCACACCACAGCCACACAAAAAATAAAGAATATAACATGTCCATATGTGAATACACGTCAATGAATTTAAATACTGGATTGGGGTTACCTTAAAACCCTGTTTTTCTATCTGAAAACATATTAACATTGGAAACAAAATTGAGAAAAAGATTTGACAACATTGAAATAAAAAGATTCAGTTTGATAAATGATTTTTGCACTTAATATTAACATAATGAGTAGAAAAAAGACTCAAATGAAAATTTATTCCACACTGTTATAAAATGAGAAAGAATCAAGTTTTTTTTAATAAACTGTTCCTTTTCATCCTGGCTATACTATACAACAGCTGCTCTAACAGGTGGTGTTTTATATCCTTTTAAAACCAAATAACCAAGGGACACTTGTGACACAGTGTTTTCTCCTCAGGAATGGTTTTGGAATAATTTCTGTAAGGATTATATGCATGGAAAATACAGAACTGGAAACTAGGACAGAAGAGTCCTAGCAGGATCTCTCAAAAATGCTTCCTGTACAAAATCTGTCATGCCCCCACAGATGCCTTCATTATTTTCATTGTTAAGTATCAGTTTCCCATAACTAGCATGGGTTTAGTCCTCTGAATAGACTCTCCAAAGGGAGGGAATTTTAGTTAGCCTCTGTCCCTTTAAGAAGTTTCCCAAGAGGCAGTCTTTCTGTTATCTCCCAGCAATGCCTCTGGTTAACTTAGTTCAGTGCAGTACAGGTACCCAAGGAGTTAAGAGGCAGAAGTATTTTGCCACGTCAATGGTGTACAGAGAGCACAAAGTTGAGGTTTACAGAGTATAGCAGCCAGATAAAGACTCAAAGAACTGAAAGAAGTGGACTTTCCTGGAAGCAGTCAAGGAAAGAACAAAAGTCTACAGCTTCTACTGTCCAGTCAAGCAAGTACTTTATTTTAAGCAGACTCTGGGAGGAGTTAGGGTCGTCATTCTTCTAAATATTAAACCTTTTGTTTGAACTGTTGAACCTTGCTTATGACTTTCCCACTCTGTTCTGGCTGGGCACAGGACAACCAAAACAGTCTTGCTTGGGGAACAGAACAGTGGCAAAATAATGCCTTCCAACTCCACCCAGTAACAGATAAAGCTCTCCAGCCTCACCGGCAAAAGATAAAGCCTTCCAAGATGCTGTCTTCCAGCCCCAGCAGTAAAGATACAGCAACCCAGCTTCCAACCATTTACTCCTGAGTAGACCTGCAAGCTGTTTACCTATTAAAAAGGCTCCTATAGATGAAAGAAGCCAGAGAAGTGTGTGCAAGGGCAACCGTTTATTCCCGAGTAGCCCCGGAATGCTGTTTTCCCATTAAGAAGGTCCCTTGGCTGGAAAGCAAGAAGAATATCCCTGCAAGTGTAACTGCTTATTCCCGAGTAGACCCGCAAGTTATTTTGCTGCTACAAAGGCTTCCTTGGTGGGAAGAAGCATCATATGGTCTTCCTTTTCCTTGTTACACACTTCTCAATGCTACCAAAAGGTTTGTATACTCTTAGAACTGCCAACTCTGAGTTTATAAATTCCTAGAGATTTGGGGATGGAATCTGGGGAGGGGGGGAGGGTAGGATATAGGGAGGGGACAGACCTCAGCAGCATGTAATTCCATTCAGGCCACTCTCCAAAGTAGCAAACTTCTCCAAAGAAACTGATATTTGTAGTCTGAAGATCAGTTGTAATTCCAGAAGATCTACAGGCCTACCAGGAGGTTGGCAACTCTATTCTTGATGTGATAATGATCATTAGTGCAGTAAATAGCTGTAACTTACTCTTCACAGAGAACTGCCATGAAAAGTGAAATATGCAGGGTGATTCAAAAACAAATTCAGTCATCTACTTTGGAAATTCATGTAACTGTTAAAATAATTCAATGTATTCCCAATCAGCTAACATATATTTAACTTGGTGACACAATTACCAAAAAGAAAATAATTTTCTTTCCACTGTCTACTTATTTAGCAAATTATAAGAAAAATCCATCTCATTTTTTAAAACCCTCTATAGAATATTTATAAAATGGGTCTCATTATTTATTTATTTGTTTGTTTATTTATACTTTCGATTTATTGGCTGCCCTCCCCCAAAGGGCTCAGGGTGGCTTACAACACAATAAAACTCAACAGTCCATATATTATATAAATATAAATTATTTAAAATCAACACAGTATACGGTCTAAAAACCAGAGAAAAATCCAAAGCAATTGAGATGGTGATAAAATCCCACACCCACCAGAGGCCGGGACGATGTAACCACACTCAGCCCAGCTGGCCAAATGCCTGGTGGAACAGGTCCGTTTTGTAGGCCCTTCAGAAGCTCCATAAGTCCCACAGGGCCCTGGTCTCTCTAGGGAGCCTGTTCCACCAGAGCAGGGGTAGGGAACCTGCGGCTCTCCAGATGTTCAGGAACTACAATTCCCATCAGCCCCTACCAGCATGGCCAATTGGCCATGCTGACAGAGGCTGATGGGAATTGTAGTTCCTGAACATCTGGAGAGCCGCAGGTTCCCTACCCCTGCACCAGAGGGATGCCAGGACCATAAAGGCCCTGGCCCTCATAGAGGCCAGCCGGACGTATTTTGGGCCAGGGACCACGGAGGGACCTAGCGGGGCGATATAAGGAGATGTGGTCCCTCAAGTATACAGGCCCAAGGCCATTTATAGCCTTAAAGGCTAAGACCAGCACCTTGACCATTACCCGGAACTCAATGGGCAGCCAATGGAAATGGTGCAGGATGGAAGTAATCCGGTCCCAGCTTGACGTCCCCGTAAGGAGTCTGGCTGCCGCATGTTGGACGAGCTTAAGTTTCTGGATCACAGTCAAAGGCAAGCCAGCGTAAAGTGAGTTGCAATAAGTAAGTCTGGAGGTGACCATTGCATGGATAACTGTGGCCAAGTCTGTGCGGGAGAGGTATGGGGCCATAGATGATGGAATGCAGCCTGGGTCATTTGTGTGACCTGGGCCTCAAACGAAAGCACCGGGTCTAGAATAACTCCCAGGGGCCAAGTACAATGCCTCACTGTCCAGCGTAAGCAGGCAAAAATCTACCAGTCACTCCCCACGTGCCAGCCACAGCATTTCTGTCTTCAAAGGATTTAATTTCAGTCGACTTGCTCTCATCCAACCAGCAACGGCCTCTAAACAAAGCTGGAGGTCTCCAGGGGCCAAAGACGGGCTGCCCTCCATCGTGAACACAAGCTGGGTGTCATCCGCATATTGGTGGCACCGCAGCCTAAAACTCGGAACCAAACCTGCTGCCATCCTCTTGAAACCATTTATGAAAAGGTGATATTGCAGTAAAGATAAAATTAAAATTAGCAAAATGTCTTGCTCTGCAAGTATTCTATTAAGGGATCAGCAACAGAGCAGTCATCAGAATGTGAAGCACAAAGAAAGCACTGTGATGGAACTGTAAGACACAAAACTACTGATGAGCAACAACCAAAGAAAAAACCTGAAGAGAAATGTCACCTTGTCCAAGTAAACAAATGATCGCCAGGATAACTAGCTCAGATCGGCTTACGAAAATAACTCTTTCAATTAGAGTTGTTAGGTCCTCTCTGGCAGCTGTGGAGGGAGACTAATGCCAACATAACAATATCACATCTGCTTTTATCATAGATTTTTACCCAATACCAGAGATTCTCCCTCAGTGTTGCCTCTGGAAGTAATGTTATCATGCAAACAATGTTGAGGCCTCTAAGTTTAAGCCCACTAAGACACCAGCCATTCAGGCAGCACAGGGGGAGGAGGAGGAGGAAGAAGAAGAGTTTGAATTTATATCCCCCTTTCTCTTCTGTAGGAGACTCAAAGGAGACTCTGTAGGAGACAATCTCTTTTCCCTTCCTTCCTCACAACAAACACCCTGTGAGGTGGGTGGGACTGAGAGAGCTCAGAAGAACTGTGACTAACCCAAGGTCACCCAGTTGGCATGTGTTGGAGTTCACAGGTTGACCTGAATTCCCCAGATAAGCCTCCACAGCTCAAGCAGCAGAGCGGGGAATCAAACTCGGTTCCTCCAGATTAGAATGCACCTGCTCTTAACCTCTAAGCCACTGGAGGTCCAAAGTAGGGGATCCCCTGACCCCGGGAGGGGTTTGTCAACTCTGCTTTCACTGTGTAATTTTCTGCATAGAATATAAAGATAAGGCCAGGGAATATCAAAACTCTAGTTCTTACCAAATCTAGTGTGTAATGTTTAATAAGAACCCAGTAGAATATTCCTTCTTGCCAAATACTATTTCTTTAGAGTATGAGTGGAGTGGAGTAAGAATAGAATAGAATTTTTATTTATACCCTCCTCTCCCCCAATAAACCAAGATCAGGGTAGCTTATACCATATATATATAATACATATCAATTATGCAATCACCACTAACATATAGATTCCTACAGATAGTGGCTAAATATTAGGATTTCATCACAGGGGGATGCTCTCCAGCAGCTATGCAGTAGTATAACAGGAAGGACCAACCACCAGATGGAAAGAAGGGAGGGGGCCAAATTAAAATTGTTGCCATTGTCATCCTCAACCATTTGCTTGGCAGAACCTATCTGTCTTACAAGCCTTGCAGAATTGAGCTAAGTCCCACAGAGTCCATGTCACACCAGACAGAGTTTCACCAGATTGGGCAAGGGCCAAAGAAGCCCTGGCTCTGGACTAGGATAATTTTAGGGAAAGGGATTGGTAAATGGTTGGTACCAGTAGAGTGTAATGATCTTTGAGAAGAATAGACGCTCCTGAAGATACAATGGTCCCAGACTATTTAAGGTTTTAAAGATGAATACCAAAACCTGATCCAAAATTTAATATGGGGCCAGTGCACCTGGCAGACCACTGGCATTATATGGGCTCTCCATAGGGTCCCTGTCAGGACCCATGCTGTCGCATTCTGGACCAGCAGAAGTTTCCAGAGCAGCCTCAAGGATAGCCCTGCACAGAGCAAGTTACATAGTTTAATTTGGAGGATACCGTTGCATGAAGCAGTGTGGCTAGATCAATATGAGCCAGGTAAAGGGTCAGCTGCCAGGCCTGGTACAGATGAAAAATGCCTGCCAATATGTGTGACCTGACCTCCAAGGAAAGGGGGTCCATCCATTGCAAAGAGTGAACACAAAGGGATAGTGTTTGTTGGCAGCCTGTGGAGAACAGCTGGTGAGCATCGGTGTGAGCATGTGTCTGTCATGGGAGGCAAAATGCAAAGGGGCACCACTGTATGGTCCCCCTCTCCTTGATCCATCTCTGCATAGGAAACTGGTTATCAGGGAAAGGATCTAGTTTAGCTTTTAATGAGCAAGGACTTTTTCTGAAAGATCATTCAGTCTTGCAAGTCTTGTCTGCTGTTTGAAGTTGTATAGAGCCCAAACACAAATCTGCCACATCAGCTTGATTGATCCATGATTGGATTTTCCAATGTTTTCTTTAAAAACTAAAAAACAATAATGGAAGAATTTTTATCAGAGCCAGAGCACATAAGAGGGACACTTTCCCCCCATAGAGTTGCTACTGGGGCAAAAGACAGGTACAGCACATGCTTCTTTTCATAGTTTCAAATTTTCTGCAGAACACTGTTCAGTTGCATGCCCAGTTTGCCCCAACTTCCACTTTCTTCAGTCCACTTGGCCTTTTCTGCTCCTTGACATCAGTAATTACATACGTAAATTCACAAAACAGTACTCAAAACATAAGCGCACTTGATAAAGACTGTATCCTCATTCCAAGGTTTTTGAATTTGTTGTTTTATCAGTGTGCAAGTATGCATGAGAACATCAGTAGAACAGACAACAAAGCACCTTTTACCAAAATCATATGTATAATCCTGACTCCATTTTCCCAGTTCTTTTATTAATATAAATGAATGTTGATAATGTAGCATAAGATTTAAAAAATGAACTGAAGAAACTGAAAGTTGAAGCAAATCGCTCATGTTTTCAGATGTTTCTCTTGTTAAACAGTAAATAAAGCAAAGTGAACACAGTAGGATTATAAAAAGTCACTCTTCTCTGTTGCTAAGAAGACACACATATTTATACACAGTGAACCAGATCTATTTTTGGAAACCCAAAATTCATTGAATACCCCTTAGGCAGAAGCCTGGATCCATGGGAGCATTTCAACGCATGTGGAGGGGGTAATTTTCAATGATGTGCCACTCCCCTGGCAAATGTTAGAGTTGTATCTTTGCTTGTATTTTATGTTATCATTTGTTGTTACTGGAGATTTGTTTTTGTTGTAAACCTTTTGAGCCCTACTTTGACAGGGAGAGGGCAGAATATAAAAAAAAATTATGATGATAAGGAGAAGGGTAACAATTACAATCTTAGACTCATATTTTGCATTGTTACTGGGTATTCCTTGTCTCCCACAATCAGTATTTCAGGGGCATTTGGAAATACATCCAAAAAAAGGTGGTGCGAAAGTCACAATCGCTGAACAGAAATCCCATCCATGAAAACCTTATAGTGGATCCAAGCAACAATTACACACACACACACGCGCGCGCGCACACACACACACACACACAGCCTCTGTAATAAATCACACAGTAATTGTGAAGAAGAAAATATGGCTGTCATTTTGAAATAAAAAATTAATATAAAGAATTAATAGTATTTATAAAAATGTCAATTAAAACATTTCAAAGACCTTATCACTGAATGCTTCAATAACATCAGGCCATATCACACACAGTAAACTTTTTCTGAGTGCGGGTTTCTAACAAGCACCTGAGGTTTTACTTCATTATCCATATATTTACTGTAGATTAAGGAGACTACATGCAGTTCCATAATATACAGGAGGCTAATGAAACCATCTAGTTCAGTGGTGGTGAACATATGGCACGGGTGCCAGAGGTGGCACTCAGAGCCCTCTCTGTCGGCACGTGCAAACAGAGTGCCCCCTCCTCACACATCTAGGCTGGCCTGGGCCGCTGGGCTCGATTATTAGCATTAAACCTAAGATCTAAATCACTGATTTTCAAGCGAAGAACTAAAGCACGATCCTTTACCTGGGAGTAAGCTCGGTTGCTGGCAATGGGGCTTGCTTCTGAGTAAACCCTCCGGGGGTCATGATTCACCCGTTGGAAGAATTGCACAGTTGTTTCAAAGCAAAGCCACCGACTACCACTATACTTACTCCCGAGTAACACATGCCTCGGAGCCAACCATTTTTTCTAAACTAAAACCTCAGTATTCAGGTTAAATTGTCGTGTTGGCACTTTGCGATAAATAAGTGGGTTTTGGGTTGCAATTTGGGCACTCGGTCTTGAAAAGGTTCGCCATCACTTATCTAGTTCCTTCTTTACCTTGTAAGAACCATGCATCAGCAGATAGAGCTCACTGAAAGAGAATCTAAAGGAGAGTGCACAAAACAATGCTTGACCATCCACACAAGAGCACTGCAGCCTCCTCTGGTGTGTATGACTTGCAATTGCCACAGACTTTCTACTCCCTTTGACATAAAGGAAAATGTCTGCAGTATGTAGGCCAAGGCTGCCTCCCCAACCCGTATAAAAAGTTGTTAATTATTCAAGACTTCCTTTTCTCCAGGCATCCCTTTCAAAGTCTAACATCGCACAGATCTGATAGCAGTCATCTCAACCCCCTCAGGTACACTCATCTATAATTTATCATTCAGAATTTCAATTGACTGCAGATTTACACTGACAATGAGGAGCATTTATCAACTTCCTCTTCTTGAACAAAAGCACAGGCAGAAGGAGCACACACAAACACATAGATGTTGCGTTTGCATAAACTGACCATTCATATACTCAGCACACAATGTTGCTCAGTGTGATAGGTATAAAAATGGCAAATGTATTATGCTAAGGACCCCACACACCTTTCTCAAATCACCAAGGCAGGAAAACCAAGCACTGACCATGTTTGTCAGATTTTCCTGCTTTTTTTTACCTCAGGTACTGAGCTGCTTCTGATATGGGAGCACAAAATGATAAGAAGCATTTCCCCCAGCTCTGTTATATTCCCAGAAGGTGAAGGAGGCCCATTGTTTTAAAGCCCTTCTTGGCAAATCCCTTTATATGAGGCACAAATAATCATACTGAGGCAGATGTAAAACTTAAAATAAAAATTTATTTAACAGAGAGGAGATGGAAATGGGAGATAAATAATTGGATATGGGAGATAAATAATTGGATAGAAGGAATGGAGAAGGTAGCAGATACACACACACACACACACACACAAACACCTGAGATCTTTTGGCAGATAAACAGTATTTGCCCTCAGGCATAAGTTTAAATAAGTCTGTTCAGTTTCAGTAAGCTTAGATGGTAAATTCAGATGTTCTAAAGATGGTACAGTTACTTAGTTCTCAGTTTGCTTAGATGGTACTCTGGCTAATGGAGTTCAACAGTGTCTGTTTTTATTTATTTATTTATTGTTTAAACTTTTATACCGCCCCATCCCCGAAGGGCTCTGGGCGGTGCACAGCATAAAATAATTAATATAAATAGATGACTAAAACCTTTAAAACAGCGATAATAACAGTAGTAGAGACGTCCAGCCAACCCCACTTTTAAAAATTCTCCCCGGAGGAGGAGGACGAGTCCCAGGATGACAGGCTCAGATGTAAGGAGCCAACTATAAGGCTTGGTACATTTACTTCAGTACCTTCACTCAACCTTCACAGATAGAAAACCCTCAAAATAAACATAGAACACTCTCTTTAGAGAAAAATAAAGCAAAACCCCATTCAGCAGATTAACTGGTTCTTAGGATTCTTCTTCCTTCTTCCTGGAAGATATATCCCTCTCACTGGTTATATATCTGTAGCCCTGCAATCTGGGCCCCTCAATAACCTAACCACCAGTTCTCCTAGTCTGTGTATATTTGCTTTCAACCACAGCCCATAGGCTGTCACCACAGTAGGGCAAGACAGAATCACACACTGACTGCCACTAATTTCCTCTGAGTTGTTTTGTTTTGTCACAGCAAAGGCAGATAGCTCTTTATTTCAGGATCTTCAAACTCCAAAACTTCTCAGATTGTTCTGCACAGGAAGATATCCTACTCCCTCTCAATGTCATCAGATCTTTTATGTAATCAGAGTGCAGGGTTGCCTCAGCCAATCACGTGGCTTCCCTGTCCCTAGGCCTCTATGCCTCCCTCTGAATATAAACAGTTATGGCTTCTGACAGACCTGCACTTTTAACATTAATTTTTCCTCTGCACTCTGTCACATATGGAATTAAAGATAGTTATTGTTAGATCAAATTAGTTTAGCCATCAAAACTGTGACCTCAGATTATTACAATACCTGTCTGCATACAGAGCTACATTGCTGTCCTAAGCAGGCTTTCACTTTTCTAAGTGTAATCAATGAGCTTAGAAGGATGAAGTTCTGCATAGGAGGACACTACAGGTGCCAAGCAGGTAACTATCTTAACTAGCAGTCTAAAGAGCAGACATACTGGCCTCAAAAATCTTGTTGGTCTCTAAGATGCTACTGGACTTGAAACTAACTCTTCTATATATGGTCAGGAATTTACTGGAAACAACACAACCTCAATGTCATTATACAAAAACATTTATTTTTATTATTTTTAATCAAAGAAACACATCTTACTATGACATGCTTCTGAAGATGCCAGCCCACAGATGAATGTGAAACTCAGACCACATCCACACAGCCTGGAAAACCCTCAACACCCAGTTGATTCTGGCTGTGAAAGCTTTTGACAATAGAGAGAAATGGAGTGCTTAAACATTTCAGTCCTGTGAGTATATGAACTAAAGTGGAAGACCCAAAATTAGATGAATTGAAACTAAAAGTTAGTCACGGCCTTCAGTTTGCAAGACATGGCCAAGGCAGTTAACAATAAGACATTGTGGAGTACATTTATTCATGGGGCTTTTTCACCCAATTCATTTAAAACATTTTGAGGAAGGAAATAAAATGTTTTCCCCCATTGAGTTCCACATTGGCCGATGCAGAATAATGCACTCTCAATTCACTTCCACAATTGTTTGCAAGTGGATTTTCCTATTTCACACAGTAAAATCCAACTGCAGCGTGCATTGAAAGTGGATTGAAAGTGCATTATTCTCCATGTGCAGAATGGGTCATTGTTTTTTTACCCCAAAACATTTTATTTCCAGCCTCAAAATATTTTAAATGAATCCCCTTTTAAAGCAATTCTCTGGCATTTTCAAAATGTCTTCAGTTGCTGACTATTGACTACTTTTCCCATTCTTCTCTGCTTCCCTGAACTTCCTCCTAAGCACCATCTTCTGAGTTTTTCACTTCCCCCTTGCCTGTTTATTTGCAGCATTTAGCTGTTTGTTCTTTTATTCTGGAGGGCGTTCATCTTTGAAGCATTGAGTATACAAGGAGTAGAGAATGCAGCATGAGCCTGTGAAGCATTGAAGCATCAATTCAACACAGAACTAAAAAAAAAGGGAAAATCACAAAATGGCAGCCAGGAATCATTTCAAGGGAGTGAGTGTAAACAAAAGAGTGGGGAGGGGGAATGTAAACATTTTACAAACGTTTTCGGAGATTTGTGCGGAAAGGGCCACTGAGTCACCGTATGTTGGAAATGACTTGATGGCACTTAACATAACCATTTATCCATTTGTATATTATACCCAAAATTATTGACCCATTCTGTCATATAGTTTTTCACTTGTTCTTCCTGGTGCAAATTTCAACAGAAGCTTATAAATTTTCACAAAAACATGATCATCATTCATGCATAGTTCTACTTCAAATTCAGTTTTAGAATATTCAGAACCACGAGATCTGCTTTGAATCTGGGGTCGGGGGGGGGGGGGGGGTACCATTTGCAGCTGACATAGGTCACCAAAAGCCCTGGGGCCAGCTCTGCCTGTCTATATCTATTTGCAGTAACAGTCTACTTGCATCCATCAGAAGCCAACCCCAAGATGATAAGAGATCAACTGCAAGATAGCTTCTCACTAACTGGCAGTTGCCAAGTTGTCAGCTATTCGAGTTCCTCAATACAATCCAAACATATCCTAACAGTCTGATAATGAGCGTAATATAAGGTAAACCTGAGTGACTAGCAGGTTCACAACAACTCTAATTTTCACAGACAGAAACATTCCTACAATTGCTTGCCCTTCAGCACTGGCCTCCTAAATCCTCTTGAAAATTGAAAGAGATATTAAGAAGAGGATTTTAAAGGTCAGAAATGCATAAAGAGCTTGGCTTGCACTATAGAACACCCACACACACAAGTTTTGAAACAATTGTTGGTTTTTCAACCTGCCTATGAAATTAAATGGATTAGATGTTGAGGGGGAAAACTCTATTAGCAAGGCAGGCATTGCTTGCAATTTTGGCAAGGGGAATCCTTATGAAACTTTCAATTTTCAAGGTTTTTTCCTCTTTATATTGTGCAAGAACATAGCCATATTATTTATCCTTCAAATAACATTGTTTTGAGAATACTATCAACCATCTATATCATTACAACCACAGATGACAAAGGTAGTACAGGACTGTAAAAGTGATTTGTGTGTATTTCTAGTTTTATTCTAGATTCAAATCAAAGTGTACAGGGAAGGGTGGATATTTCAGTTTTTTGAATATTCACAGTGTCACCTCCATCCACTCTCATCTCACGAATAATTCAATTGCTCTAAGCTCCAATACCAGACTCTTATTCCAATGCTATTCCAAATGCAGTAAATCTTCCCTCATCCTCTGAAGGTCCTAAATTTCTGCCACATGCAAATATCTATTTTAATATTAGCCTGTCCTTCCTAACATTGGTTTGCATGTTGCACAAAACAGAGTTTAGCTTTGTACAAAATAAACCTTGTAAAAGCTATTATTTTTCAGGTGCTTTCTCACATGCTGAATAATACACTTTAACAGTTTCACCCCATAAAATCCAGCTGCAAAGTGCACTGAAAGTGGATTGACAATGCATCATTCAACATATTCAAAAGAACCCTTCCTCATATGATCAGAACTAAGTCATATGATAACGAACTGTGGTAAAAAATATTGGACACTCTCATGCATTTTTTAATTTAATATGAGAGAGAAATGTTAAATTTCTGTGCTAATTGGTGCATAGAAAGATAAAATCTGATACACATTTCTATTACTAGCAAGTCTGAAAACAAGACCTGTCCAAACTTTGGACATGACCTTCACTTTTTTCCCATTTTCACTTTACAGCATAGGCTCTCATTCCTTCCAGACTGATCCTACCTGCCCATACTGGTCTTTTTGTAGCTACCGTGTTTAATTACTAAAATGTGTTGTTACCCTCAAAAATAATTCAGGAAATTCAACTGCCACATCCCTGATGGAGAGATGCATAGACCCCATAGTGGGTCAGGCACATTCCAGGAGCCAGCAGTTAGTGCTACACTGTTGCTGGCCAAGTGGAGACAGGTGTATAAGTAGTCCACACCTGCCTCTCCAACATTCATTCAGTCTGTTTTTGCACTCTTCATCTTTTCCTTATTGTAATGTAGAATTAGCTAGCTGCACTTGAGCCAGGAAGAAATATTTTTCCCATGAGTCAAAACTACTGGGATGTTAGGATAGAAGGACTGCCTACTCTGCACCACAGGAACTGATGTCTAGATTAACTAATTATATTTTAACAGGTCACAATTGGCTGGCTCAAGGTGAATTAGGAGGAGGCAGGGTTCAATTACCTTGGTGAGCATTCTGAGATAGTAGGGTTAAGGAGGCAGTCTCAGTTCAGCTTCTTAGGACTGATTCACCTTTTGCATCTGTGTCTGACTGATCCACCCAATTATGTTATGTTGGACTCTGAGGACAGTAACCTAGAAAGGCTTCCCTCAGAACAATTAACCTGTGGCTGATGAGCCCTAGGCAGTTTTTATAACTGCTGCGGGTTTTCAGAAATGTACATTGCAAGGTGTTAGAGAGGCTCTATCACAGCCATTTACATTCAGAAAGTTATACGTACACTGAAAGAAGGGTAGATGTACATATATCAGTTCATTTTTAAAGTTTTCTCCCAGTTACATATACAACTATTTTAATATAATATTTAATATAATGTAGAATACAAAGGGTTCTTTTTGCTAAAGTTGTGGCCCAGTTTTCTTCCATATTGTTGAATCTTGCTATGAGGATGCAAATCTAGTTACTGTTTACTCTCTCATGCCTATTGTATGTCACTTAGCAATCTGGTTTCCTAAGTCATTTTGGGTTTTAATATTTTTATTTCACTTGGCATTTGATGAACAAGCCTGGCTTTTCTTTGATTGATAGTCTGTTATAATTCTCTGGTTTGTGACAACAATGAAACAGTTTTGTATGCAGGAAAAGCAATATATACATTTCAAAAACCAAGCAATGAACAGTATTTCAATACTAAGCCCCAGGCACAGACAGCAATTAATTTATTTTATTTTGATTTGATTTAATACCCTGCCATCTCCAGCCCAAGTCAGGCTCAGGGCAGTTAACATACATGTTTATCAGCAATCATAAAACAATAACTCAGATAATTAATGAGTTCCAGAACACCCCTATATTTTAGTCAGGGCAACTTAAGAACAAATCTATGCTTCAGGCATACAAAACTGAACATACTTGTGCAATTAAAAGCATCCTCTTGTAGTTCTGTGGACAAAAAAAAATGGTGCCCATTTTCCCTCTCTGTCGTAGCCACCCAACCCACACACACTTTTTAAATCTGTTATTGTTCCATATCCTCTATCAATGTCATTTCAAGGGTCAGAGTAAATTGCTCGAGAAATGGTAAGGTATGAAAAAATATACTTCCACCAATAGAACATTTGCAGGACACTACCAGATGTATTGTATCTTTCTTTTATATCTTGACTGATTTATTCCAAATATTAGTTTGATTTCTAGTGGAAGGATGCCACG
Source organism: Sphaerodactylus townsendi (assembly GCF_021028975.2). Taxonomy (NCBI): domain Eukaryota; kingdom Metazoa; phylum Chordata; class Lepidosauria; order Squamata; family Sphaerodactylidae; genus Sphaerodactylus; species Sphaerodactylus townsendi. The sequence continues at coordinate 62,372,322 of NC_059427.1, forward strand.
AGTCTCAAACTGGGATTATCAGACTTCCCAATATCGAAAAAGGACTCCCAGTAACTATTTTTGATGTTTGCTGTTGCCTTGAGCATCAGAAGGAGTGGGGGGAAGGCTTAACATCCCAGCAGAGCCCCAGAATAACCACATTGCTGCTGGTTAAACCAGAAGTGACAATGAACACTCTGGCATTTTACAACAAATCTATAGTAAAGCCACAGAATGCTAGAGTGTCCTAGTGCTGTGCTGACATCCATTCTGTGTACAGAGGGAGTGACAATAACATCACCAGCAACATTGTTATATCACTAGCAAAAGTCTGCCAACCCAGTAAGTCTCCCACTGATTTCCAGGCTAGGCCTGCTAGCCCTATCTCAATTCCAAAACTCTGGTATCCAGAATCTGGCACTTCTCTCTCTGCATCACTGCAGCCAACTTCTCTGAGGATGAAGAAGTGAGTCATGGTGCTGACCTACAACTGGCATTCTGGGAACTGCAGCCTGGATCTATCCACCACAGACATTTGACTGGGAATTCTGCCCAGTAGGCAACTGGCAACTATGTTGCATACCTCTGGGCCAGCATCAGCATACTCCAAGGTGGAGCAACTACCATTGCCCAAGTGAGGCCCACTGCCACTACCCCCACCTAGACAGCTCCCCTAACACCTACTGTACCTGTATTCTTAATTGCCCAGAGTTATTGAGGAAGGACATGTGATGGTGTACAATGGTGGCATTCCAGGTAGCAATGGCAGCAGCACTCCCAGCTATAAACACTGACCAGTGCTGCCAGGAAAAGAGTGTACAGATGGTAAAGGCAACAGAGAATAAGTCATGGGAGGGCTCGGAAGAGGAAGGAGAGTATATGAGCAAGGTGGAGCATACAGCTGTTGGGAGTAAAAGAAGGGCATAAGGCCCTGGTTGTGAGCAGATGGAAGCTGCTGGGGCCCACAAAGCTGACAACCAGCTTTACCTGTGATGGTGGTTCAATCCAATCCAGTCCCAACTCAACCTAACATGACTGCATAAATGTATGGCTTAATATATTATTAGATGAATCATGACAGATGAAGCTGTAAAATGGAAGAGTGAGCAAGCTATAAACAGCTGACCTCTAAATAACTGTAAATTGACATGTCAAGGGTTTTTCTAGGCCATTTCTGTATAGACAGAATAAATACAATCTACAGCTTTAAAATCAGTCATAGCATTTTCAGCATTTCTTGTCTTCGTGCTCATAGATCAGATGGGTTTTGTTTCCATATACTCATTTCCTTTGGCTTTCATAAATGTAAACTCTGCATCCTAATATTTACACTCATTTCAAGCCTAAGAGCTTCTTGTTATGTATTCTGAACAACCCTATGTGAACATCCTTTTATAGCTTATGTTTCTCAGAGGATCAGCATTTCGGTGTATCCCTAGTAAGCTTGCGGGGCGGGGGGACTTTATGAAATTAACTTCTAGAACCGTTTCAAACAGTAACACTTCCCTAGTAAATTGAAGTAGGCTTTCTTGTAAATTATATTTCTGTATAATTATGTACCTATGGGTTATGACCATTCTGCTCATTCTGCTTACATATTATCCTTAGTTTTTATATGACTTCAGTAATTCTTACAAGATCATTTCTAACAATTAAACTTTTGTATCTTCGTACATGTCACAATTTGAGAAGGTCCCATGACAGTCAAAGAAACTATGACCTGGCTCCAACACGGTACTGAATGTTGAAATCCCCCAGAACAAAATGTTCCCTTGTACACTGTGTCACTTACTTCTGAATATGTGCAGCAAAGACTGAGTTATTAGACTGAAAATTCAAGTACGTGGCCAGAAAGTATTTAACAGAAGCACAGGAGTACCTCTGCTTGCCGATTTCTCTACTGTGTTCCTAGGCCTTTACTCTAAAGTTGTGAAACCCTTTACCAAACCAAGAAACATGGTACCAAATCAGATAAACACATTTGGTAATGCTTTCGTGTTAAAGTTGTGTACTAGCGCTTAGAAAAGGAGAGTTAAATTACCAGCTTTGAAACAGACTCCATATGTGTGCTAGGCCAGATCATTCGGTAACTCTCCTTGCTACTAAATTAAAATTAAGTGGAGATAATATCAGGCTCTGCCTCATGGCTGTTGTAAAAATATAGGCACTATAGTAAAGATGGCATTAAATATATCAATTCATTTAAATAGATCAATCCAAATACTTTAAAATGAAATGGAAATAATGTGTGCCTCCATTATACATCATGAATTTATAAAACTATTACTAGATTTGGAATTTTTGGTACTATTTTAAATCAGGTCAACTCCGCTGCTATTTTATGTAAAACAATATCAATTTTCATCTTGAGAGCAAACGTGAATGGAGTGTTGTACTTGGATACCGGAGTTCAGAGTGTACCCAACATGATGTTCATCGGCTAGACGAGGGCAAATCATTATGTTTCTGGACAGTTTATGTGTGAATAACAAGAAGAATGGAACTGGCATGTGATAGGTCAGAGGATTTTTAATTATGTGTGTTTGGGGGAGGGTGTTCTGATTACCTTTAAATTTAGCATGGAGTCCTCAGTTAGATGGGGCTGTGACTCCATAGTACAATATTTGCTTTGCACGAGGGTTAAAAAGACCTTAGGTAGAAGACACAGTGAAAGACCATTCTCAGCATGAGACTCCGGAGAGACACATAGTAGAAAATACTGCATCAATTAGGTAAGTGATTAACTCAGCTGAAATCACATGTTTGAGAAAACTAATAATGAGCAGTCTTCTTTCAAGGACAGTTCCTCTGAAGTATGCTGCCAAAAAAGAGTTCTGAGTATGGTCTAGAGTAGGGGTCCCCAACACACAGCCTTCTCAGGAAATGGGTGGGGCAGGACTTGTTCTGACTCCTGGGGAAAAATTGTTTTAGCAGAGGCTGTGGCACAGCACACTTCACTGAGCAATGTCACCTACCATGGCCATTATCCTCATTCTTACTCATTAGAGGAGAGGGATTAGGGTTTGAACCAGAAAACCTTCTTGCCATTCTAAAATTTACTGCCTTGAGTAGCTGCTGAAACGGAGAACAAGAACAAAATGACCAACACTAGAAAGGACTGATATCTGATGGCATACTCGTGTCCCTGAACCTCTTGCCCAGGGTCAAAAGGAGCCTGGCTGGCTGGAGGAGGGGGCACAGTAAAGCCGCCACCATCCCACTGTTGGTTTATTTTCCTTCTGAGTAGGGGCATCTGACAGCACCTGGGAGGAAAGCCCTTGCCCCAGTCAGCTTCTTTTGCTCCCAAGTAGCAGTGTCTAAGAGGAAAGGAGGCTAACTAGCTTGAAGGGAGGAAAGATAGCCCTTCTCCCACCCCACCCCCAGTCAGTCTGCTCCTTTTCTTCTTAAGCAGCCAGGCTGGGGAGAGAAAGAAGGATAACTAGCTTGAAGATGGGTAAATAGGATAACATGTAAATATGTGAAATGAAATATTAAATAGAAGTTAGTTTTATGGCTGTAGTACCTAATATTTTCATCAGTCATCTATTGTAAATGCCTCTTGGTAATTGTCAGTATAAATACAAAATTTACTTGGTGACGGATAGAAGAAGGCTTTTTGTTGTGATGGTTATCTCTTATTGATACTACTATTCTTTTGTTATTACTTTAAAAATGACAAGTAACTGCAAAGAGTTTAGGAGTAGGTTTTGTGGTAGTAATAATTAGAAAGTATGATCATTAAAATATAAAGTTCTGAAAGCTAAAAAAAAGTCTGACTCCTAAATTTTGGGAGAGGCCCCTAAAGCCCAAGAAAGTTGCCAAGGCCTGTTCTAGAGTACACTCTTGGAGCCAAACTACATGTTATAAAGGGACTATCACGGGGACTTGAAGTCACACTAGAACAAAGAGATTGCTATGGAAACGCCACTTAAAAGTGCAGTGAGGGCCCAATTCAATTCATGACCTTCTCTCTGCACTATGGTCCCAAAAGGCAACAGGCCTCACCTCTGTTGTGCTTTCAATGGATATCACAGCAGGAACTTGCAGCTGAAAGTCCCTATAATTGCCTTGCAAACCTCATAATGTGTAGTTTGGTCCTTAGTCCACACAAAGCAGTTGATGTCTAAATAAATATCTTTTACTTTAGCTGACTATAGACACTCCACATAGATTGTGCAGAACCAGGGTCAATGTAGACAGTGGTCTCTAAATGTAGAAAGCTCTATATCATATCCTTGAAAAATGGTTTATATATATATATATATATATATATATATATATATATAGCTGGGCAGGCAGGTTAAGCAACAGTTAAGTGAGTGGTAAGCTGGGGGAAGGCAGGCAGGCAAAGCGGGGGGCAAGCAGCCCCTTGATTGAGAGAGCTTGTGCTGGGCCAGCTGGGAGAGGATTTTGCTGCCACTGCCCTGCCAGGCCTGGGTTGGTTTTGGGGGTGGGAAGGGTTGGCAGGGGTTTGGGAGGGCTTATACAGGGGCAGGAGGGCAGCTTGTTGCTGCTGCCTTGCCGAGTTCTGATTCTTCTTTAGAATGCGTGGCAACTGGCTGGAAGCAGTGGCGTATCTGCCTAGGGACAAGGGGTACCCCTTGTCCCCGGGCGCCACTCTTCTGGTCACATGGGGGGCGCAAAATCATCCCCCCACGTGACCAGGAAGTCCTGCTGTCTCATCGTTTTCGTGTGCCTCGACCCGTCCGAGGCACGCAAAAACAATGAGGCAGCAGGACTTCCTGCTGCCTTCCTGCTCCACAAGCCCCACCCCCAGCCTCAGTGCTTATAAAAGAAGGTCTCCGAGGCTGGGACTGCAGTCTCTTCTGGCCTGCCTGGAGGGGAGATCAGAAGAGACTGCAGGCTGCTGGCTGGGAGCCCAGCCGGCAGGGGGAGTCTGGGGGGGAGGTGGGCACCCTAGACCTTGCCCATGTCCATGGTGACATGGGCGGGGTCGAGGGCAGTGGGGGTGGAGCCTGGGGGCATCAAGGGCAGAGCAGGGGTGGGGGCAGAGGCTGGGGGGGCGTCCTGGAGACAATTTGTCTCCGGGCGCCATTTACCCCTGGAACGCCTCTGGCTGGAAGTGAGTGATCATCACATATTCTAAAGCTTAGCGAATTACGTCTTAGGATAATTACAGACCATTTGCCAATAATACTAGCTTCTGATATGTTTAGTTGATGTGGAAAAATATCATGCATTCATTGTTTGCTAGCTCAGTTTATTTGTTTAAACTAACAGGAAACATATCAGGCATTCCCCACTGAAAGAGCTGGAGCTATTTGTAAATCTGCCTTAATTAGTTGCTAGTTTATTAATCACAATATCAATTATCTGCTGAAAAATGAGAAAATGAGAAGCATTTATTTTTAAAGTGTTGTTCAAGGGATAGCCCATTTCCTACCTATCTAAAATTTCTAACAAAGGCCACAGAAATTCATCTAGGATTCTTTCTAACTCCCTGATTCTTTCTGAGGACTACACTTGTTACAGCAAAGTCCTTCTTTTCTTACTGTGTGTCCACCATACCTTTACCTTACCGCTTCCAAGACAGGTGTCTATATGTAGATATGACATTGGTCTTACCCATGAAGGGGACTTCTCCATTGAGCGATTGAGGACATCTGGGTTTTGTTAGACCACCAATCAGGGAGGGAGGAAGTTGTATACATTTTTCCCAAGTTCCTCTCCATCCCATGGATTGGCCCTCCTCTCTCTCTCCAGTTCTGGTTCCTCTGAATAGCAGTGCCCATCACCATACTTCTGAAAAAACTTCTTGCACAAAAAAAAAACCCAGCATAGCTTCCATAATGGAAAAAAACCAGCCAGGAGCATAATCAACAAACAGATTGATGGAACACTGCACAGTAACATAGGAGCAACAGACCCCAACACAGAGAAAAACCAACTTGGGGAAACATGAAGGAATGAAGTTCTACATCTTAATCAAAATTGTCCTTTTCCAGGAGAGGATGAACAACCAGTCGGGGCGGGGGGGGGGAGATGTCCTCAATTGCTCAATGGAAAAGTCCCCTTCGTGGGTAAGACCAATGTTGTTTCTCCATTTAGCGAGAGGACATCTGGGTGACCTCCCCCAGCAGTGTCACAGCTACTTTTAAAGGGTGGGGTCGAAGTCCTCTTCAATTATGTGTTGGAGCATCCTGCGGCCATAGTCTGCGTCCACTGCACTGAAGACATTCAACCTGTAGTGCCTAACAAATGTGGAAAGCGGTGACTATGTTGCCGCTCTACAAATTTCTGCAACTGGAATGTTATTGTTGAATGCCACATTCGTGGAAGCATTGTGGACAGAGTGAGCTGTGACTCCAGTGGGGATTGGTAACTTCTGTACCCTATAGGCCTCCCCTATACATTCTCTCAGGCATTTACTGATGGTTTGAGATGAAAGCTTTAGGTCCTTATTATGGTTGGAGATAGAAATAAAAACGGCTTCTGGATATCTAAAGTCTTGTGTTCTGATGAAAAAAGCCTTGAGGGCTCTCCTGACTTCTAATTTGTGCCAGTACATCTCCTTTGGATGTTTAGGGTTAGGGCAGAATGTGGGTAAGAAGATCTCCTGCCCTCTATGGAAGTTAGAATTGGCCTTTGGCATGAAGGCGGGATCAGTGCATAGCACCACTTTGTCCTTGTGAAAATACATAAAAATGTTTGGTCGAGAGGGCGGGCTGCCAGCTCAGAAACCGTCCTAGTGAGAGTGATGGCTACAAGAAAAATAACCTTCATCCTGAGAAACATGAGAGCAGTGTCCATGACCATCTCAAACGGAGCAGCAATGAGAGCGTGCGAGAATGTATGTAAACTCCAGGTGGGAAAGTGATGACACACAGGTGTGTCCTTCAGTGAAGGGCCCTCAGGAACCTGATAATATGGGGATGAGTAGTGGAAGCGTACCCTTCCACTTGAGGGATGACAGAGGCCAAGGCTGCCACCTGTCTGTGGAGCGTGTTGGCTCTGAGACCCGTCTCTAAGCCATTCTGAAAGAAGCCTAGGATGTCTCTGGTCCTTGATGTAGTGGAAGATAACTTCTTCCTCCAGCACCACCTGACAAATGCCTTCCACATTGTATTGTAGATTCTTTTTGTAGAGTCTTTCCTGGAAGCTAAGATGGTGTTCAGAACTGCAGGACTGTACTCCTTGGCTTCTAGCTGTTGCCGCTCAACCTCCAGGCAGTCAAGTTCAGATGTCCTGGGTCTGGATGTAAGATTGACCCCTGCTGAAGTTGGTCCCAGTGAGGCGGGAGTTGGAGAGGTTTGTGTACAGACATGTACAGAATGTTTGTGAACCATGGCCATCTGGGCCACCAAGGAGCTACCAAAATGATGTCTGCCCTCTCCTCTCTGATCTTTCTCAAGAGCCTGGGAAAGGGAGGGAAAGCATACAGAATTCCTTGAGGCCATCTGGAGGATAAGGCAGATGTTGCCTCCACTTCCGGAAACTGTGAGGTGAATCTGGGAAGCTGCCTGTTGTTGGAGGCAAATAAATCCAGAACTCTGGGAAGCTGCCCGTTGTGATTGGAGGCAAATAAATCCAGGACTGGGGTTCCCAGGGACCGAGAGATTAACACAAACACTTCCCTCTTCAGGCTCCATTCTCCCAGATGTATGGACTGTCTGCTGAGCCAGTCTGCCTGGGTCTTCTGCGTTCCCTGTATATATTCTGCTCAAATGGACAGCACGTGGACTTCTGCCCACCAGAACAATAGAACTGCTTCTTTCTGCAGGGCTGTGAATCTGGATCCTCCCTGCCTGTTCAAGTAGGACTTGGAAGAGGTGCTGTCCATACCAAGACATGAGCTCCTTGTAGTAGATGTTGGAACTGTTTTAAGGCTAACTGAATAGCCCTCAATTCTAGAACAGTGATGTGGAGTTGAGTCTCTGTCTTGGACCAAGTCCCCTGCATGGGAATGTCCTCCAGTGTCGCACCCCATTCTAGACCCATGCAGCGGTCTGGATCTGAATCTTCCACACTGTATGGACTTCGAATAGGCTACTAATAGACCCATCAAGCTTGCTAAGGCTAGAACAGAGCACCTGTCCTTTGACACTATCTGCCATATTTTGGCTCTCAATGTCTGCTGTTTCTTCAGTGGTACCAGAATTTTGCATGCTCTGGTGTCTATGAGAAACCCAAGGTGCTCCAGTCGTTGCGAAAGAATAAGGGAACTCTTTTTCCAATTGACAATGAAGCCATGACCCTCCAGGATCTAGATTGTCTCCTGACTGTCCTGAAGGGCTTGTGGCTGAGAGTCTGACCTTATCAGTATGTCGTCAAAATAAGGGTACAAAATGATATGTTTCTCTCTGAGTAATACCACTAGGTTGATGAGGAGTTTGGAGAACACTCATGGAGCGGTGCACAGACCAAAAGGAAGGGCCCTGAACTGAAGGTGTTCATTTCCTATACCAAACCTCAGGAATCTGTGGTGGCTCTCGAAGATGGGCACATGTGAGAAAGCCTTGGAGAGGTCTATTGAGGTTAGGAATTCATTTGGCTGGAGAGAGTCTGCAATGGATCTCAAAGTTTCCATTCTGAAATGTCTCAACTTTACGAACCGATTGACATACTTTAAGTCTGAGTTGGGTTGCCACTCCCCATTCTTCTTGGGGACAGTAAATAGAATGGAATACACCCCTTTTTCTCTTTGGGCCACTGGAACTGGTTCCGCTGCTTCCATTTTTAAAAGATGTGCAATGGCCTCCAATTTTCTTACCCTCTTCTCTGGAACGGACAGGGGGGACAGCAAGAAGCGACTGGGGGGAAGAGAAGAAAACTCTATCACATTCCTTGAGGAGGTTTTTTCTAGCAACCAGGCATCTGCATTTGATGTTTCCCAGACCTGATGAAACCTCAGGAGTCTTCCCCCCACAGCATTGTTCTTGGTGTCATGCTTTGGTATGTTGGGTATGTTGATTGACACGCTCGTTGCCCCAAGTTTTCCTGTATGTGAATCCTTTCCTGAACTGCTGCCGCTCCTGATTCCAGTAAGGGCATCTGAAGTTGACTCTTTTGAACTGACCGGAGCTCTGTTGAGGATGAAAAGTGGAGTTAAAGGACATTTCCTATTGAATTTACGAAAAGACTTTAGGAGAAGCTTTGGTTTCTCCTTGGGGTCAATGAGAAATTCGTTGAGCTCCTCCCCAAACAGCTTGTGTCCCTGAAAGGCACATTCTGAGACTAAGGCCTTGGATCATCCAGTCTGTTTGCCATGCTCTTAACCAAAGAAGCCTATGGGTGGCCACTGTCGATGCCATGACACGTCACAGAGGCAAAGGTGGAATCAGCTGCGAAACTGGCTGCCTTTAGCATCCTATTCACCCCATCTACGGATCTGGTCTCACCTTCTGGTAGCAATTCCAATACCTTTCTTGCCCAGACAATGGACACCCTGGAGACAATGGAGGCAGTGGTAGAAGCCCTAATAGTCATCGCCATCACTTTGTGGGCCTTTTTGCAGAGTTGTTCTGCCTGTCTATCCTGTAGATCTTTAATCTGTCCTCTACCATCCTTAAACACCAGACCTGCGGATTGTAGTGCTGCCACTGGGGCATCTATAATAGGACTTGTCAGATATCGTTAGCATAAGATGGTAATTCTTACAGTTTGGGCAAAAAAATTAGGGCCTCTCCTACTGGCAGCAGGTTTATCTCACTCATTTGTAACCTGGGTTTCAAAGTATTCAGGAACAGGGAAAACCTTCTTTGAATTGGCATTGGCAGGAAAAAACTCCCCATCCCCCTTGTGCAGGGATGTTCATTGACATTAGGAAGATTCCTCCCCACTCTGTGCCTCGCCCAGCAACTGATTTTGACAACAAATACTGATAATCCTCAAATTTAAAGAAGCGAAGGACTGTTCAGTAACCTGTATGTCTTCCATGTCCTCTTGTTCTGGTAACACCTCCCCCTCCTCCCTGCCAGGAGGCTCTGAATCAGAAGAGTTGACAGACCTAAGCTTGGGGCTCAATCTGGGTTTTTTGAGTGCCGCCTTGGTTTTCCAGGCAGGGTTACCCTTTTGTTTTCCCTGATCACTTGGATGGGAGGGGAGGTTGTAGAGTTTTGGGAAGGGCTAGGTGGGTGCCATAAACCTGGGATCTGTAAAGGGCCAACATTTCTTCCCACATTACCACCTTTTCCTGTTGAAGAGCCCCCTTAACAAAGTCAAAAAATCTCTGATTTTAGGTCTTTCAGAGAGATCTTACTGTTCTCCTCCAGAGTTGCAGGAGACTTGGTTTGATCACCTTGTTCCATTTCTGCCTCAGTAGAGCCCTGACCCGGGACACTAGGGTGCAATGGGCTATGCTGTGGTGATCTGGAGCTGCCAGGAGCGCCGGCAGCCATTTGGCAAGCCTCTTCTTTTTGGCACGAAGATCCGTCTTTCTTGCTTGCCACATGGCAAAGCTCCCCTGCCAGAATGGCTGAACGGGTGCTCTGCAAAGGGCTGCTTGCCCTGTCAGAGCACTCTCCAGGTGGCTGGCAGCTGGACATCATCCCCTCGCTATCCTCCTCCAGGGATAGGAGAGCTTCCTGGGCATAGTCGGTAGCCCTGCCACCCACTGCTTGCTTGCAAAGAGGATTGTCGAGCAGAGCGGTCGCAGGTAAAAAGAAAAACCGGATGGTAGATCTGGACTACAGGTCCTTGAATCACCCCAAAAAATGGGAAAGAAGGGTCCACCTCTCCCTTACAGGCAAGGTTACCACACAAGGGGTGGTGGAAAGACAAACAAAAGAAGAAGAAGAATAGGTGTAGACAAAAACACAGTGGCAGATAAAGGCACTGCGACTGCACTCCCTAAAGGCAGGAAGCAAATTGGAGAGAGAGAGGAGGGCAGATCCACGGGATGGAGAGGAACCTAGGAAAAATGTACACAACTTCCTGCCTCCCTGATTGGTGGTCTAGCAAAACCCAGATGTCCTCTCGCTCAATGGAGAAATAATGGATATTCATCTGGAACTTGCAGTTGGTGGAGAGTCTTAATCTAGGAATGCTTCCATACATACATTTTCATCTTCAGATTTTACATAAAAGGTGTTCACACTCAGTAAATGTGGTACTTCAGCTTTTCCATCATGTGTGATACAACACTATGTATAAGCAATTTTAGGTTACCAAATTTGACTACAACCTATATTTCCAATAGCTGAAAAAAATGGTTGCCAAACCCATGCATCTTTCCATTCTTTAGTCATAAGGAGGGCGAGGAACAGAGAGAAAGCAAGCATGCATAGACAAACTCTCTAAATGCAAATGTAACCAGCCAATCCAGAATTAATTTGTTAAAGGGGTGAAAGGCCCATTGTTCATGGAGTAGCTCAAGAAAATGAATTACCCAATATGTGTTATCAGCTCCTATGTTTCCATTCCAAAAACCATACATGTCCAAGGTAGAATGTGATAAATACCAGTTAGTTGAGCAATCCTTGTCACTTATCAGTTAAGAAAATAGAATATATATATAATTTTAAAAATAATTTCATACTTTCAAATAATGAATATAACCAAATATGGCCACTTCTATTAATAACCATATGAAATATTTAAAGCAAAAATCAAGAAAACATCATTCTAAATTAAAATAGGAACAGACCATTTCTGAACAACAAAAGGTCTCTTTCATCTCTAAGGTACAAAGTAAATACAACCCTTCTTAATGGCACGTGAAAAAAAATATCTGCTTTTGTCTTGTATCCTTGTTTGAAGGGAGTCAGGACAAACACTGGGGTTACATTTACAGAGGAGGACCTACTGAATCCATAAATGTTGCTATGACAGAAGCATCTTTCATTTATCATTGATACTTCACTCCTGTAAGAAATATAAGTATGTATGGGTTGGAGGATATTAGGTTTCTCCATGGTGCATTATACTGATGATGATCACTGCTCACAAAATGCCAAAAACCAAAAAGTGGAGGACAATCTAACACCATACCCTGCAAAAACACTTTGTGGAATGGCTAAGCTGTTGCAGACCATACTGATGTGTAAAATGTGTCTATGTGTGTTTGAGCGTGCATGGAGAGCAGTACTGCTAGGCAGACATTTGGAACAGATGGGAAAGATTTATTTTCCTTAAAAGGAATAATAAGGTTGATGGTGTGTGAATGCAATTTTTGTCAATGCTTTCATAACAGCACGAACATTACTGGTTATACAGCCAACAGCTATTTGACAAATTATGCTTCTGATTATGCAATTGTATATTTTGATGTTGAAATTGGCATTATAGAATATATTTATTAGACTATTAATTAAAATGCTCTTGGATTTTTTTCTGAGCTAAACTGTCAAAATAATTTGCTAATTAATTAGCAGTGATTTTTGTTTTTAATATATCTGGCATGGGCTCAGATTAGATAAGCGCCTGCAATTAAAAAAATATTATTTTGGAGCATTAGTTTTGTGCCTTATGTGCAAAATTATTACCTGCCAAAGAAATGTTTATCAAGAGTCTAGGATGACAACAATTCAGTAACTGTGAAGTGCAGCACATGACATGACACATGGGTAGGATTTAATTTGGCTTATAAATCTAGGAATTTTTGGCATTCCACATAGTTCTCCATTCATGATCAACAGAATAATTTTCCCACATTCTCAGCTGTCACTAAAAAAACTGAAAAAACAAAACAAAAATAGTGGCCTTAAACTGGTAAGAAAAGACCCAAAATCACCCTTCTATATAGCTAGGAACTTGTCATAAATAATAGGATTGGACTTTCAACATCCTATTAGCATTGAAAATATAATCCGGAGAATCCCAACTTCAATTATATAATGCATAGGACAGGTATCCAAGGGAGAATCCCATGTAAAGCTGCTAAGTAAGAAATCATTAGCAAATGACTTGCACTCAATAGACAGTAGAAATAGCTAATTCGCTATAGCTGCTTTCATATAGAGGCAGCAAAACCTGCCTCTGCCACAGTAGGAACAGCATGTAATATTCCTGTTGTCATATTACTTGCTGCTGTTCCTCCATCCTTACTCTCCAGCTCTTTCCCCCTTCCATATTAAAGGTAAATTTAGTCCCCTGTGCAACCACCAGGTCATTACTGACCCATTGGGTAACATCACAGCACAACATTTACTAGGCAGACTATGGTCATGGGACTGTTTGCCACTGACTTCCCCAGTCATCTACACTTTCCATATCATACCAGCACGAACACTCAGAGGTGGATTCTGCATGGGCCACTGAAGTAGCTGAGGTGTGAGCAGCCCCAAACCCCTGGGGGTCAAAGGGCAGCATGGGTGTGCCTCCCCATCCCTGCAGAGCTCTGCAGAGAGAGAAAGTAAGTATGAGGGGAAACGGAAGCACCGAAAAGCGGTGCCTCCAACCTGATGCCGTTTGCACGGTGCCAGCAGGGAAACAGAATTTCTGCCCCAGTGGGGGGGGGGAGCACAACACTGCCTCATTGTGAAATTGGCAGCCGTGCAAACAGCGCCCCAGGGATGGCATTTTTAATGTCCCTGGCGCGCTGTTTTTGGCCTGTGCGGAATCCACCAGACAGAGGCATTTTTCAGGAACCCCTTGCAGGTTGGAAATGTGTCCTATTTTTTTTTCACTTTCTTTACTGAGTTGGGCTACAATGCTATGGCACAGCAAGGAAGTAGAAGAAAGCCCTTTAAAAGTCTAAAGGGGGAGGTGATGGCACACAACAGTGAGTTGTCACATGCCATTTCAAAAGCAGAACTTAGTACCACCTGCCTTCCTATGGTGACTACAGGTGGAGTGTCCAGGTGGATCCACAAAACAGCTTATGAAGAACTTAATTGTAGGTAGGCAATATTATTAAATACAACAAACTATACCTTTTGAATAATTATAAAATTATTTACAATACCATGCATATAAATTCACGGTGATACAAGAAGCACAGAAAAGTATTCTCTCAACTTCCAGCAGACTTGAACAACTGTAAACATTTCATGGCCAATGATGTAGGTATAGGTTTTTATGGGGGGGTTGGGGGCAAGGCCAAGCCCCTGCCCACCCCTGGGGGTGTGGCCATGCCTCCCCAAGCCACGCCCATGGCCTCAGTGCTTATAAAAAGCAGCTCTCTGAGGCAAGGGATGGCAGACTCCTGTGACCTGCCCCCCCCCCAGCTGGGCTCCCCAGCTGGCAGCAGGCAGTCCCTTCTCTCTCCCCTCCAGGAAGAGGGGTAGCTAGGGAAAATGGAGCCCAGTGCAAAATCTGAGGTTTGCACACACACACCCCACTATGGGCGGCTGCTGTGACACTGGAATCCACCCCCAAAACAGCGTCACTTTCAATGGTGTTTAAAATAAAGAGCCCAAATTCTCCTTTTAAATCCATTTTAAAGGGAGACTCTGGGGTTCCCAGTAAAAATAACATTGAAAGTGATGGTGTTTTGTGGTGGATTCTCCCCCACCCTGAAACACCATCACTTTCAACTTTTGAACTGGGGACCTCAGATTCTCACTTTAAATCCATGCTGAAGGGGGTGGATTTAAAAAGAGAATCTGGGGAAATTTGGGGGGTGCCTGCTAGCTTAACAATGTTAAGCTAGCAGCACCAAACTTTCAGGGTATCTTTAGGAGACTCTCCTGATGATACTACCCAGGTTTGGTGAAGTTTGTTTCAGGGGGTCCAAAGTTATGGACTCTCAAATGTGTAGCCCCATCTCCTATTAGCTTTCATTGGAAACAATGGGGGATGGAGGCACACCCTTTGGGAGTCTGTAACTTTGGACCCCCTGAACCAACCTTCACCAAACCTGGGTGGTATCAGAAGCAGACTATTCTGATGATACCACCTAGGTTTAGTGAAGTTTGATTCAGGAGGTCCAAAGATATGGACCCTCAAAAGGGTAGCCTCATCTACTATTAGCTCCCATTGGAAACAATGGTGGATGGGGGCACCCCTTTTGGGGGTCCATAACTTTGGACCCCCTGAACAAAAATTCACCAAACTTGGCTGGTATCATCAGGAGTGACACCTGATGATAGCCTGAAATTTTGGTGCCGTTAGCCTAAAAATGCGCCCCCTGCAGGCCAAAAACAAAAAAAACACTTTAAAATGCAAAAACCCACAAATGGGGGGTGGAGCTTCGGACATGAAATGGGGGGGTTGAACCCGAGAAACACCCCCCTTACATATGTCCCAGTCATGGCATTCCCCATAGTCAGATAGCCTTGTAGCAAGTTAGCAGAGTCAGTCCATAACTGTGTAAGTAAAAAGATTCTTTCGAAGAATTCATGGCTCTGAAGGTTCTGATGAAGTGCAGTGGTATGCATGAAATCTTTTGAGAAATAGTTGGATTTCATGTTAACAACAGCCTCTTGCTACAGAACAATACAGCTGCTAATCAGATATCCAGTACTGTCTGACTATGGAATGGAATGGAATGCCATGAAATGTTTGCAGTCATAATCTTGTGTATGTTCCCTTTTAATTTGGGGGCTTCCTGTATTCCATGTGGGATAACAGCTCATGTGGAATCACTCTGTGAAAATAATGTTATACTTTCAGTTTTGTATGTTATTCATTGTGCTAAGCCTGATAACTGTGGTTCATTCCCATGCTGATTAGATCTTGGATCATTTAACTGTATTTTATATTCATATTCATGAGACACACCTTGTATCACTTTGAATTGAGCCTTACTTTGTCCCAATTCGTCCCTCCCTCCTCATACACAGTATTTCATGTCAGTTACTCAGTATTTCATGGACAAATATATTGGGATGCCCTGAAGCAGAAACTGAAGGTTCTTAAAGCCAGTGTGGTATAGTGGTTAAGAGCAGGTGGATTCTAATCTGGAGAACTGGGTTTGATTCTCCACTCCTCCACCTGAGTGGCAGAGGTTTATCTGGGGAACCAGATGTGTTTCACACTCCTACTTTCTCACTGGGTGACCTTGGGCTAGTCACAGTTCTTTGGAACTCTCTCAGCCCCACCTACCTCACAAGGTGTCTGTTGTGGGGAGAGGAAGGGAAAGGAGCTTGTAAGCCACCTTGAGTCTCCTTACAGGAGAGAAAGGTGTGATATAAATCCAAACTCTTCTTCTTCTTCTTAAAAGAATTCTAGTAAGTTAAGCACATGGCAGCTCAGAAAGTCAGCTGATCAAAAGGTGAGGTGAGGTGGGCTTATCAAGATCAGACAGGCCTTCGGTCATAACTGCTTACATGTGATTGCTACTGCCAGCAGAGTTCTGTACCAGGGCATTTACTCTAAGCAGGTAATTTAATAATGAAGTAGCCACACTTTCAAATGTTGTATTAGCATACTATCTGTATCCCATTACTTCTTCACTTTAGCCATGGCAGCTGCTAAGCATAGAATGCCTACAAGGGGGAAAACAGCTGAATAAGAAATTGCAAGAGAGATGTTGCTACTATGGTGCCGCAAACAGAAATAGATTTGTCTTTTCAGTCATTTTACACTGTTAGGCACTCAACACTGATAGCAGAAGCAGGTCCTCTGGAAAACTAGAACAATGTGCAGAACTGCTAGCATCTCATCATAAAACATGCCACATTTTGATGTCATCGTTAAACAGGATTAACATCAGGAATTAAAAATAGCATCTATGGAGGAGGAAAAAACTTGATTTGCCCTTAAGAGGCCTCTGTACATTGCTAATACTAAAACAGTTACTTGCACAAGGAAAAGCTATTTTTAATTATTTTAAACACTTGCTGATATTAATCATTTCAAACACTTGCTGAATCAGAGAAGCTTAGAATCTCATTAAATCCCTGTTTAACATTCATATGCCATAAATATTGTTACAAAGACTCTTCTGCTACTTTCCCTCTTTTATTGCAGCATTTAGCCATAACTGGGTAAGTGGAAGTCTGCATGAAAATAAAGTATATTAATGTTTTCTATTCCACTAATGCACAGGATAAGATATCTTTTTCTGCTATCTGGTATTTCACAGTCAAACAAGACATTCCAGACACATGAGAGCAAAAGGCCTGAATAACCCATTCAAACAAAATACAAACAGCTCTGTGCACGACTCATTAAAGTCAACACACTACATCAACCAAAGCACAATGTGTATATTTTTCTTCATACAATGTCTTATGAGAACATGGTTGTACAGCAACATTCATTTGGAAATACACCATTTAATTTTCAGAGTTTAGGACATGTATAGAATGTAACTGAAGGCAAATTTCAACAAGGATTGTCAACAAGGCAAATTTCTAAGGATGGTCAGTTGCAAATACACATCTGGCTTCACTCATGCTTCTGTGCCACTCATGCTATGCAGGATTATTGCCTTTGTCAAAAACAAACTATTAGTAGTCAGTACTTCCTACTAATACATGCCCAGGATACATCAGGAAGCTGCCAGATTTTTTTGTTCATTTTTAAGATACAAGCTAACATGGGTTAAATACAATATTATATTCCATTTGCACAGAAATTGATTAGAAAAGTTCCCTTTTAGGTCAAGAATTGCAAACTCTTTTATGAGATAAAATTTTATTTTGGTAGTATGGATTCTTTATTGTTTTGGGCTACAGACATATTTGTCAACTCTTCCAAGGGCTGTCTTGCATTTAATTGCAAAAAGGAAAGTGATACATACAGAAGCAACATTTTCTTAATTGACTCCCCTATGTCTTTCCCTAGAGTCATCAATCTATTGATGAAAAATGTGTGGTAGGCCTTGGGAAATCTGCAGTCCCCTGAAACAAATACATTTCATCCCCAATACAGCTATTATGTGACGGTGCACATGCATTTTTTCTTATTCTTCCTTCCCATGCTGGTTCCCCTGCCCCTAAAGCTAGAATATTTTGGTCTGAACTGAGCAGCAAGGCACACTGTTCTTTGATCTGCTTCAAATGCACACAATTAAATCAAAGAACAGGTCACCTCTCTCTCAGAATATGTTTGTGCAGAGAGAACTTGCAAACTCAAGAGGTTAATAAAACAATGGGGGGAAAGGGACAAGTTGTTTCTGTAGTTCACTGTTAGCATTCAGGGAGTATATCAAGACCAAGGAATATGAAACAACACAGTACATACTGCACTATGTGACTTTTCTTGGGAAAAACATAAGGGAAAAGGCAGTAAATGCATGATTCCTAGGCACTGAAAACTATGAAAGTTTTTGAAACAACCTTTTTAATTTATGGCTGTAGTTGGTTCCATTTTTCTCCTTTCCAAAAACATCTCAATTTGTACACAGTAGGGAATTTAATAGAAGCCAATAAATGTGTGAGTTATAGTACCCAAGAGCTCCTGGCTGAATTTTACTTCCAGCATGATTTTTCTGAGATGACTATTTGGGTTAGTTCAGAAAGCAGATTCTATCATGGGCAACTGGTCCGTAGCACTAAATGCACAAATGGGAGTAAAGGGGATCAAAAGAAAAAGGTACTGTTGAGTTCAGGAATTTCATGCAATGATTGCTATTTCCTTTGTGCCAATTGAATTAATTCAGTATGCTGTCTAAACCAGTAGAGATCAGCATGAGACTTCCCACCATCGCTGTGTTGCTCCTAGTGAAGCACATTCTTGGTGCAGAAATGCATCACAAACAATTTCCTCTTCCTTTAAACCCAGCAGCAGCTACAGCAGCAATTAACTGTTCATGACTCTCTGCCTCCAATGCAGGATGACCAAAGGGAAGAAGAATTCCCTTTCTTACCAGCAAGTGCTAGAAGACAGCAGTGGATGTAGGGAGAGTCCAGTCAGCTCTGTGTAAGTAAACAGCAGCTGATCTGGCTAGTCATTCTGGTTGATGTGTAAATGAAGAGGTGAAACTGACACAAGGTTTCAAACCCTATCAATTTAACTTCTACATGAATAGACTTTTCCTGACTCATTGCCAAGATGGGAAAAAGCCTTGGGAGTTTGTGCAGCTATTTTTGTCTTGTACTCAAATCTGTGACCTTATGTAATACATGCATCCATTTTCTCCATATGCAGCATGTGCAAAATTTTACACAACCAGCAGCTAACACTTTGTTCCCCAATGGCAATTAAATCAGATAAAACTGAGGACTGGCAATACTTGTCTACACCAGTAGAACACCAGCGTCTGCATTAGAATCAGATGCTACCTTTAACACAGTATCTCGACTTACCAAACTGCTGAGACTGAGAAAATACATGTGAAGCACCGTGAGCCCCAAAGTGCTTTTTAATAATAAACACCAGAAGGTTTCCCAGCAATTTCAGAAATCCAAAGATAAACACAATCCAACAATAAGGAACAGAATACATCCCACCTACCCAAATGGCACCAGAAGTTTGTTTTTGAAAGCATTCACTTTTGAAAATACTACACAGGCAGAGGCAAGTAAGATAATAACTGAATAGGAAGAAACCATTCCAAATCATTACATAAATAAATAAACATTCACATTAGAGAACTTCTGGCTGTCTCATGTAACAAGGGAAGAGACATTTTGTAGTTTCTCCTTCCCTCCATTTCCCTTTTCTTTTCAGGAAAGAAACACAGTTTCCTTAAAGAAACTTCATTGGTGTGTGGTCTTATACTGCCAAAGAAAATATTAACCCATTTATATTTAAAAGGCTTATGAAAAAATTCTCAGTATGCCACATGGGCTTTACTGCTAGGGTGTATGTGCAAGACAGTCAGGGTTCAAAGATGTCATGATATAGTGAAAGTAAAGCACACTGTTCAATTTAGGTAAGCGCAAGATGGTGGTTAATGGCATCTCAACTGGCAGGCACTGAAAGAGAGAGAAATCTTGGGGTTGTAGTGAAATAAAGAAATAGTTCCTTTAAAAAACTGGCTTGGGTTGTGGCTGCAGTAAAATAGGTGAACTCCATTACAGGGATTATCAGGAAAAGCATTTAAAATAAAGCAACCACTATGGTAATGTTCTTGAATATATCTCTGGTGCAGCTTCATTTGGAATACCGTGTACGCTTCTAATTGCTACATTTTTAAAAAGGCATGACACAGCTGGGAAAAGTGCACAAGGGTTTTCATTCCACATTATGAATCTACTTTGAAGAAGACTCGTTATCACTAATGTACACTTATACAGAAATGTGGTCCATCCTAATACTTTTTTAAACAGCAATTTGTTAAGACGGTTATTTCCTCAATGGGAACTTCATTCACACAATTGCCAACTTAATTGTTAGAAACATAATTGAAGCTTTACTTTTAAGTTACATGAGCTAACAAGCAAAAAGCAATTTACCCACTATTGAAGCAGTGATGCTTTATTGCATTTAAACTTAGCTGCCTATATATACTCAACATCCTATCCTCCCTGGCAGGTAGAGCAAATGGTTGTCTCTCTGCAGAAATACATGTCTGCTCTCTGACCTCTTAGGTCGATTTCCCATGGTCAATTTATTATGTGATACTCACATAAAAAATCACGGTTTAAGCAAGGACTCCCCACTGTTTAAGTGTCGAACATGGCTTCATCCCAGTTCTGGCTCGCACTCTCCCCCTTATCACGTGTTTTTTCAGAAAGTGCAACTACATGGAAGTGCAGCTTTTTGAAAAACTCGTGCTGATGCCAGTTCGGTGGGGAGGTTCAGGGGAAAGAGAAGGTTTATTTTTCCCACCATAGGGAGCGATGTGTAGCCTTCCAGTCAATCAGAGCGCAGTAGGTTGTGCGCAAAGCGCACGCAGCTTTTTTTGTTGTTGTTCTGTGCCGGTCAAGGCTATGTAGACATGTGGAAACGCTTATGTGCAAACTGTGTAAACTGCAATTAGCCTTCTGTGCCAACAAAGCTGCGCAGGTAAAGTGTTGGAATGGTGAAGCCGCACATCTACGTAGCTGCGTGCGAAAAACAAGACAAAGGGGGTGTGTCGTTCACGCTCCAAAACAATAGCCAATCAGAAGAAAGTTGCTCAAACGCACAAGTGGGGAAATTCTACCTCTGTGTCTACGAAATGACGTTGCTGGGGCGAAAAAAAAGTTTTTTAAAAAAGTTCCTGCCCCAACATAATACAACAGCCAATCAGGATGAGGAATAACAGACCCGATGAGCAGATTGCATGTTCATGGGGAGTGTTTACATTGCTTGAAACTGCGATAGACATTAAGGTCTCATTAGACACATGCTGCAGTGAGGAGGGAGAAACCATGATGAAAAGGGTGCTGTTTCTTTTGGAACTGGGATGTATCCAGTTTAGTTTTCCAGTGGGGATTCCACCTTAGTGAATTTTATGGCTCTCTTCCCTGGGAAAACAAGTGGCTTTCAGGATCATAGGAACTAAAGAGTTTCAAAACAGTTGGACCCGTTTTCCCTTTTTCAGTTCAGCTGATCTGGCAATGCTGGTGTTTGTTTTTGTAACTTCACTAGCAGGCCCGGCCACGCGTTGCTGTGGCAAATGTCCTTCTCATCACAGTCTGCAACCCACACAGATGTCCATGCAGGTCCAATGATCCCCAGCATAGCCATTTGGGGTGGTCAAATGGAATCCCTCTTTCCCTTTTCAATGCACATCATTATGTGGTGCTGTCTTGTTTTTTTAGTATACGGTAACTCTTTCAATTCCTCAACGGAACTGTCCAAAGTGCGAATCCCTCTGTTCATGAGGCTGGTTGACACGCACAGTCCTGGCTTGGGTAAGGCAGAACTGGGGCAAGGAGGCTATCCCAGTCAGGCAGCAGAGGCAGGGTGGCGAGGCACTCAGATCGAGGCCAGCTCCCTGGGTTCTTAAAGGGCCATGTGCAAAAGAAGCGGAGCCAGTAGTGTCGGTTCACCCCCACCCCGCGGATTTTCTTATAAGGAAAAGGCAAACTCCAGCTCACTTTTAGTAAAAGAGAGCTGTGGCAAATATGGGTGAGGAAGTGGGTAAGTGGTTGTTGGATGTGAGGGAGGGCAGAGTGAGGTGTGTGAGGATGAGCTGGATGTGTATGAGAGTATGTGCGTTGTGCGGTAGCAGTGGGTGAGGCACAGAGAGTGAAAGTTACCTGCGTGTGAGGGGGGGGACCCTACCTGACGTCTCACACGGCAAAGTGTGTATGTGTTTCATTTCCACTCGTATTACTTACCAGTATTACCTATTTACTGTTTTCAATGCTCATTTCTGGCCATCTGCACAAACATTCTACGGGCATACCAAGCCCTCAGACCACAGACATGCTGCACGAACATTCTAAGGGTGACAATTAAACACAAACAGCTTCATGGCCTGGTGTGCCAGGAAAAAGACATTTTACCTGGCTCAGGTATGGACTTTTGGTGATTTGAAGGTCTGATTACCTGCCCAGAACAGGGAGGGACATCCTGTGAAAATTTGGGGGCGATCCGTCCAGCAGCTTCTGAGGGAGACCATCAGGGACAAACACACGTTTAGTTTTTTATATATATAGATAGTTCAGGGGTAGGGAACCTGCGGCTCTCCAGATGTTCAGGAACTACAATTCCCATCAGCCCCTGTCAGCATGGCCAATTGGCCATGCTGGCAGGGGCTGATGGGAATTGTAGTTCCTGAACATCTGGAGAGCCGCAGGTTTCCTACCCCTGAGATAGTTGGACAGCTGAAATGCACTATATGCTAGTCTGCCCTTGAAAACCACCCAGAAAATGCAGCTGGTTCAGAATACATCAGTTTGATTATTTTCTGGAGTTAGCTGATAAGAACGTATTTTTCCAGTCTTAAATCAGCTACACTGGCTGTCGGTCGGTTTGGGGGTTCTATTGAAGGTGCTTTGTGATCTAGAGACTTTTAATGGGGTAACTTTTGTGGGGAGGGTGATCATTTGGGATTTTATTTTATTGGTTTTAAATTGTGATACTTTCAACTGTCATTTGTAAGCCACCATGAGGCACATATTTTAATAGTCAAATAAATAAAAAGAGGATTAATTCTGCTACAGAAATGGAGTAACAGTACGAAAAGAAGACAGGTGTTGTTTGCCACATTCCCAATTAAGGACTCTCAGCTGGTAAGAGAATTGGACAAATCAAGGTTCAGATCTCCTCCATGAAATGTCTTGGGTGTTACACCGGGCCAGGCATTCTACCTCAGCATACCTAACCTCATGAAGTTCTTGTGACAATAAAATTCACTCTAAGATCTTTAGAGGAACAGTGGAATAAAAATGCACCAAATAAATAACTCATACATAAATAAAATCTCATTCAAATGTTTAAAAATACATTGGATCCACAATTATTTACTATTCCCCACTGGAGGTTATGCCACAATTATTTACCATTCCCCACTGGACGTTATGCCCCCACCCCACCCTTTTTGGCCTTCTTCAAATCACCAATAAGCTATCAATTGATTCTTGGTTCTGTCTAGGCTTGGAGATTCAGGTAAAACAAATACCAGATTCAGCCCGAATCTGGGCGAATTCAGGCATATTCGGGCAAGAATCAGCTGACTATGTCCTGCACAAATATGAACGAATCCGAAAGCAAGGTATTCTGCTTTTTCTGTATTTTTTGGTATTTTTCACATTTTGGCCTGCAGAGGTCGTATTGTTAATGCTACTGCCACCAAAATCTCAAGGTATCATCCTGGGGGCCGTGGAGGGTGGATGGGATGGGAGGTGGTGGTGGACGAGAAGGCAGATGAGAACGAGGCAGAGAAAGAAGCTGAAAGGGGGCCATCAGAGAAGAAGGCAGGAGACAGCAAAGCAGAGGAGAAAGCAGAGAAAACAGCTGAAGGGGACAGCAGAGAAGAAGGCAGGAGAGAGCGAAGCAGAGGAGGTGGCAGAGAAAATGGCTGAAAGGGGGCGGCAGAGAAGAAGGCAGGAGAGAGCGAAGCAGAGGAGGTGGCAGAGAAAATGACTGAAGGGGGCGGCAGAGAAGAAGGCAGGAGAGAGCGAAGCAGTAGAGGCGGCAATGAAAATGGCTGAAGGGGACGGCAGAGAAGAAGGCAGGAGAGAGCGAAGAAGAGGAGGCGGCAGAGAAAACCGCTGAAAGGGACAGCAGAGAAGAAGGCAGGAGAGAGCGAAGCAGAGGAAGCGGCAGAGAAAACCGCTGAAAGGGACGGCAGAGAAGAAGGCAGGAGAGAGCGAAGCAGAGGAAGCGGCAGAGAAAACGGCTGAAAGGGGGGCAGCAAAGAAGAGGGCAGGAGAGAGCGAAGCAGAGGAGGCGGCAGAGAAAACGGCTGAAAGGGGGGCGGCAGAGAAGAAGGCAGAAGAGAACGAAGCAGAGGAGGCGGCAGAGAAAACGGCTAAAAGGGGGACGGCAAAGAAGAAGGCAGGAGAGAGCAAAGCAGAGGAGGTAGCAGAGAAAACGGCTGAAAGGGGACAGCAGAGAAGAAGGCAAGAGAGAGCAGAGGAAGCAGCAGAGAAATGGCTGAAATGGGGTGGCACAGAAGAAGGCAGGAGACAGCAAAGCAGAGGAGGTGGCAGAGAAAACGGCTGAAAGGGGGGCAGCAGAGAAGAAGACAGGAGAGAGCAAAGATGGGAGAGGGGGAACGCCACACAAGAATTTCTGGTAAGTGGGACCCTCACTCGCATATAAGTCGAGGGGGGCTTTTTCAGCACAAAAAAAATGCAGAAAAAGTCGACTTATACGTGAGTATATACGGTATTTTGTTTCTCCGCACCTGAACATGAAACCTGCTGGCTGAGTTATCTCTGAACTCTCTCAATGCACCCCCACCCACCGCCCCCAGAAGCAAAGACTGTTGGTTGGCTTACTTTTCAGAACAGGACATTCTCATGCAGTTCAATGGTAACCCAACTTTTTCTCTTCCCCAAAGAACTGTCGCTACTGCACATGGCATGGTAGCTAATTGCAGAAATAAACAGTAAGCAAATCAGTGATTATTAAGAAACTATTTTTACAATAGTTTGTATAAGTCAGTGTATCATTCGTATAAGTCAATGTGATCAAAATTATGTCCAAGTGTGCATTTTCACACAGTCTTACAGGCATAGTTCTTCTCTTACATCAGTTAAGTACCTTAACTGATTATCCATGATCTTGGGCTGAATCATTTCACCTATTACATAGATACAAAAGCCACCACATGAAAGGAAATGAATCTTCACCACTACAACCAGATGGAACTCTACACAGCTAGTGTGTAGCAGCAAACCTGTTCAACATTTCTTTGAAGTAGGCAGCAGGCAAACACACATATTAGGTTCCACCCACCCTTACAGCGACCAGTGGGAGCTGATGGAATTTTGGTGAGAGGTTGACAATTTAAAAAGAAGGAAAGAAACAGAGTCTGGATTTATATGCCACTTTTCTCAACCTTTAGGAGTCTCTGCACAGCTTACATATGCCTTCCCTTCCTCTCCCCACAACAAACACCTTGTGGGGTAGGTGGGCCTAAGACAGTTCTGAGAACTGTGACTCGTTCAAGGTCACCCAGCAGGCTTAATATGTAGGACTGGGGAAACAATGTGTAGGACTGGGGAAACAATGTGTAGGACAGGGGTGAACCGGTGGACATTGTCTACTTGGATTTCCAAAAGGCTTTTGACAAAGTTCCTCACCAGAGACTGTTGAGAAAACTCAGCAATGAAGGAATAAGAGGGGAAGTCCTCCTATGGATTAAAAACTGGTTGAGAAACAGGAAACAAAGAGTGGGTGTAAATGGGAAGTTCTCACAATGGAGAGATGTCGGGAGTGGTGTCCCCCAAGGATCCGTTTTGGGACCAGTGCTCTTTAACCTATTCATAAATGACCTGGAAGTAGGGGTGGGTAGCGTGGTGGCCAAGTTTGCAGATGATACCAAATTATGTAGGGTGGTGAGAACCACAAAGGATTGCGAAGAGCTCCAAGCGGACCTTGATAAATTAGGTGAGTGGGCTCAGAAATGGCAAATCCAGTTCAATGTAGCAAAATGTAAAGTGATGCACATAGGGGCAAAAAATCCAAACTTCACATACACCCTACAGGGGTCAGTGCTATCAGTCACAGACCAGGAAAGGGATTTAGGCGTCTTAGTTGATAGTTCCATGGGAATGTCAACTCAATGCATGGCAGATGTGAAAAAGGCAAACTCTATGCTGGGGATCATTAGAAAAGGAATTGATAATAAAACTGCAAAGATTGTCATGCCCTTATATAAAGCAGTGGTGCGACCGCACTTGGAGTACTGTGTCCAGTTCTGGTCGCCGCATCTCAAAAAGGATATTGAGGAGATAGAAGAAGTGCAGAGAAGGGCAACAAGGATGATTGAGGGACTGGAGCACCTTCCCTATGAGGAGAGGCTGCAGCGTTTGGGACTCTTTAGTTTGGAGAGGAGGCGGCTGAGGGGGGATATGATTGAAGTCTACAAAATGCCCGAGACACTGTAATGTTGTGCTTAAGTCTTAAAGAAAAATTAACTTCTTATTCAATACTGTGGACTTGATGTGTTTTATAGTCTAAGGAAAAAAACACACATACTAAGATCTCAGTCTATGTGAATTTATATTATTATTATTATTATTATTATTATTATTATTATTATTATTATTATTATTATTATTATTATTATTATTATTATTATTATTATTATTATTATTATTGGGTTTATAGACCGCCCTCCCTCGAAGGGCTCAGTAAATATGAGTAAATGGCAGAGGCATGAGACTAAAAGTAGAATTTAAGTCCCAATCCCAAAAACTCTGTGAAGTGCTTGAGTGAGGGTGACTGTTAAAGAGGACTGGCCTCTCTCTGTCTGGTGGTGTCTCTGTGAACGACCGAAGACCTAACATGTGAAAGAGCAAGACGGGTGGTGAATTGAGACTCCCTGGCTATCTATTTCCCTGCACCTGTATGACAAAGATTGTGGAAAGTGGTAGGGCCTCTGAGTGAGTAAGGGAGGGGGGTGTTTCAAAGAAAGTTTGACACATGGGTGATCATGGATGTCAAATAAGCCTGCCAAATACATTTACCACAATGCTTGCCTGCCAAATATATTTACCGCAAAGTCTGAGGCATCCATAATTATTTAAGGCTATTTTGGAATTCCACTAGCATTACCATAACACCCCAAAGATTAATAATACATACAAGATTCAAGGCCCTTACCTCAAATGCAGATTACTTTTGAACTACAAGCTATAACAGACTAACCTGAACCTGAATAGCCTGCTCTGTTAAGCAGGATTATGTTTCTTCATTATTACCTTGTCTGTAAATAATGCAATACAGAATTCTTCTGAAACTGGGCTATGACTGTGTTGTCAAGTGCCATAAGATCACGCAATTGAAGAAAAAAACCTGTAGCAGTGGATTTGCTATACATGGTGTTTGGATATTTCCATGTAGCACTGAACACTATATTCAGTGCACACTATGGTACAATGTAGTGGGAAGATGTTGAACTAGAATCTGAAAGACTTGGGTTCAAATCTTCACTTGACCGTTAAAAGTTTACTGAGTGATCTTAGACCAAGTATTCTCTCTCAACCTGAACTCCCTCACAGCATCATAGTGAGGGTAAAATAGAGAAAAAAGAACCAGATTTGCGACACTGAGCTCCTTACAAAAACACTGGGATATACCGGTAAATACAGTTAAAATTCCTGCTGGTTGAATAATACTATCCCACATCTCACCTGGTGGGGAGGGAGAGCCAGC
This sequence comes from Sphaerodactylus townsendi, assembly GCF_021028975.2. Classification (NCBI taxonomy): domain Eukaryota; kingdom Metazoa; phylum Chordata; class Lepidosauria; order Squamata; family Sphaerodactylidae; genus Sphaerodactylus; species Sphaerodactylus townsendi. The sequence continues at coordinate 62,399,796 of NC_059427.1, forward strand.
GAAGATCAAGATGGTGCCCAGAGCAGAGCAATAATTTGGAGCTCTGGCAGTTAAATTAATGTATGATCTAGGAGGCATAGAGGTGTTTATTTTGCTACCTTTCAGGACTTGTTAGTGCTAGTGCTAATGTTCGTTAGCTGACTGAAGTGTGAAGGGAATGGAGATGTGGAAACACGGAGGACTTACAAGCATGCTTCTCCATTTGCCCTTTGTCTGTGCTCGTCTGCTACTGGCCTGCTTTTTCAATCCGGTGAGCAACGTTTCAGCAAGTGATGGGCTCCCTCTGAGCTTCCTCCTGGGTAGCCTGTGTGCAGGGGGTCAGTGGCAGTGGCCCCTCAACAACAACAACGACTGGCTGAAGCACCCGGGCAACGACCGGCTGGGCATGCCTGCATGATGCAGGCCTTCGAGCGAATGCATTTGGGCTCGTGGAGCCAGCAGCAGCAGCAGCCTGCCAGCAGCGAGAATGCTAGGAAGGGGTGTATTTGTTCATTGCTGGAGGTCCCCAGATGGCAGTGGGGGCCAGTGGCAGGGGCTCCCACAGAACGCACAGATGACTCACACTCGACAGCTGAAGCTGGATGTGCCTCGACAAGAACATGGCGGCGGTGCCCCACCCAGATGGAATGCTATTCCCCACTGAGAATCAGGGTTTGCACTGTTACTACTGAAGATGTTGACTGGGGGTGGGGAATTTATGTTAACAGCTATTGGAGAAATTGATGGTGTTAGTTCATTTGTTGTACTTTTAGGTAGCAAGTTTATAGAGTTAGTATTAGGTGCAGTCGGTTTGTATTAGGCTTGATATTACTTTAAGTTAGTGCTAGGCTTGGTCATTACCCTATCAATGCTTTGAACTGCTTAGACTATTAGTACTAGGTTATTTGTTTTGTAGTCTTCACTATAGAAGAGAAAGTCGCCATCTGTGCTTATTTAGACTATTTATTAGGTTATGGTTATTGGATGTTTTTTGTAAATGATGGTATTATTATGCTGTTATGTGATGTTTATTGATATCTTTTGCCAGGTGTACTGTTATGACAATTGTTATCTTGTTGTTTATACTGTCACATTTCATGTTTTTATGCTGTTTATTGATGTTTTATTAGTGATGTTATGTTTATGATATTTTTGCCATGTAAAATGTTATGATTATTGTTATTTGCTGCGTATATTGCTTATGTTTACTGATGTTCTTACTATTTTGTAATGTTATGTCTATTGATGTTTTGTTGATTGACTATGATCCATGATGTTTATTATTTATTTTATTGTTGTTCGCCGCCCTGAGCTCTACGGGGGAGGGCAGGTTATAAGCTGAATAATGAAATGAAATGAAAATCCTTCATGCAGAATAAAATTCATGTGCCGCAAAGCCATTTCTGATGCAGAGGTGATTTTCCCTGTGTTCAAGTTGTTACAGTGAAGTTACAAAATATAAACAATAGGCACTTCAGTTTTAAAAATTTTCAGCATTAATTACATTTCAGTAATGATGCAGTCAGTAGCTTTATCTCGCAAAGAATTTTTTAAAAAAATTCTTTGTCAAAATTATTATTAAACATCCTTCTCTTTTTGCTGCAATTCTGTGTACAGCCAGAGAATAAACACAATAGGACTCATTGTTCTAAGTAAATTTGCATGAATTGTGGATTGGACCACAAGAGGTTTGCATCTATTCAATTCATACTGCATATTATTATTAAAGTTGTTTCTACAGTACTTCAGAAAATCACTAATTACACAAATACTTCTGCAGTATCACAATAAACAAAATCTGTTGATTCACACACATTTTCTTTTTATTAGGCTGCAATCCTAAAAACACTTTCCTGGGAGCAAGGCTGATTAAATAAAATGGGACTTGCTTCTGAGTAGAATTGCTTAGGATCGTGTCTTAAGTCTGACCCTGCTTTCCTAACCACATGTAAGAGGAATGAAATCCAATTATAACTGGGCATATCTTTTTCTATTCATAATTCTTGTTAGAATCCCCAACAGCTTCATTAGCCCACTCCACAAATATATAATATATTATCTGTGATGTCTGGCTCAGGTGTTAATCAACAAACAAAATAAATATTTTAGGACCAGAGTATATACAGGCAGCATTATTATTTGTGTTGGTTTCCTGATTTGTCAACCAGTTTATCAAATGAATAAGAAAGTAACTTTTTAAAAACGATTAAATTGAAAAGCTGAAATAAAATGCTCATAAAAGTTTTTACTTTGACCTTAAATAAAATATAACTTATACTGTATGCCTTGCATTTGAATAGGACACTCCAGATACAGTGTCAAAGCATTTATAGAGAATGGTTCTTGTGAGGTTGCTCTCAAACTACAGCGCAGCATTTCGTATATTTAAAGCAAATTCAGATGCACAGATAGAGGTGACGTGCAAAAATGAAGCCATGATTGCTAGGGAGTAACTTGAATAAGATGAAGACAAGAAAACACTGAACAATAAAATAAGCACAAAGATAATTTAATAGAGTATCTTTGTGGGCTTTTCTCATATGTTCCTCTTACATTAATCCCAATCACGTTAGAATATTTAACAACTTAATAAGAGCAGTACTATTTTTGCATTCTCACTCTACACAAGTTTTCACAACTTTCTGAATTTGCCTCATTCTGCTTCCCCCTCTTTCTTGAAAGAGCTCTTCATAGCTCTCTGGGCAAAAAAATGTCCCATTCTATGAACTTTGCTTTTATGAGGGATCCTAGCATTGAAGTTTATTATCCCAAAAAGCTTACCTTCTGTTGGCGATGTCTTCAAGTGTCTGCAGAGGCCCTCTGTGTCTCCATAGGTCTCTTTAATTTTTACCACTGCTTCTGTTCCTCGAAGTTCCATGAGAGAACGCAGTTCTTCAAGTGTACACCCAAACTCTCCTGCATGGTTAGCCTCATTTCTTTGGTTCTTTGAATAAAAATCGCTGTTTGTCATGTCACCCATTGCTGCCGATGGTATTGCTCAGCTCTGAGCTTTATATACAATTTGAAAATCTGAAAGGGTGGAAACACAAGGTCCAGCCTAGACTGTGAAAGGAATCCACTTTATGCCTCCAGAAATCAAAGCTGAAAAAACAGCTAATGGCTGAAGTGTCTCTGACCACGTAGCAATCTGCAGGATGGCTGCCTTCAGGGTTGCAGGCCAGTTCCAGTCCATTCACTGTTTCCCATTATGTTGCACCCTGGCTGTTGGCATCTACATTGTCATCTTTTCCTTCAGACCTTAAGAAACAAATACAAAGGATGAATTAGAAGACTAAGGTTTAACCATTAATCCCCCATGTTTACAGTCCAGCAGAGCTTTCTTACACGAGTCTTAACACATGAAGTTCTAAGGCCGCTTGGAAAGGGTATTGCAAAGTGCTATTCAAAGCTGGCTCCACAGATTGTCACCCAGCTAGCCGTGTCACCCACAAGGCTCCTTCCAGCTTCAGCAACAACTGCCACAGCCCTTACTTTAATCAAGTCCCAAGAGCACCAGCTAAATGAGATGGCTCATGAATATTAATAAGTAAGTCATCAGTCCAACAGCCTCAGTGTGCCTCTGGTAGGACTGCTCTATCAATCTTTCATCTAACAGGAACACCCCCCACCCCAAATAAAGGCTATAAAAGTAATAAAAAAATCGAATGCTATTACTTATGTTTACAGTCATTGCAGAAACTTTTCCAGTGAAAGAAAAGTGAAAGTTAAAAAAGGAATCTTTCATTTCCATTCTTGAATACATCTAAATAAACTAGATTTTGCAACTCTGCCATCCTATAAAGATAAATGCAAATGTAAGGAAAAAGATAAAAACACCTGAATGCTTTCGGCTAAACAGTGTGTCCTCTGTGTCATACGAATAGGAAAAGTTGCTCTCCTTCAGCACCACCTGTTATCTGACTCACTGGCACACTTGATACCCTCAGTGCAAGAGCAGAATATTCATTGCAAGAAATGTACCTCTGACAGGGTTTTAAGGCGCAACATTGAGACATAAATATAAATGACAAGAGAAAGGGAAAAAACCTTAACATATTTTAAAATTCTCCTTCTCAGACACAGACACTAATGAGCCCTCTATAAATATGCTGAAACCAGGAATTATATTTTCCACTGAGTATTTAACTGAGATTAAGTGGTTCTATTTTGCTTAATGTGAGCTTGAAAAACCTAAAGCCTTCCAAAAGCGAGCTTGGAAAGCCCCAAACTTTTCAAAACATTTTGTTATTTCACATGGTTAACACTGATCTTTTCAAACATTAACATGGACTCATAGGCAATGGATAACAAACCACAATATCAGGGCATCATGGTTTGAGAAAGCATCTAGTGATATGTCACAACCTACTATAACTAATTTATTATTCTTGGCCCAAATAAACACATTTCTGAGGACATTTCTATAGAAAATTCATTGGTTGAACAGAAAACACTTGATTGTGAATGCACTGGCAGGCTACTTTCTTACATTCATGGATACTTTAATGTTATTGTACTGCCAAATGGATTTCATAGAAAAGCAGTTTCTCTTCCCACTTCCCTTCAGCCTGCTATCAGCAAGAGAATATAAAATGCTTTTGGGAAAATGTTTATTATTTTAATGGGTATTTTTGCAAAGTCAAAATGTAGAATTGGACAACTATCTTGGAACAGAAGTTTAAAACATGAGACTAGAATATTCCTGCTGCCACAGACATTAATATTTCATCAAAATTAAATAGATTTTAAAATAGTTGTTGGTAAGGCTGACTAAAAGTTCAAAACAACTTCAGATTTCAGCTTGAATTGTGATGAAACTCAGCTGCAGTGGATTGTGTCTTTAACATTCAAGTTGAAAGGTGACAGGAACCATCCCCACAGATGGTAGAATTCACAATGCTTTAAGGCTATTCTATTATTGGCTTCTACCACAAATGTCCATACCAAACTAAAATATTGCTGCATCATTGCAGCACAGGGAAGAAGCTCACAAGTAATATTTTCCTTTCACCAATAAAGATCTATTGACATATGAAGCTGCCAGTAAGCATTTGGAATTTGAGTGCACTCAAATTCACTTTAAATGCACTCCTGATCTTCCTAAAGCTGCTAATGTCAAATGGTCATATAATGAGTCAAAGTTGCAAGGGCTCATAGAATATTTTTCTACAGAATCTTGATACAAAGAGCATACTCAAGCACAAACACTTGGTTTGATTCACACTTCCATCACTTTGTATGAATAGCTGTTCCATCACTTGTAAATACCACTGTTGTTTTTGTCAGCCAATGATGTTGTTTTCTTACATAAAGCCAAATAATTTGCCTGTTTAATAATTTATTCAACCTTCAATTAAATATTAACCTACAAAAAAGCAGATTGTCTAGTTGCAAAACTACATACCTCTTATTAATGTTTATGCATGAGTTGGAATTCACTTAATGGCAAACCCCAGGGAAACAACTTATCTTGTGTTTTTGGAAGACAGATTGTAAAATACTGAAAGCAATGAGCATGACCAGCATTATCCACTGATAATGCAGCTTTATAATCCCATGGAACAGGATACACAAGTTTCATTCGATCCTGAAATCTCTTTTATGAAAAGACTAGGACCTCTGCCAAGGTGCCTACCAGTTTGCAGTGACTGAAACCAATACTAGACTCTTACTCAGTGATTGGTCCAGTTGATTCCCATAAGAAAGGGAACCTAACACAAAAGACCATAATCTGACAAGGTTACGATATTCTAGAATATAAAGATTTTAAGAAACTGATACATAATTACCCGCATTTGATTCACGAACAAAAGGATCAGAAATCCTTCTGATTGCCTCAGCAACCTTTGAAGTTGGACAAATTACTGAAGCGTCAGAACATCTTTACTTTCAGTTGGCATGGGTAGCCATGTTAAACTGTGGACTGGGAAGAGTAATTTGACTAATTACAATCTTGTTTGGACTGCATGTGTTTTCAGCTTGCTACATTTGAAGGCTAGCATCCAAACAATCCAAGAAAATCAATTTGGTGAAGCAAAGAGAGTTTTATACTTGGTGTTTCTATAATTCTATCATTAAAGATAAAATTATTTTTAAAAAGATAAAATTATAAAACATGTAGAAAAGCAAGACCTGCTGAAAAAGAGTCAGCATGGCTTTTGCAGAGGCAAGTCCTGTCTTACAAACTTACTAGAGTTCTTTGAGGGTGTAAACAGGCAAGTGGGTAAGGGGGAACCAGTGGACATTGTCTACTTGGATTTCCAAAAGGCTTTTGACAAAGTTCCTCACCAGAGACTATTGAGAAAACTCAGCAATGAAGGAATACGAGGGGAAGTCCTCCTATGGATTAAAAACTGGTTGAGGAACAGGAAACATAAGAACATAAGAACTAGCCTGCTGGATCAGACCAGAGTCCATCTAGTCCAGCATTCTGCTACTCGCAGTGGCCCACCAGGTGCCTTTGGGAGCTCACATGCAGGATGTGAAAGCAATGGCCTTCTGCTGCTGCTGCTCCTGATCACCTGGTCAGCTAAGGCATTTGAAATCTGAGATCAAGGAGGATCAACATTGGTAGCCATAGATCAACTTCTCCTCCATAAATCTGTCCAAAGCTCCTTTTTAAGAGCTAAGTATATCCAGGTTAGTGGCCCATCACCACCCTCCTGTGGCAGCATATTCCAAACACCAATCACATCGCTGCGTTGAGAGAAGTGTTTCCCTTTTATTAGTCCTAATTCTTCCCCAGCATTTCCTTCTTGCAATGAATGCCCCCCCTGGTTCCTAGTATTGTGGGAGAAAGAGAGAAAAAATTCCTCTCTGTCCAACATTTTTTCTACCCCATGCATAATTTTATAGGACTTCAATCATATCCCCTCAGACGTCTCTCCTCTCCAAACTAAAAAAAGGAGTCCTGTGCAAAGGCTGCAGCCTCTCCTCATAAGGAAGGTGCTCCAATCCTTCAATCATCCTCGTTGCCCTTCTCTGCACTTTTTCTATCTCTTCGATATCCTTTTTGAGATGTGGCGACCAGAACTGAACACAAGTACTCCAAGTGAGGGCTCGCAATTCACTGCTTTATATAAGGGCATGACAATCCCTTGCAGTTTTATTATCCAACTCCTTTCCTAATTATCCCCAGCATAGAGTTTGCCTTTTTCACAGCTGCCATGCATTGAGTTGACATTCCCATGGAACTATCAACTAAGACGCCCAAAGGGTGGGTGTAAATGGGAAATTCTCACAATGGAGAGATGTAAGGAGTGGTGTCCCCAATTTGGGATCCGCTTTGGGACCAGTGCTCTTTAACCCTATTCATAAAATGACCTGGAAAGCGTAGGAGGCTGGGTAGCGTGGCTGACCAAGTTTGCAGATGATACTACCAAATTATGTAGGGGTGGTCAGAACCGCAAAGGATTGCGAAGAGCTCCAGCGGACCTTGATAAATTAGGTGAGTGGGCTAAGAAATGGCAAATGCAGTTCAATGTAGCAAAATGTAAAGTGATGCACATAGGGGCAAAAAATCCAAACTTCACGTACATGCTACAAGGGTCAGTGCTATCAGTCACAGACCAGGAAAGGGGTTTGGGTATCTTAGTTGATAGTTCCATGGGAATGTCAACTCAATGCATGGCAGATGTGAAAAAGGCAAACTCTATGCTGGGGAAAGGAGTTGATAATAAAACTGCAAAGATTGTCATGCCCTTATATATCAAATCCACATCGAAAATCTCCTCCTCTTGAAGAAGTGTGTTGGATGTAGATGTCCTTCAGCATACCTGGTTATTATCAGCATTTGAAGCTCTGGGGGCAGGTTTCCATCTTAGGCACGGCACTGTGACTGGCCTTGTGGCTTTGGCTGGAAAAAGTTTTAACTTCAACCTATATAGGAGAATTACATCCTACAGATCCTGTTAGACCTCTCTAACACTAGGCCTGATGGGACCTTTAAGAGATGAGTCTGTGGTGAAACGGGCTTGCCTATGGTTTGCAGGCCCTATTTCGCTCTCAGCCCTCTCCCAGAGTTATCAACTTTTCCCTGGAGAGGGCTATCTCATTCCCAGGGTATGCTGCCACCACCTGGCCAGTTTTAGGACTGCCCACTGGGAAAGGCCAGGACCTCCCAGTTTCCTCTTCCACTAGTGTGTCCAAACTGGGGGGAGCATACACAGTACAGAGAACGGTCCACTACCAGTAAAGATTAAACGAAGTTAAGTTTTAATAACAGTAGAACATTTAAGAGAACTTTTCTGGCACGGCACCCAAATACAGCAAGGAACACAAATAAAAGAAAGGCAAACCGCAAGCCCTCTGGCCCTGTCACTATCACATACCCTGCCTACTAGTCGTTGCACAGCAGGGTAGGTCCTCGGCTTAAGCAGGTATTGCCTATGAGGAAGCTCCCATCACTGGGCCTTGCACATGGCCTGCAGGGAAAAAGCCGCTGCCTTCCAGGCAGAGCCTCCCTCTTCCCAGAGCCCAGCAAGACAAGAAGAACCACAGGGTTCTGGCTGGTTTTATCTTTCCACACTTTTTTGGTTCCCCCCTGATGTTGTTACCAGGCTCACTGCAACTTCTGCCCATCTGCTCTATGGAGCCTGGTTGGGGACAAAAGGGGAAGATAGGAAGGGCAGGGGAGGGGAAAGCTATTTCTCCACAGAGTCCTTTAAGAATCAGGTGATCCTTACCCAGATGGTGAGAGGAAGGATTGGGGAAGGACTGCATTGGCAGATGAACATCTAGGAACCAGCCAGCTGTTGGACTGGAATGGCCCTTTAAACCCTCATCCAACACCCAAATGGATGGTGACGGGTAGAGCATGTGGCTCAGTGGTGAAATGGAAAAGTGATCCTTTAAATTCTTGCCTAAAACAACAGACCAAAAAAGGGCTAAAGAAGGAACGGACTGTTTAGTATCAAGATAATTTCTAGGAAGCTGTTTAACCACCTACAGCCCAGGAAGTAACTAGGCTCAGGAGTGAGACTGAGGCTCCCAGGCAAGACAAAAGTAATTAACTAAAACCTCTCAAGGAATGAGATTTCAAGAAGAGGAAAGAAGTGAGATCAAAACTAGCCAGGGCAATGGGACTGATTTAGAAAAAAAAGTGGCTGAAAGCCAGCCTACAAAGAAATGGCAGACATTCTTAATGCAAACAGAACTAAAGTTCAGGGAGGAAAAAAATAGGTAACTGTCCTATATTCTTTGATGCTTAAATTGAAGAAGGGTAAAGCCACTGTCCACCTTCCCACAAGACGCAATGCACATAGAGTAAATCATGAGAGACCACACTGCTTCCTCCCTCACAACTGAACAATCCAGCCCATCAGACATGTATTCAGTATACTTTCCTGAGATTACAATGATCCTCAGTGTGGGAACAAATCTACCATGTGTAAAGTTTGTAGGTGCTGGGACCATATGTAATAAATCTACAAGGTAATGGGCAATGCCAGTACTCTCACTCTTGCTACCTTCTATAGACACTAGCCCTGTACATACATCAGTTTATTAGGAAGGAAATCCTAAAGAGACTGGCTACTAAGTGATATATATCTAATGTACAATGAAAGTATTGCATTATTAGCCATTATTACAACTTTATCAGTCTGTCAGATGGTTGCTTCTTAGCAGTTGCTGAAAAAGGTTTCCAGTCCTCCTTTTCCTGAAGATAACTTTGGCAGTACAAAATGATCGATGTCTGGCTGAGATTTTCAGTAGAGGAAAACTAACAAAAACATTCACCAAGAGTACAAGTCATGTTGAAAGGCCATTTTAAACTTTGTCACAAACTGACCACCGTAGGCTAACAAGTAAAATGAGCTGCATGTAGTGCCTGCAGATGCATGTTTCTAGAAAAATACACAGTGGAGGGGGACTTTGTATCAAAATACATCAGAACTATGTGACACGTGCTTTTAATTACCGTTCTGGATTTAGGAACTGGAAAAAAAGAAATTTCACAATTGCTCACACATAAATTTATCTGAAAGTTGTAATTTAATGATAATACAGTTTTATCTCAGTTAAAATATTGAATGCCTAATTATTTGGCTCTCAAGATCATTTTTAAGTAACACAGTAAATAACTGTGCCTACTAAGTATTGTGGCTGTATGTATTTTTAATTCTTAGGTTACTAAAAAGTCCTAAAAGTGATAATGATAATAAAGAAAATGGGAAATAAAAATGTGAGGAGAGGAGCTAGTGAGGTTAAGAACATAAGATCCTAAAAAGTATCCTGCCGGGTAAAATGTAGCGCACCCAGATGAAAAAGGGGGTGGGAACATGATGAGGCATCATCAGAACAACAGCATGATGTCACTTCTGTGGAAAACTGGAAGTGGTCACACAGCTCTAGGATTCAATGAAAACACTATGATAAAAACAGAGATTCCAGTAAATCCTGAGAAACATGATACGGTACTGAGAGAGATTTTAAAAAATAATATTTATCCCATCATCTAACAGAACACTTGAAGGAAGCAGAGGTTCCAGGCAGGCCTCCCTCATATCTGAAGATAATAGTTAGCCAAATCAAACTAGCGTTCATCTAATCCAGCGGTACTCAACCTGTGGGCCGCGACATCAGTGTTCTCCATCTGTAAAATGGATAAATGTTAGGGTTGGGGGTCACCACAACATGAGGAACTGTATTAAAGGGTCGCGGCATTAGGAAGGTTGAGAACCACTGATCTAGTCGAACATCCTGTCACACACAGTGGCCAACCAGTTACTCTACTGATATTCAGAGGTTTACTGCCTCTGAATATTGAAGTGGAGGGGTCCTTAAGTCACCATGTCTAACAGCAACAGGTAGACCTATCCTCCATGAATCTGTCTAATCCCCTCTTATGGAGCATAAGTGTATCATTCTTTACTGGCTTAGTCAAAGGGTATTTTCATCTGTGACACTTAAAATGTTTGATACTGTATCATTTTATTTCCCTAAGCATATGAATGTGGTTAACACAACACAGAAAATAAGACATTTACAATGAAATGTATATTGTAATCAGTGGAAGTTATGCACTGAAACTACTGACAAAGATAATGCAAGACTATTCTTAATGCACTATAGGAACTATTCTCTTCTTTAAAAATCAGATTTGTTTTACTTAGAAACTACCAACACCAGAACTATGAGGAAAGGAAAAGGAAGGAGTGGAAAGAAAAATGGCTATAATACACTATGGATTTGATGCAGAAATGTTATATCATGAGCCACAGGACAAATATAAACTACCACAGCCATGAGAGTGTATTGCAGAAGCTGAAAGTTACACAAACACTTGATACGAGCAAGACCCAGAAAGGCATAGCATTCTTTTGGCAGAATTTTCAATGAGATTCTTTTTTTTTCAATTTTAGCTATTAACCAGTAAAGTATCTCGTAAACCCCAGAGGAGAAATGTGGAAATATAAAATCAGCTCTGCCAAGTACAATTCTCCAGTGTTTTGAGAAGTTAGATGGCTTTGGAACCTGTTATTTGCAAAAGCTTTCAACACTTTGATATCCAGGCACAACTAAGGCATAATTAAAGTGATTCTATAGTTGTGTGATACAACCAGTCCAATGAGCTTAGAAGGATATATTTAGGATCACACTGTAAATAGCAGATACAGAGCCTAAGCCAATGATTTTGGTATACTAGATGCTTGTAACTGGAAGCAGAACACTCCTCCTTCCTACTGAATATACTAGATGTGTAACAATTGATCATCTGAACCAGCACAGGCCAAGGACAGAGTTATTGAATGGGCAGGCAGTATGGAAACACTGTGGAGAAAAATAGATTATAAACAGATCAATAGTATGTGAAAAGTCTCTAAAATATAACTTTGAATGAAATAAAATTGGCTGTGGCATTAAATTGGTGATAACAGTATATGCTATGCTCCATGAAACGAACATATTTGTAAGTGATATCCTGTGTTCAGGTATGGTTATTGATGTCAGATGAATCATTTAATAAATAAATTGTATAAAATTAGAGCTGAGGTAATCCAAAACCGTAATTTGGATTACTGTCCATTAATCAAACAAAAAAAGCTGCAACTTTGCTTAGAGGCGAGGTAAACAAAGAATGCATAAAAATGGTAGAATCTGAACCAAAATATCAAAGACTGGGCCTAGCAGTAGCAACACTTGGCCAGATTCCATGAAATGACATCATTTAATGCAGTCCCTGCTCTACTTTCACCTCCATCTTTCTTTTTTTCTTCTCCCTATTTCCCTTTCAGTATATAGGGATCTAGTCTGCCCAACAACAGACTACAGTTTTCCTAGTTAGACAAACCTCTGAATATCAATAATGAAATAAACTACAGTTATTAAAATATAATATTGGTACTATCTAGGGTTGCTGGAACAAGAGGAAATCCAGGGAAAGGGGCAGAGAAACAGGGCAGCCACCAGGTGATGGCTTCCAGGGAGAACTCAAAAGTAATAGCATATCTCTCCAGGAATCTTTGATATTTAGAACTGATTGAAATCGCTTCTGGTTTTCCCCCACACACAATGATATGCTGATCTGGAGACCAGTTTCTTTCTATGGAGAGGTTTGGAGAGATGACATCATACAAAACTTTCTTCCGTGAGTGAATATCTGATTAGGGGAATACACTCCTCATTCTTCTTGTTATCATTCAGCCAAAACTGTTACCCTAATATACTCTGGGCAGCTGAATATGCACCTGTAGGAAGATATGCCTTTTCCCCCTTGAGTTTTGAAGGGAATGTTTAAGCATTTTTTTTTCCTTCTGGGCAGGAGGCTTCCAGCCTCGCCCAACCACTTTTTAAAGGAATGCTAATACAGGTAGTGTGAGACGCTGGATCGTCCTTCCACCTCTAAGCAGGTATCACAGATTTTGAGGTCTTAAAAGAATAGAAGGGAATCAGGAAGAGAGCAACTGGAGCTAGCAGGAAAAGCTTCCTTGACCCAGACTGACTAGGTCAAGGGAGTGGGGACTGGGAATTGATAAAACTCTTGTGAGCAAGGAGGAAGGGCTCTTCTGGCTGGAACAAACAATGAAACCAGCTCTGGCCTGGGAGTTGGAAGGGGTAGCCATCTTGGCCATGCACTATCCCAAGCAGCTGGCACAATCTTCCAGGTAATGGGAACTCTGTGAAATTTGTAATATTTTTTTCCTAGACCAAGGTTTCAGTTTTCCCTCTGTAAGAAGACAACTTATTGGGGGGAAATCTTGACTGATTTTCCAATGTGTTTTTTTCCCTTCTGTAGATCCCCATTTTACCTTACAAACTGCTTACACTTGTAAACTGATTTCTTTTCTGTTAATTAAGTAAAAATCTCTTGTTTTAAGACAGCCTGTTTCCCCTCATTCATTTAATTTTATTACCTTTATTAGGCATGGATAAAACAACAGACTAACAATAACAACCAATTGAAAAGGTTATTAGGTGATCAACAGGAGTGTGCAGTTGATAGAGCTGTTGCCAAAAACTTTGCTATATCTGCAGTATTTCCCCTCATTCTTTCAAGTGTTAGTGTGAATCTTGACCTCAGTACACATATGGTTAGGATTTCAAAGATATATTTAATATCCAAAAATACAAATGTTAGCTCCGTGCCGGCAAGGGAGTGATTTTGCACATGAGACCTCCATGTGGGTAGTGACTTGGGTAACAAAGTTGATATTGGTAAAATGGTCAGCATGCAGTACTTCAGGAAACTGGGGATATTCTAGCTACCTTTCCCATCTCAGCATAAGTGGCATGCACTTGCAAGAACACTAATGAGACCAACATCTGCCAGGCTGCAAGCTATCACTATCCACTGAATCATCTGACCTACCTTTCTTTGGCGGGTTCTGCACAGGCCAAATTCACCGGTGTCAGCCTGGTAAATACACTGTGGGGGGGGGGGGGGACTTCCCATGGCTGCTGCCTCCAAATTGAGGCAGTGCTGCTCTTTTCCCTGCCAAACAGTGTTTTGTTGCAAACAAAAAACAGTAGCATCCACCAAGTGCCAAGCAAACAGCACTGGGTGGACGCCACTGTTTTCCGGTGCACTACTTTTTTTTACAAAAAAACCTTACTTCTGTGTCCTTGTGTAGCTCTATCAGGATGAGGGGACATGCCCCCTGCCCTCTGCCACATGGGCCATTGCCTGCGACACGGGGGTGTGTCCCCTCATCCTGATGGAGCTACGCAGGGACATGGAAATAAGTTTTTTTAAAGCATCACGTCTTGTGCAGAGGCACTGCCGTGGGCCGCAGCAACTCCCAGGCCACGCGTACACAAGTGTGCAAATGGCCCAAGGGCTACACCAGTGTCTTTTACGCCGGAGTCCCACCGGTCCCTGGGTCCATGCAGAATCCACCTTCTCCAGGTACCTGTTAAGGGCAAGGCTTTCTATATAGTGCAAGCCTAGGAAACTCAGCTTGAGGTCCCAAAGAATTCAATTAGCACTACCAAGCAGCAGCATCTAAGATTAATGTACCTTTGCAAGAGAAACACCATCTATGAAGCTAGATAGTGCTATTAATTCCCTAAACTGCAGGATTTCTTGCATGGGTAGATGAGGAGAATGACCTATGAAACATGTGTATTATTGATTATCTCTAGTATCTCTGCTCTTTTAGAATACATTTTTGTGAATGGAAATATAGACATGAGAAATATTGGGAGCCATGATATTTTCTCCCCAATGGCATTCCAAAGCGACTTATAAAATTGTTCTCCACTCCTCATTTCATTATAAGAACAGCAACCCTGTAAATTAGCTTGGGTTCAGGGAGCATGATTGACCCAAGATCAACCAGACAGCTTTCATAACAGAGTGGAGATTAAACCTGCTTTTCCCAGATGTTTAGCTGGACATCCTGACCACTACAGTATGTCAGCCTTTAGTATGTGACTAGGACACAGCTTCAAGTTCTCAGACACAGCTGTTTCTATCATCGGCTGGAGCCTAATGGTGAACAAGTAGCTAAGACAGAACAAAATGAAGTAACTGAAATGGCATCCTTCAAGATGAAAACCCCCACCCCCAAGCCTCATTTTCCAACCCTCCTCCACCTTTCAATCGTCCCCCGCCTGAAGCCACACCCTCCAAACCTTCCCCATTCCAATATTCCAACCCTCCCAACCCTTCACCACCCCAAGTCTCACCTTTTCACCCTCCTCCCACCCCAATACTAACCTTGCAACCCTCCCCCACCCATGCCTCACCTTTCCACTCTCTCCATCCCAATATTCTCCTTCCAACCCACTCTCACCCCAAGCTTTCTCATTTTGCCCTCCTCCACCCCGAGCCTCAACTTTCCAACCTCCCCCACCCCAAGTTTCACCTTTCCAACCTCCCCCATCCCAACCCACTCCTTTCTACCCTCCCCCATCCTCACCTTCCCACCTACCCCAAGCCACAACCTCTTGATCTTCCCCCACCCCTCAAGTCACAGATTGAGGACCCAGGACCAGGTAGATGGGAAGTATCGCACAAGGAGAGAGGGGAAACTGTTACCATCCTAGCAAAGCCCACTACAGGGAAAAATGCTTCCTTCCCAACCTTTTGCTAGGGCTCATTGCATCTCCTCCACAATGGGCTGGGCTGCTATTGAATGCATATTTCATATGTTTGTCAACCAGCATATATCGATGCTGATCTCTTTTCACAGCCTCAAACAAGTTGCTAAGTATTATCACACCATTTTGGGTTATTTTCTAAAGTTACAAAGGTCAGAGAAAAGTATAAACTTTGGATTGGGAAGACTATGGGTTGTGTTGGAGTTTTCAGCTTTGCTTACATGCAGCAGCAGCAGCAGCAGCAGCAAGGAATGCTGGGATACCTCTATGAACATTCTAAAGATAACAGTTAAAAACTGTTGGTAGTTTTTTCTTCTGCTCGCTGACTGACTGAGAGAAAGAAGTTCTCTGTGTACTGCTAACCAATGCTATGTAAAATTGCCTTTGACTAAGATACTGTATAAGCTTACTATCATGACCAAAATTGTAACAAACGATGAGCTGTGAATTAAACGATGTATATGTGATACTTTGTTGATATATATAGACTGTTTATTTTTCTCTCTTGATTAAAACTTCTTATGAAACTTCTGATGAAAAACGGCTGGTCTTTTGAAATATAACTTTTCTTATTTAATGTGCCACACAATCCACATTTCTGTTTGTTACTCTTCATGACAGGATTATATATTGTAAATATACCTGTTGCCCTTCAGGTTGCACTGTACAATTCTGCTAAATTAAGTGAAGACTGGGCAAGCAGTTGTAATTTTTCCCCTTCAAGAAACTGCTTCACCTCGAGCAGAAAGATGAAGGATCTTAAGCTGCATGACCTGTCCTTCTCCCTACAGGAGCAAAAACCTATTACATATTCAGGAGTAATAAACTGTCATATATTCATAAGCTGTTATATATTCAAGTGCTAGCCAATTTTAAAGGCAGCAGTGGTAGCTACATACAACTCAACCAATGCTAGTAGTCATAAAGAAACATTTCGCTCACAAGAGGGTAACAGGCTACTTGACAAAGACTACCCCCAAGGCTGGAAACAGTCACCCTTGTCTTACCGCTAGCTGATCACAGTGAGGACAGGCCTGCTCCAGACCCAACGTGCAAATCCCCTTAAAGAGGTTGGCCATAACTGAAGCCATTTGAGCCAGCAGTGACTCTCCTTCCAGCCTACAATTGATGCCAAATTGCAACAGAGTCTTTCCCACCCCTCAACAGGAGCCTTTGCCTGAAGGAAGCGCTTCTTCTTCGAGAACAGAGCATGTGTTGCACACCGGATGCTCAACTTATTTAATGTGGGAATACAAAACTGAAATAAATAAATAAATTCAAACATATACTAACTCTAAGTGACATGTGCAAGAAGATGTGTGTGTGTGTGTGTGTATAAATATACACAAAAACCAAGCCTACAAATATTACATAGCACTATGAAGATCCAAGTCATATAAATTCAGCTGTTCCAGAAACAACTGTATCCTATATAGTAATCCAGATTACATATTACAATATGTAATAAAACATATTGATATAATCTAAATAGGCAGTCTTACAGATTACTAGTAACAGTGCGGAGATGCAGAAATCCTCATTCAGTATTGTTAGAAATCCATATGTTAGCCTGTTTCTTAAAGGGAATGTCACTGGAGAGAAAGTTATCGGTGAGAAAGTAATCTGGAGCTTTCAGATGGAAAAGTGCTTTTCGGCTTGGGGGACATTGTATATCCAACTGAATGGAAGTGAATCAAGAAACAGCTTAATGTTGAAGCGTGCTTGTTTATATTTCCAGTAGTCGGCTTACCCCATCAGTAGGTTTCTTCAATGAATCACGGTTACCAGCCGTACTTGAATAAATCAACTTCAGAAATCAACTTCAGAACATAGTTGCATAAACATGCGTTTTTGAAAGAGGAGTTCTTCAGTGGACAGATAAATATATGCCATCTCGTGTTCAGGGATTAATATTCCAAAGCAATGGTTACATTCCCTATTATGATTATGATGGTTGTCTCCATTATAACCTACCTGCCTCCGTGAAACAACGGGTATGCTAAAATGATTTCATCAAGAGTTCCTGTCAGCTATTCTCCCAAGCACTAATCTCATTTTCTAGTTTCTTGATTAACCCTTCCAAGACTCCGTTAATTTATATTGGCTCTGTCCCCAAATCAAATCAGCTTCACTCTAAAGATCCATTTGTCTCTGGCATTTCCGGCTTGGAACTTCAAGTCTGATGTGTGCCCCCTCCTTTTGTTTTCCTTCTGTTCTCCTTCACCTTCTGGGCCCCTTAACATCTATGGGGCCACCTGCTCCCTTTCCTTTTCTGGGAGGGTTTTTATGAAGATTTTAAAGCTGGACGCCAATATTTTTGCATGGTACGCTGTTTTCATGGGTTTTTTAATGTTATGTTTAGTGGAGACTATATTATGTGTGATTGTGTTTGTTTATATGCTCCATTAGTGTTGTTTTAATTTATGCTGTGCACTGCCCAGAGCCCTTCGGGGGAGGGGCGGTATATAAAATTGAAAATAAATCAATAAATAAAATAAGTGTTGGCCATTAAGTTAAATATACACTGCTTAACTTAAGCACTCTTTTCTTGTCTCCCCTCTGGAAGCCACCTTTGTCCTGAGAAGATTAGGGTAACTTAGCATCAGAGGCATATCTTTACAAAACAGCTCCCAGTTGAACTCCCCCTGCCCCTCCTGCCATACCCCCACACAAAATAATTAACTTACTTTTGCTTCATATGAGCAGTACCAAGGCCAGCAACACACTTAGAGTGGAGACAAGGCCAGAGAAGGAGTACACCCTCCCTAGCCTTGTCACCACCCTCAGTGTGTTGCCAGTCTCAGTGTCTCTCAAAGGAAAATCAGGGGGGGTTTTGCACCAGGGGGGTGCAGTAAGAGAGTTTGGGGTGGGCCACAGGGAGAGAGGGAGGGGGCAGGTGGTCAAAATGCACCCACCATGTGACCCAGATGAATGGCATCTGGGTTGTCTATTGCCCCACCTAGATATGCTATTGCTTAGCATAACCTGAAGGCCCATTTTCCCCTATATCTAGCCTGTTCACCAAGCCCACATTGTTCAGTATTTACCTGGACAACTCTCTGTCTGGATAATATTGTTCTCAACACATTGCCTTCTTCCCCGTTATTCTATTGGAGCTTAGCGTGGGTCAATGAACTCTGATCACTGGATGAATCCTTGTCTAGATAAAGGAATTATCACCTTTATTCCCTTAAAATCCCTCACTATCCCAGATCTGTACCCTCAACACTATCTACATCCTAAGGTTTTGTGAAATCTCTGTGTGCTTTGATTATTTGTGTGTTCGTAAGGTTACTGTTTTACTTTTTCCTAATAAAATTGTTAAACTTTTACTCCTGATTCCTGCAGATTTGTCATGGAGACTATGGGGAGAAAGGGATATGAGATATCTCCTACAATCTTGTGGGTCCCCTACTTCTCCAAATCTATCCATCAAACCTCCATAATATATGCTAAAATGGTCTAAGAAGAAAAAATGGAAAAAAAATGACTTTGCTGAAGTACCAGTAGCTTTGCTGAGGTACCAGTAGCTTGTACCAACAACAGCTTGTATAATATATTGAGTTTGCTAGTATTTTTAAGCAACATCTGGAAAACTTCTCAAGCTTTGTATTTTCACCTGGGTGCATTCAAATTACCAACAGCATTCAACAAATGCTGTTATAAAACCACTGATGTAAAGTATAATTTCCCCCCAAGCACATTATTTTAACCATTATCTCTGAGGAACAGATGATAAAACAGCAACATATCTCTGTTGGTGGGAAGAACAGCCAGTCTAGTTCTTGAAAACCTCATGAACCAATAAACGTCTCTACCAACAGTACAAGAATGCATGAAAAATAAAGTGACTGTTGACTTACATACCATGCTTGAATGACACCTTATCTGTCCAACATTTTTAAAGAAAAAGACACAGTTATCATTGCTTCCTTCTGGTTATCAGTTCATGCCCTTTCATGAAGCAGCTGATTGATTTAGTTGAAGCTGATTTTTAAAGTATATGGTTTGCCTCACAAGTGTCACAATTAGTCTTTTTCAAGGTCAATAATTCCATATTTCATAGCAGTGAAAATGGAGCAGCAGTGGCATAGGAGGTTAAGAGCTCGTGTATCTAATCTGGAGAAACCAGGTTTGATTCTCCGCTCTGCCGCCTGACCTGTGGAGGCTTATCTGGGGAATTCAGATTAGCCTGTACACTCCCACACACGCCAGCTGGGTGACCTTGGGTTAGTCACAGCTTCTCGGAGCTCTCTCAGCCCCACCCCACCTACCTCACAGGGTGTTTGTTGTGAGGGGGGAAGGGCAAGGAGATTGTAAGCCTCTTTGAGTCTCCTACAGGAGAGGAAGGGGATATAAATCCAAACTACTACTACTACTACTACTCTTCTTCTTCTTCTTCTACACAATAGCCTCATTTCATCCCACTTTCTAATAGTTTGAACCATTAAAAACAAATTTCATGCAGTGGTTAAGAAAGATGGAAGACTATTTTAAGAGGATGTTTTATAACTTCGCTTTAAAATCTTATTCATTTACCTGAATGATTTTTTGCCAAGTACAACTTCAACTGTGCCCAGTGGACCATAGAAGACAGGGTTTCACTTACCTGTAACTGCTGTTCATCAAAGTCTTCTATGCAGATACACATTAGGACTGCACATAAGCACAGTCCCAATATGGGGCTGTACTGAAGACCAAAGGCGAAAACATGTTTACACTTAGAAACATAATTTAAAAAAATAGTTTCTGTTCTGCTTCTGGGTTTTCAAACAGGAACATTATGTATATATCAACAAGAAACACTACACACATAGTTACTTTGCAAAATTTATATATCCACTTTTGAATTTACAGATCCTGAACTTTTATTAGAATGAATAAATGTGGATATAACTGTTCAAATAAGCCAACAACGTACATACCTGCCTGGCTTTGCGTTAGCAAAGCTGAAACCAATGAAAGCATGTTTCATGCTAACAATATGGCACATGAAACTGACTGCTAGAAACTTAATTTAGTGAGGTTGGTACAGCCTAGTTGACACAACTGGGTTGAATCTAATTTAGTTTAATTACGGCAATAGATTTCTCAATGCATGTTTTAAATCGAACTGTTCCTAAGAAGTTAAAAGTCCCTGAAAAAATCCTATTTAACTTCAATGAGATCATTTCACCAAAGACAGTTGCAAAACATTTCCACGGAACACAATGGCCCAAGGCTATCTGCAGTGAATCTAATGCCAGGAAGCAAATGGAAGCTATAATTCTCTACACCTAGTCCAACACCCTAGGCGATACAGCATTAGTCATTTATGTGCCTGCACAGTGATTGACACATGAAAGTTTTCAGAGCTGCAAAAGACAGTAACCAATGATTCCAGAAATAATCATGCATGATTTTTTAGTTGTTTCCAGAATGTACAGCATGATACTAACATTTTTCTTATTGTGACACCTCTGTCAACAGACATAGTATTTCCATAGCCTTAAAATAAAAAAATAAAAAAGATCAGTTTTCTGCTCATTCCCTGTTTTTTCCACCCTTATCCATGGTAAAAACCAATGCCTCAAAAATTGCTGAGGTTCCTATTAATCCATTTCTTCAACCAACCTAATCTTAGTTTAAAAACCATCATTAGTTTCAACCATCTCTATACCATTCAAAGTGCAGTGTACTTTTTGAATTGGAAGCTCAAAGGATAATATGATCAACTACTCATTTCCAAGTACAGGAATTCCTGTTCTAATACCAAAACATTGTCACACAAGGACACAAAGGACACAAAGTGTAGGAAACATTGAAGCCACATCACTGGATGACAACAGAAAGTTGCTCTTTAATACAATTATATGGAATATAGAATGGAACATTGTAGATCTGTCATCACAACTCCTAACTTTTAACTTTAACCACATAAAGAGCAGGGGATGGGAGGGCCAATTTTGATGATGTCACTGCTCTTGGGTGGGGAGGAGAAGTGACAGACAGATGCAGCATGGGAAATCCTTTTGAGAAAGTAGCATAGGAAAAGTTTAATTTCCTTCTTGTAGAACTGTAGCACTTATTTAATCAGGCTACAGAAACTGCTTTTTGAGGTTCAATTATACAATGAGAAATCAAACAACATATTCTCAACTTTTAAAGTTTAAGTCAGAACTTGAAAGTTATTTCCCCAAGTCTCTCCAGGGTTATGCTTCCTCACCTTATACACACACACAGAGAGAAAGACAAAACAAATCCCCAGAATGTATATAATTCCCTAACCATGGACAAAATAGTTCCCTAACCATGGACGTAAGCCCACAGAAATCTGGAAGTTGCCACTCTGTCTGGGCAGGCGTCGATGCAGTGACAAGTAACATACTGCTAGATTGGTTGAGGACCTGATCAGGCAGCATCAGAAGCATCAAATCTACACACCAGTCCTATTCTGAATCTACCCTGTTCAACCATCTTTACTTTTTCACTTAACTAGTCCTCTCCGGCCTTTTCTTTTAATTACATAAAGTTGCCCACATTAATGTAATCCTGTGCAGAAATTTGAAGGGCTGGGTTATCATTCTACTCATTACAGAACCCTAGATGATGCAATCCACCAAATTAATCAAAAAAGGAGAAAGTAGCAGCAGTCATAGAAGAACAAGGTGAGTTAAGCAACAATGCTAAACTACCTAGGGTGTCAAACAAGAGGTGGATCCAAGGGTTTCTTGGAAGGGGGTGCGATGAGCCCCTTCACTATCCCAATTCTCTGTGGCAGGTTAAACATACTCTGACTGAGCTGGTCAGATTTCCCACCTCTTCTTGGTGACTGAGCTGCTTGTGATGGTAGTGCAGGGTGATTTATAACTCTATTGCTCAGCCCTATAACTCCCAGAAGATGAAAGAAGACTGTTATTTAACCAATGGTAAATTCCCTTATCAAGGTACCAAATAATGATGAGGCAGAGTCAATGAACAGAAGTAAAATTTATTAAACAGATGAGATAGGATAGGAGAAAATTTAAATGAATGGAAAGTAGGCAGGAAATAAATATATACAACTTCAGCTTAGTTTTCAGATTTCAGTTTTCAGGTACTGGCACAGATCTTAATTAAGCTTTAAAAGTTTCAATTGCTTAGTTGCTGTAGAGGTTTTTACTTCAGATGGTACAGTTTGATGTTGTTGGCTAATGGATTATCACAGACCTTGCGTCCTAACAGGCTGGTACCCTTTCACAGTACACACACACAGCCTTTACTTGCTTAGCTACCCAACTGAAACATAAATTTCACTCCGAAGATAAAACTTAAAGCAAAACCCAAATACATCAGACGGTATCCACTCAACTTGTAACTTTAACCACACAAAGACTCACTTTAAGTATACAAAGCTGCACTAACTGTTTCAGGAATTCCTCTGCTCCAGAAATCTATTCCTATCCCTGTTTATATTTATGGCCACTTGTGGTAAGTCTCTGCTATTCCACCTCAACCTGGACCACTAAATAAAACAACCAGTTCTTCTTGTCTGGGTATTATTTGTTTCCTCAGTTCATGCTGACCTACTTCCTTACAGCAGATATATTTTAACACACAGTTAAGGCAATAGATGTTCACTATCAGGAATCAAAATCCAAAAGCATCAAAAAAATTCCTTCTGTCAGAGAGATCTACTCCATCTATGAGTCATCTGGTTGCTACATCTGCAGAGTGAAGGTTAGTGTACCCAACTAGGATGCTTCCCTGTTCCTAAGTAGTTCATTTGCTACTCTAATATGTAAACATCCTGTCTCTAGACAGAGCTGCACACATTCACGCTGTCTTTTACTATGCAGTGCCATCACAAGGGGTTTTAAATTGCCACCCTATCAAAACATATCTGAAAACTGAAACTGACAGATGTTTAGCAAAACCTCGGGGCCAAACTAGATAATACTGTGTTCCAGTCCTCCATTTAGAGCTTGATTGTCAACTTTTCAGAATGCCACAGGAGTCTGATCCTGCTGGGGAACGTGGCATAAGATGGTCAGGAACTCCAGTTCACATTCCCCACTAAAGTCTGGGATTTCCCTGCAGCATACACAAGGATTTCCCTGTAGCATACACTTCATGCTCTTGCCATATCTGTATGAACCTGTTATATTTCTAACACCAAGAAACTTGGTGGAAGTTGCATGTGCTAACAGAACATTTAACCTTGGTGACATCATGCTCAATGAATAGCCAGCAATATAAAGAATTTATAGTTTTTTAACAGCTGATCATTCAATAATTATGCAAATTCCATTTGTTCCCCTCCCATGGGGACCCAAAATAGCAAACATTCTCCCCTCTTCCATTTTATCCTCACAACACACCTGTCAGATGAGTTAGATTGGGTGTACATGTTCCAAGGTGTGTGGCAACAAGTTTCATGGCAAAGATGGAATTTGAATCTCAGTCCAACACTCAAACAACCACCCAAGGAATAGTATTTAATCTATTCCCTATTTTCCCAACTGGCTTTATTGTTTTCTGTGACATACTTTCAAACTCATTAATCAAACCACACTGAGATTTAAATCTTGAAAATTGACAGATGTTACATCACAATATTTTTAGCACATAGTTCTCAGTGAATGTTTGATGGCAGCACATTGATAGTTAAATTACAGGTTTAAATTCTTGGGAATGCTGGATGAAGTCTACTTGCATGCGTAATCAAATGTTCATAACTCAAAGGAATGTGGCTGTGGAGAAAGTAACACTGGTACAGAAAGTGGATTTACATAAGAGATATTTCTGACTGCTGGCAAACTACACTAACTTGTTTGAGCATGCTGGCTTGGGCTGCAGTTGACCTCAAAGAAAACAATATTAGACTAAACTGTGAGAACTGGGAAACCGTGAAACTCAAAAGGTCTCCCTGAGGGAAAACATTAGGTCATCCAATCTTACCCTGTTTCAGTAAAGTACTCCAACTTCACCATTTATTTCTCAGTGATTTCCCATGCTTGTCACTGAGACAGGATTTTTCAAATAAGCTTGCATAAGTATAATCCTTACACTAGGTACAACCAGAGGTTCAAACCACCTCCATTTCAAAAATGGTTTCTAGAACTTGGGATATTTGGTTTCTAGAACCTGGGATATTTGCCAAAAGCTAATGTATTATACACAAGCATCACAAAATAAACATGTTCAGAAATTATTCATGTACATTTCAATTTAAATTTCAGTACAATGTTACATTGCATACATTATTACACTCAATTTAACCATTTTTGTTTAACATCTTAAAACTTAATTTACAAAATAGTTACGGCCAATAGCCCTATATTAAAGTTGATGAAAGTCTAAATAGTTATTCAGAAAACAGCAGAATTATTCAGAACAAGGCAGTGCAAGGGAAATTATAATCTAATGCTGGTCTATACCTCCACTTTGCAGGAAACTTATTTTACACCTAAGTCAGTGTTTCCCAACCTGTGGGTCAGAATAAAAAAAAGGTTGCCACCCATGCCTCTTTGCTTTCTTTTGTATTCAGAAGCCAAGATCTGACTCTGGAAACAGTTTCTTCCATGTCATACATTAGGTACTATTTTTTTCTTCACTGCATATACACATTGATTTAATAAAACAGGTCCTGATAGTTTCTAGTGTGAGATTCTTAGAATCTTTAGGGGGCTTAGAGGCAGTAATGGAAAAGGAGAGGGTATCAAAGGCTGTAATATAACCTTCATATGCAAAGGCTATGTATGTTGGAATGCCACTAGTTTCCTAGGATGTCAAAAAATCTTGTGCCAGCCCTAAATGGGTCACCATACCAAAAATATTGGAAACCACTGATCTTTGTACTTTTAAACATTAGTCTTCCGCACTACACATTTAAAATGTGTTTATGTTCCTTAGTAGGGCTGCTGCCCATTAGTGAGAGTGAGTGATCCCCTGCCTCCAGCAGCTCTGAGCAGCAGTGGGAGGGGAAAAAATAAAACTGAAAAAAGAAGCCCATCTGCTGTTGTGATGTCCCTTCTGGGAAAACCCTGCAGTGATATCACAGCTCTCTAGGAATTGGCTGAAAATCTACGATAAAGCCAGAGAGTTTTTAGGAATTCCTAGAGAGGACTGATATCACTTTGGGGTGACACCCAGAGGTTTTCAGTCAGTTCCTAGACAGGCATGACATCATACAGAATATTCATAAGGGACACACACTGTCAGCCAACAACCACTATCCTTCCTTTTCCTGACAGCTGCCCCCCCCCCACCAGTCTGACATTGGTTGCCAAGCCAGACCTCACAACCCTATTTAAAAGATATTGGACCACTGCAGACAGAAATGGAATAAGGGGAGCATACACCATTATTGCTTTTACAGCAGCAGAAAGATCTACAGTGGTGAAGGGCATAGCTCATTAATCACAGTGCAGTCAATCAATTAGATGCTGAAGAATCAGACCTCTTTTGTCTGTGCATCTCTATTTTCCAGGCAAGGCCACGGTGGTTGTGAATCCTGAGTGGAAAAACTGTATACCGCCCAGGCTCTTCCTTTCCATGGGATCTCTGGGTCAAGGAAAGCAGCATCTCCCAAGGGGTTCCTGATCCAGTTCCATGAAGGCACCACAGATTACTGTTCTAAGAAATTGCCCCTTCATCTCTCATTTTAGGTGAAAACACCTGAGCTTTTTACATACCGTATATACTCGCGTATAAGTCGACCCGCATATAAGTCGAGGCACCTAATTTTACCACAAAAAACTGGGAAAACTTATTGACTCGCGTATAAGTCAAGGGTGGGAAATGCAGCAGCTGCTGGTAAATTTCAAAAATAAAAATAGATGCCAATAAAATTACATCTATTGAGGCATCAGTAGGTTAAATGTTTTTGAATATTTATTTCAAAGAAAAACAGTAAACTGGCTCTGTAAGTGGGAAAGAGGGTCAACAAGAACAATATGGTATCAACAATAACTTTAAAAGTACAAAAACCTTAGCTCAACCAGCAACCAAGCTAAAACACAAGAGTTAAAATCCTCCAAAACTGGATTCCTCATCATCATATGTATGTCCAAATGTAACCCAACTTAGATTTTAAGAGGGATATTATCAGAAATGGAAAATCTACTATTAGCTTCCATTGTAAACAACGGGGGATGGGGCATCCCCTTTGGGGGTCAATAACTTTGGATCCCCTGACCCAAACTTCACCAAACCTGGCTGGTATCATAAAGAGACTCTCCTGATGAGACCAGCCAGGTTTGGTGAAGTTTGGTTCAGAGGGTCCAAAGTTATGGACCCTCAAAAGGGTAGCCCCATCTACTAATAGCTCCCATTGAAAACAATGGGGAATGGGGGCACCTCATTTGGGGGTCCATAACTTTGGACCCCCTGAACCAAACTTTACCAAACTTCGCTGGTATCATCAGGAGTGTCTTCTGAGGGTACCCTGAAATTTTGGTGCCTCTAGCATAAAAACTGCGCCCCCTGCTGGCCGGCAAAGTAAAAACACACAAAAAATTTTAATGACCCGCATATAAGTCGAGGGGAGCTTTTCAGCATTAAAAATGTGCTGAAAAAATCGACTTATACATGAGTATATACGGTATATGTCCTGCCGACCTCTCCATTCAGCAGAGGCGAATTTACTGGTGATACCTTGTCCCTCTATGATGCAGCCAGCGTCCACCCAGGCCAGGGTTTTTATAGCCCTGGCCTCTGCCTAGTGGAACACTCTTCCTTGGGGAGTTCAGCAGGGCCTGTAAAACTGAGCTGTTCCACCGGGCTTTTGGGGAGGCTGGCCGCTGAGTCCGCGCCTCTCTGTTGCCCTATGTGTCATCTGCTTACCTGAACATCTGCCAGTCTCCTCCCAGGGTTTACTACCGGACATTATCTATTTAATTAATTATGAAAAGGTTACTGCTGCTTCTGTTTTTATTGTATTTATTGTTTTAATTGGGACTATTTGATTGTTTTCTAGTTGCAATGTATAGTGTTTGGTTACCTTGTAAACCACCCTGAGCCCTTCGGGGGTAGGGTGGTTATTAAATTAAATTATTGTTGTTATTATTATTATTATTATTATTATTATCATCATCATCAACAACAACAACAACAACAATAATAATAATATACTTTTCATGCACTGATATCATCAATTCGGAGAGGTGGAGGGCAATATGCTGATTATTTAAATAAGTCTTCATTTGCCCACCCTCGCATTGTGTGCTTGCATGCACTGGCGCTTTAATGCCCACCAACTGCCCTCTGCAAGCCCCCAGCAAACCCTATCTTTACCATCCAGTTGGGGGAGAATTGGGGTAGCATTTCTTTCATAGGCAATTTGAGAATACTCCCTTTAATGTGCATTTGACAAAACCTTACCTCTTTAGTTCCCCTAAAATAAGCAACATCAGGCTAATATAGTAGAAACATCATCAGCCACAAACCCAGCAAGCAGAATGGCTAAGAGATGCTATTTGTGTGGAAACTTTGTTCCATTAAAACTCATACTGCAGGTTCAGTAACTTCTGCAATGGATACTTGGCAAGTTCAATGAAAAATCTGCATGATTAGTTAGCACATACTGTAATAAACTTTAAAATTAGATTATTGTGTAACACGTTACATTAACACATGCAATGCCACATTCATCAATATGATCCCATCAGAATTACAACACTAGGAACAAACTTTAACTGGAATATAAAACATCCCTGCAAACTACATACTGATTTTTTTAACATAGACTAACTCAATGAGGTTATGCACAAAAGCCTAACATTAATGGTGATTTATAACAAAATATAAATCTCTAAAGTGTAGCTAATCCTAGAAGTCAGATCATATATAAAACAGGACAGATCGAAGCCAAAGCTAAGCATGATAAAGAACAATAAATTTAAGAATATTATCTAAGTTAATGAAAATAATGGTACTTGGAAGCATCTGATTTGGGGTAGATTGTGTCATTTGGGAAATGCCATTATCACAGTTCAAACAGTCTCCTATCAGGATTCTCTTTCATGACTTCAAATGAGGCCACTTCTCTTCACTGTTTTCTTTGAGATGAAGGGGCAATTTCTTACAACAGTAATTTAACTTGCACACTGTTGTTCTTTACGTTCTGCCCTTTTTGAAGTTATCACTTTTATCAGGCCAGGCCTTTCTCCCCCGTTTTGTTAATTTACAAGACATACTTTCCTGCTTACCTAAGGAGTCCCTTGAGTAAGTACTAACACCTACATTGCCATGTAGCAGCCTGGCTTGGCTGCTTTCATTATCCACATAGGGTGGAGGCTGGAGATCACCTGTAACTACAAATTGGTCTCCTGTCTATAGAGATCTGTTCCCCTAAAGAATATGGCAGCTTCAGAGCGTGGCCTCAATGGCACTGTACCCTGCAGATGTCCTTCCCCTCCCCCAAACCCTGCCCTCACGAAGCTCCACTCTCCCCCCAAATCTTCAGTTATTTTCCACCCCAGAGATGGTAATTCTAGGCCAGCCAGTTTACTACTGACATGCAGATTTAAAATAAAAATGATTGTGGGCTATCTGGCTATAAAGCCTCATTTGTCTACCTGTTTAGAAATAATTTTCACATATACTTTGACTATTGCATGCACATTATAAGAACAGCCCTCTGGTTTCAAACAAGTTCATTACTTTTCCCCTTACTTCTTGTAATACCTAACCTAGGACTTGTTTACCCCACTAAAAACCTGAACTTGGTAGTCTACAAATGAGGTTGATAGAAAAACAGTAGAACATTACACCATGCATAGACCTATCCCCATGCATACAGAGTAACAAGGAATGTGGGACATATGGACTTAATCCCAATAGCTTTCCATATATTAAACAAAAGAAATCTAGCAGGAATTAATGAGCAATAATGTACACACAAACAGCTGAGCCACATGCTATTTGTATGGTGGCAAGTCCATATACCAGTCGTGGCGAACCTATGGCACGGGTGCCAGAGGTGGCACTCAGAGCCCTCTCTGAGCAAACAGAGTGCCCCCCACATCTACGCTGGCCTGGGCCACTGGGCTCGATTATTAGCATTAAACCTAACACCTAGTTTTGGGGAAGCAGTGTAGGTAACCCTGTTAAGCGCTATTAAACCCCACTGATTTTTATGCGAAGAACTAATGTGCGATCCTTTACCTGGGAGTAAGCTCAGTTGTTGGCAATGGGGCTTGCTTCTGAGTAAACCCTCCTAGGGTCGTGATTCACCCGTTGGAAGAGTTGCATGGTTGCTTCAAAGCAAATTCACCAACTACCACCAAGCTTACTCCTGAGTAACACACGCCTTGGAGCCAACCATTTTTTCTAAACTAAAACCTCAGTATTCAGGTTAAATTGCCGGGTTGGCACTTTGCGATAAATAAGTGGGTTTTGGGTTACAATTTGGGCACTCGGTCTCGAAAAGGTTCGCCATCACTGCCATATACCATTCAATATTAGACTGCCAACCATAGCCATCAGTTGCCTCTCTAACTTTCTCCTATGGTCATAAAACACAAATGGTTTCATAGTCATTAACTGATACACTTTAGCTTTCATGTCTTTGCTCCATCAGTTGCAAGACTACCTTCTGCTAGTCACGTCCTTCAACATTTTTTGCAGATGACTATTGTGTTGGGCTTGCTCATTATATTTTACAGCTCTTCCTAAATGCTGAAATCTTTCCACTCCTCTGAGCTTTACCCGTGGAACAGCACTGATCTATGCATTGTGCTTTGCTTTGTTGCTGTAGCCATAAATTGCTCATTAATGATCTGAACATTTTCTGCAGCTACTTGGTCTAATAACAACAAATGGGAATCACTGAGACTCCAACAGAGAGGGAACTGAGGTGACATATGTATGACATTTCATGGCTACAAGCTCAAGCAATTAAATTCTAACAAAGTCACTTAGACTAGGGTGCTTGCTGTTACATCATCAGAAGCAAACAACAAACTTGAAGAAATTGAAACTCAGTTTAGAGATTTACTGTATTTCTCTGTTACTACTAAGCATATTCTTTTGCCTTACCTCTGAATAACTGTTCCTTTTTAAATGGGAGTATTCTAAAAGTGATATTCTTGGGACAAGCTGAAACAATGGGATGATACTTAGCCTAGCAAATTGTGTTATCACAAACCATCGACCTAATTGATCAAAGACTATTGTTCAACTTCAAACTTTGTAAGAAACAATACATACAACATTTATGAAAACCTACAAAAATATCTTGACTAACAATTCAAGAGCAAAAACTACCACATCACAGCCACACAGCCCAGAAAACCCACAACAGACAGTTGATTCTAGCTGCGGTTCCCTCCCCTAAATCAAAGCCTTCGACAATACTTGCAGAACAGGTTGTCACAGTGTTCTGTTACACTTTGATTTTCATTACAGCTTTGGGTGGTTTGGAGTACTGGGTCAGATACATTGGTGGCAGTGTGCCACTGCCTCCCTGCCCAGCTCAGGAGTTGTCATTCTGCTCTACCCTCAAAAGGCAAAGGAACCATGCAGGCTTGCACCAGGTGGGCCCACAAGGCTTGCCACTCCAAGATTTCTCAAGCTGGTGGGCTACAGAAGGGTTTCACCTGAGGTGTGGTCCTATGCTGTGCCAATGCTCCCATGACTGTAGTGAATAAAGCTGTGGTCTATTTTAGTCCAACTGGTTTCTGTGCTAAACTGCATCCTCTCCCTTTCCATCCGAACTCCTCTCTGCCCTTAAAACCACAAGTCTGACACTAGACTTATGTCAGTGTCATCTCTTAGACTTATGAAAGTACGGACTGGGAAAGTAGAGAATGCAGTACAATGTGTCTCTGAGGTGCCTCAAACAATCAGGCATTCTGGAGTCCTCTCTAATGACACTTATTCACTAACGGATTCAAAAGCCATGACTTTAAAAACTCTACATACTGGTAGGGTTGCCTAGAAAAAACCATCCTGTCCCTTTAATAGAGACATAATGAGATGTGATTTACTTCTAAGTCATGAAAAGCTTTAACTGCTCTATTTATTGATGCTCTATTTAAAGGATAAGACTTTTTTTTCTAGGCCAGCTGGCAACATATAGTTTGTGTAAGAAAAGCCATAGAGACCAAATCCTGTTCATAAGGCTGTAACTAGTGCTCACTGAAGACCCAAATGGTTTCAGCTTTGCAAAAGATTACTTTCAAGTAGTCTTCTGTAATTGCCTCTCTCCACACCATGAAACTTTTGTTCCCTGTTTGAAGTTACCATGCAACAAACAAGCTCACCTGCTGCCTGAGATCACCAGAGGAGCCTGGTTCAGAACCTCTCCATTAAACAGACTAAATCTGAAGGTGGGTATAACAGGTCTTTCAGATCTTTTCTACAGTGTATTTCATTCCAAATTTTTATTTTTTAAAAAGCTGATATAGTTACAAGCTTGTTTCCTGTTTCCTACCGTATTTTATCTGTGTAATCCTTATCTACTGTTTGATGGGTAGGTTTTGACTTCTGTGATATATTTTATATTACCAATTGTTATTTTATGGGTGAAAGCTGCCTTGAATTCTACAGAAAAAGAGACAGAACAACAGTTCAGTAGCTGCAATCTTTATAATACTTTCCTGGGAGAAAGCCCTAATGAACAATATGATTTCTCAATAGGATAAACTGATCCACAGCAGTCATTTATACCCAGCCTATTGATAACTGAAAAAGAGCCACTAGGAATGAGAAGGTGCTCTAGCGTTTACTGAGCCCTGCTTCAGCCTACGCTGGATTCTTTTTGTCCAAAATCCAAATTCAAGCAATTCTTGTCAGTTCTTTTTTTTTAAGCTCCAGGTTGGTTTAATTGTTTTTAATCAACTAAAATGTATTAAGAAATCATTTTCTTTTCTTAGAAATTTGAATCAAGGAATTATCTGTATTGCTTCAGGTTCCCTCCCCTAAATCAAATAACAAAAATGTTAATCTTTCTTTTGGAAAGTGGAGTTAAAGGAATCCATCTCGCAGTGTTACTCTAAACTTAGTCTACCTGGAATTAAGAGAAAAGCAGATGCTAGAAAAATAGAAATATGCTTCTACTCACACTTCAATAAGTGATTGAACAAGTTTGGTTCTGCTTTACCCTTGCTGCAGCACAAAAAGAAAACACTTTAAAAACCATGATAAGGCCAACAAATGTATGTCCCTGGAAATGTTACATATTCCTGGTAATGGTATCCCATATACACCTACTATTTCTAAGCCTTCATGCTGATAAGGCACAGGAGGGTTTCCTTAATTAATAATGAAATCCCAAGCAGAGGTACACTCTTCCTAAGGCTACAAAAGTCAACAGGTTTAGCAGGGTATAACTGTTAGTCCAGTCCTGTAGTTTAGAATCTTGATACGTGGGCAAGTCCAATTCACACATTAGGACAAAATGCAGTTTGTACTAAGCCAAGAAGCACACTCGTAGATTGGTGTGTGAGCAGAA
The DNA here is from genome assembly GCF_021028975.2 of Sphaerodactylus townsendi. Classification (NCBI taxonomy): domain Eukaryota; kingdom Metazoa; phylum Chordata; class Lepidosauria; order Squamata; family Sphaerodactylidae; genus Sphaerodactylus; species Sphaerodactylus townsendi. The sequence continues at coordinate 62,432,734 of NC_059427.1, forward strand.
AGGAAGGAAATGCATGAGCTTAGAGTCACCAAGGCAGCCCAAGAAACTAAAACTTGTATGAAATACTGCCCTTTATGTGCACTATATACTCCAAAATAAAAAAAAATCATTTCATATGATTGATGCTAAACATCTCAGAACATAAAATCATTGTGTCTAAGACAAGCTTGCTTTCTCTAGCTGTGAACTTTCCTATACCACTATTCCCCTATCTTAACTTGAAAGCTATAAAACATATACCGGTACTTGGAAATTCAACCTAATTGTCTTGTTAAATGTAAAAACCCTGGCTTCCACAGTGATTCTGGATTACTACAACAGGATTAATATACTATATGATTATGAACTGGAAAGGATGTTGTGTTTGTGGGCCAATATCTAACGGAATTTTTTAAAACTGAAAGCCTAAACATACTTACATGGAAATAGATCCCAATAATGTTAGGGGATCTCACTGTAATATAGAACAAATGCATTAGAAACCAGACTTGCTCAGGCTAGAGAAATGGCTTTTATAACCAGCTTGTTTGTACGTTGTCTCATGTAGGTGGTCAGAAACAGCACTGTGGGAGAACTAGCCACTCTTAAATTCTGTGAAAGACAAGCTTTTAAACTGAATTAGGAACTTAGAGTTGCCAACTGGCCTGTAAAAAGATGTCCTGCTCTTTTAGTAGAGGTTTAATAGGATGCTATTTACCAGGTGATGTTATTTACCTCCATTCCATAAAAAGTTCCAACTGCTCATTCTCATACATTAAGCCTCTGTTAAAGAGACAGGCCAGTTGGCAATTCTAACACCTACAAAAAATAGATTCATTTTGTGATCACTATTGGGTAAACCATCATTACTAGACAAACATGTAAGCACTGAGCTCCACTAAGTTGTTAGATTGAGGATTTTTAACATATGAGTGGTACTTTTAAAATTCACAGAAGGCTTTTTATTGTTTTTACATTTTTTAAAATTAAAAATATGCGTTTTCAGGCTACCTGTTAGTGGAATATAAATTTACTGCATCCTTTTTTTTTGTTCCCTTTCTCAATTTGCTGTAAAAGGTACTAGAGCATCAACAGATAATTAACTATAAGCAACTCAAACAGTATGTACAACAGTCCTAAACTGCTGTAGTAGAAACAACACTCTTCTGCTCTATAATTTGTTCCTTAAAACACAGATTCAGTGGAATCTTGCAACATTGTCTCCCCAACAAGAATCCCCTGGCCTGGGCACCTTGGTAGGTAGACCCAGTTGCACAAACACACAACCACATCCTAAATTCAAAGCTTAAATTCAGGCAACTTACTACATTGAGTTGCTGCTACAGTTCACTTCCTTTAGTGTTCTTTATAGCAGAAGGTGATGACTAGACATCACAGTTATCTTAGTGTCCGACTAATACTTACCTTTCTCAGGTGAGTCTGAAAACCCTGCCCTAAAAACTGTAGACCACAAAGTGATCAGATAATTACTGAAGCATTTGTGGAATCAGCTGAAACAGACTATTGAAATAATCACAACACTCTCTTACCTTCAAATGTACCTTCCAAAGGCAGGGATACTTTCTGTGTTATGAGGCACACCTTTACTTATTTGGAACAGGAGACCTTTATCTCCACCCCTTCTTAATTTTGTAACTGTTCACTGCCCGGGAACAAAAGGTAGGCAGTGAAGCAGCTGCACACAGAAACAAAGGATTTTTTAAAATGTAACATACACAAAAAAAGTTCTGAATATGTACTCTCTATATTCTCTCTATATACTTTTATAATAAGTATGGCTCATATTCCTCTCTATCTATCTCTCCCCTTCACTCCAGGGATAAAGCTATCAAATGTAGACGGCATAATCTTCAGACCTTCTACATGTGCAATGCCAGAAAACCCAATGAAGGAAATAAAGGGCCATTCTGTGATGTACAGTAAGCCGAACATCTCATTCAGGGCAATGCAGTCTCTGCTGCAGCTGTAGGACCCTTTGAATTCAGACTACATAGATTAAAACATTCAGCTACAATTCTGGAGAATAACATGAAATGGAGAACCACTTAGAAATATTTAGAAGGTGCTAATTTAAGCATTTCAAAGCAGACTACATCCTCCTTAGAGAAAGTGCCATTGACTTGATCCTTTCAAACTCATAAAAAACAACAGAAACCATGCAGCCAAGCAATCTAAGAAAATGGTATCATATTGCAACCAACTCATAGTGACCCTCTGCATGGTGTATTCCAGGCAAGCAATGAGTGGAGGTTTGTCATTGCTTTCCTCTGCATACCCAGCCTTCCTTAATGATTTCCGATGCAAATACTAACTGTTGCCAATCCTTATTAATTGCCCAATTCTGACTATGTCAGGCTATTCAAGTAATCTAGTAGTACTTAAAGTGAGAAGCAGAGAGATGTTTTACTGGTCAGTGATCCCTGACATACAAACACAGAAAGACAAACTAGATAATTGCTTCTCATGTCATGGGCTAGAATCCAAAGAGTAATACATGCTCTGAGACATTTCAGGGCCACCCTTCTTAATGAAAACTATTTTACATCCAACCATATCTCCTGTTCAAGTTTAATAACTTTCTAAAAGGGCATTCAATGTTGTGTGAAGAAGAAAACTGGAAGGAGTCAGTTGCTTCCATATGCATGCAAATAAGTGATTTGTATGCACCACTGCAGAGCCTATGAAGGGCAGGTCTTTCTCTAGATCTGAGCAATGGAAAGCCTGTATGCTGAACCCACTCAGGCCAGTATTGCGGCATGTGCAAAGTGGTTTCTGTCTGTGTCTTCTGTGCACCTCCCTTTTGTTTGGATATTGCATGTGTTGATATGCTTGTGTGCAGATCATTCCAGGGAATAACCCTGCCAGCCCCAGATGAGGAAGCTGTTTGATGTTTTGCAACCATACCATATTAATATAATATATAATATAATTTCAATGCATGAAATATTTTATCATGCTATGTGGTTTAATACATATATTTACTATTGTAATATCTAATTATCATTGTGTACAAAGATATTATTTTTAGATATGAAAGGCATTCTTATTTATTTCGTAACCACAGGTAAACAGAATCTCTCACATAACCCCAATTGGTAGCCCCACATGCAGCTAAATCAATTTCATTTCCTTTATTATACCATATCCTCCCCAAGCAAAATTTGCAATCCAATTCAACAAATTGTAGAACTGTTTTCATCTTTTCTCTTTACATACAGAAACATTCTCATACACTGGCTCACACTGGAAGATAATAGATTGATTTTATATTAGCTTTCACAGTACAGTAATCTGGGGACCCATGAGAAACTATATTGAGGGAGGGGAGTAAATATTTAGAAATGCCTTCCCTGACCCAAATCTCTCCTTCCATGATACTATAAGCTCTAAGGAGCTTGCACAAGCTAATATAATTATCTACCCCTTTTAAGTGTTTCACAGTATTCTGAGGACAATAAGCATATCCATTTGGCCCCTGACAACTTGTTGGAGAGCTACAAACACAGACAATAATAGTACTGATGGGTCCCCCTCTTTTTCTACTCAATCGGCCTTAGTTGACTGGGTCAAGATACTGTTTCAGATATTTCTCAAAAACAGGTTGCTTACATACTCTCAAGCTCGCTATACCATCTGAGAATTCTATTAGTTTTCCTTTTTAAAAGATATTTGTACAGTCTTGTGATCTGCAAGATTAGGCATATACTTCATCAGAAAAAAAACCCCTGCTTTTAGAACAGCTATACTGTGGAATTGCCAAGCTTCTTGTCATCAGGATGATCTGGGAATTCCAACAAAACATTTGACCGAGTTTAATAATCGTAACCATTGTTTGCTGCTTCCATCATCTTCTAACAGCCCCATTCAAAGGGGGGGGGTCTGCCATTAGGAATGGTATAGGTATGCACCAGCAGAGGGGCAAATCCTCTGATAGGCCACCACCATGGCCCTCCACAGTATTGAACATGGTGTTGAATGCTGTGCTAGTGTCCCTGTGCCCCTGCCACTGGCATAGCAGAGGGGGTCCAGGAGCACAATTAGGGGAGGAGCCACCGGTAGTCAGCTTCCACCCAGTCATTGCCTCAATTGTGCCAGCAGACAGGGTCTTGGACTGTCCTAATATGCCCAATGGTGGCTTTCTGGAAGAGGGAAAGATTTTGGGGGGTTTTAGCCTCCCCACACCACCGGAAAGCCTCCTTGGGAACAATGGGCCAGTACGCCCGTGGCACCGTGGCCACCATTAGGCATTTTGAATGCTGCTGTAAGGCACTTGCTTCATTGCTCTCCTGAAACCAGTCAATTCATTATGATCATTTATGTTTTCCTCAGGAATGTTCATCAGATACAGACTAGGTTCTATTAAAAAAATCCTAGAGTCTCAGAAGTAGTTTCTTATTCATTAATAACTTGCCAAAATGATTCAACAATTTTATTTTTGTACAGACTCCAGGACGCAATTATGGTGGGGAAGGGAGAAAATGGGTTTACCTTACCCTTATAAGAAGTTTAAAAGTTCAGCTTCATGGTAGACAATTTAAAAAAAACTGTTGTATTACAAGGGGATTGAAACTACAGATCATGATTTATTTATTTTTTGAAACCCTGGTGGAAGCAGCAGAAAGAAATTTGAGTCCAGTGGGATCTTTAAGCCAAACAAAGTTTTATTCTTGGTATAAGCCTTTGTGTGCATGCATACTTCTTCAGATGATGGAAGCAGCATGAGGGGATGAAAACTGAATCTGAACACAAAATGCAGAAATGAACCGAATCTTCAAGTCCTGAAAATATTTTTGGGGGGAGGGGGGTTACTGTAAACTGTGAATAGTCATATAACCATCTTCCAATAGTTAACCTTTCAAGAATGTTAGGGTTCCAGTTGAGTCCTGGAATAAGAAGCCAGTGGCAGCAATGTGGTTGTGGGTCTACTTACCACTAGTAGCCTCGGATCCAAAATGCATGGGTGGGGTTCCACTCAACACAAAGCCATTTCCCAGTCACATCCCTTAGGCACCCTCAAGTATGAGGAGTGCAGGACTGGCAACTGAAGAAATATATCTCCCCCTTTTTCTGTTCACAAAGTATTGCTGGATCTCACTCACATACATTTTGCATCCCTACTTTAAAAAGAAAATCTGTTAACAGGAAATAGAAGAATTTTATATATTAGTACAATCAAAAGGACTGTCGAGTCATCTTTCATGTGCATTCCAATTGTTTTCTATAAATGCCTTTTCATGAAAATCTACACACTGTTCTTTAGTCAGTCCTAAATCTTTTTTTAAAAAGTAGTTTTGAAATTTGGCACAGAGTCATTTGCCACCAGTGAAAGCATGCTATTGATTTTCTGATTTTGCATCAAATTCCCAAATAACTGCGCATATTGCTTTTAAGAGCAGTTGCAAAGTCATAAAGGGAAACACTTGGAAAGGGCCCTGGAAAAATTCAGATGTGCACATGAAGCATACTTAGGCCCGGTTGGGATTGTGAACTACAATAGAAAAAAAGGTTTCCAGTGCAGCAGTTTAATTTCACTAATAACATTCCAATAAAAGTAATTATGTATTAATGGATATGTACTATATTTATTACTATCATAGTTTGAAAGAGCATCTCTCACTAAAATGCAAGAAAAAGAAGAGCTCATTTTTATACCGATCCCTTTTTCTCTACCTTTAAGGAAACTCAAAGCAGGTTCCAATCACCTTCCCCTCTCTACAACAGACACAAGAGGCAAGTGGGTCTGAGACAGTTCTGAGAGAACTGCTTCTGACCCAAGGTCACCCATCAGGCTTAATATGGAAAAGTGGGGAAACACACCCAGGCCGATTCCCCACAGTCAATTAATTGTGTGATACTCACCCGAAATATCAAGCAATCAGGAAGAACTCCCCACTGCTTGATCGACAAACAAGGATTCATCCCAATTCTGGCGTTTATTCTCCCCCTTATCCCACGTCTTTGCTGAACCTGCTTGAAAGTACTACTTTTTCAAAAAAACATGTCTTCAATCCAGTTTGGAGGGGAGGATCGGGGGTCTAATCCTGGTTCAAATTTCCCGCCGTGGAGTGTGACACAAATGCCTTACAACCAATCAGTGTGTGTGGTACTGTTCTCGCGAGAGCAACAGAGAACGATAACCAATCAGAAACTTGGGAGGGGGAGACATGCTGATGTCATAACGTGAGCACATTTTTGCGGGAGAAAAAAGGTCCCGCCCCAACACGGCACGACATCCAATCAGGAGAGACCTGCCAAGCCAACTGCGTGGTAGTGGGGATCATTACATTTTTTGAATCCGAGACAGGCCTAGATGTCTTCACTGGAAACATGCTGCAGTAGGGAGATTGAAACCTCAATGAAAAGGTGCAGTTTATTTTCAAACTTGGTTTGATCTACATTAAATTTCCCAGTGGGGATTTGGCCCCAGTTCACCAGATTAGATTCTGCCACTCATGTGGAAGAGTAGGGAATTAAACCTGGTTCTCCAGATTAGAGTCAATATGCATTTGAATTCCAGTTTAACATAATACTTTACATCTCTACAACTGAACTCTTTCAGCAATCATGTTAAATACAGTCACAGTTTCCACGAATATAGTGGCTAAAACTGCAACATTATTTTTCTTATAGGCGCTGCAATGTAATGTAAAGCCCCGCCCGGAGCCCCTCGGGGATAGGGAGGTATAAAAATCGGAAAAATAAATAAATAAATAAATAAATAAATAAAGGCTCTTCAGTGTAAAAAAAAACACACATTTTCTACAGTATAAATAAGTAGCATTCCAAAACTAGCCTAAAAATGTGCAAGTATTATATATTAATTTAATATAATTTCTATTGATTCAGACCAAAATCCTTAATCTTATTAACGAATTTTATTTAAAGTGATATCCCATGTTTAATCAAAACTTTAGAAGTACAAAATTTGTACTGTGGTTATTGTGGTTTTTTGGGCTGTATGGCCATGGTTCACCAGACCACGGGCACACAGCCAGGAAAACCCACAACAACCAATTGATTCCAGCCATGAAAGCCTTCACTAATGGATTGTATTGTGTGTTGCTGCTGTTTTTTTTTAAAGGAATATAGGTTGATTATAAAAATCCATATTATCCACAAACGGGAAATATTTTAGAAGCTCCAGTTATCAAAAAAATGAGTTTTATAAAAATGTCGCTGGAATTCCCATCTTGCAGTTTGGATGATAAATTGCTGGTTTTTACTTTCACTCAAAAGGTAGTATTGAGGCAGATATCATTTTGAAGCCTGAAATTGCTGTTTTATTTCAGTCAAGCACCTTGTTGTTGATAACAATAGTGGAAAAATAAAATAATAAGAGTCTTATAACTCTTGTTTTTCAAGTGAAGTAATGCAAAATGTTTGTGTCGTGTGATCTGATGACAGCTATATTAGCAGAATGGAAGTCTGATGATGTATCATGCGTGCACATTACGGTGATCCCATCACATATGGCTGATGCTGTATCCTTCTTCCACACACACGGACTCAATATGCAGCAACATAAAAAGAGAACAGAACTTTGCTGGCACTTAAATATAATTGTAATTCAGCCCTGTGTCCTGCATCAGGGTACATTATATCTATATATAATGAACAATAATTTTTCTGCACAGTAACATTCATAGTCCTTGTTAAAGTAAACAAACATGGAAAGAGGAGTCCCTCTGCCAGAACACAGTTCAGCTGCTGACCCCTTAACTCTATATACACTGCAGGGACCACTCAGAAGTACAAAGGACTGTTCTACCCACTGTGGTGGCCGCAGCTGCTGTTAATAGCTATTCTTTGATTTTTATCACTGTGACAGAACATTAATGGATATCTGAAATGTTTAAGACATTTACATTCATATATTTGAGGGCCAGCCCAGTAAACCAGCTTGATGAGCTCCAAGTTTAACAGGCACACAGAAAATCAGGATTGATCACAGAAAGTTCAGGACTTGTCAGAATAAATCCCATAAAGATAAACTGCCACACATCATCACTGTCTTCTGGCTCAATAAAACCATCACATTCATCGGTTTATGCCAAAAACACACATGGAAATGTACAGAATGTTATGGAAACAATCAGAAAAAAAGCTTAAGATATGGAGTGAATACATACTGAGGTTAATCAAAGACAAAACGGCACTGTGACCTTCAAAAGTACACAAAGTGGAAAGTCAGTTCAAACGCAAGTCTCCTGCACTTACGAACAACAAGTGCTTCAGAGAACATCAAACTAACTTGCTAAGGATATACACGACTGGCATTTCATCAAAAATAAACGTCACTGACTAGGTAATCATTTCTAATACAAAATATGTCTAATTTTTAATGTGGCCAAATTTGTGGACAGTTAAATCCAGAGACTAGAGCCATGAACAGCCAAGGCAGATATTTTTACAAACCTGAGAAAAACCCCAGCACTGCTATTAAAAAACAATAGTCTGAAATAAAAAAAATCAAAACAAAACACTGCAGGGTTAAACCTTTCTAAAATAATGGAACAACTGCAGGTAGCCAGGGAAAGGAAAGAGGAAATAGTAGAGAAGGGTTAAATGAGTGAACCCACATCATTGCAGGTTTGTATGCACCTAGAACTGATTTATTAAAGGCAACCTAACTTAATGATGTCACCACAATTCATAATCATTACCTTGTCCAGTGCATAAAATTGACCAGCTTATTATGTACAGCTGTACTACAAATCGAGTCCCATTTTTCATAGAAACTTGTTTCTGTATGGAACATAAAATGAGAACCTGTATATGTGCAGTATGCTAGATACTAAGGAAGCAGCATTTCTAGAGATGCGTACAAGGGGCAGCCTGGAAAGCAAAAAGGGCCCTGGAAAGGACTCTACCTCGCCTCTAGTTCTATGCCCTTCCTAAACAGAGAGGGGAAAGAAAGAAAAGCTGATTCTCTCACCTTCATCACAGTGACACTGCTACCCTGGCCCCAACCATGTGTGGCCCTGGTCAGGGCAGCCCTCCATACCATAAGTCAACTGGCATTTTCCTTGATCTTAATGGTCACTCCACTCCAGTTGCACACACGTGATTACTGTTCATCCTTTTTTGTCAATGAAGCTGCCATTAGGCACTCTGAATGTCATATAAGCATAAAACTTACAAGAAAATGCCATGCTTCATAAGCAAAAGACTAATCATTTGGCCACTATTCCAAATTCTAAAATCAGGTCACATATCAGTATACCAACAATTTATATGTGATTTACAGTATGTGATTAACGACAAAATAATAGAAAATTTGGTTTTTATACCCTGTGGTTCTCTTCTGTAAGGCATCTCAAAGCAGCTTACAATCACCTTCTCTTCCTCCTCCTCACAATAGGTGTCTTGTGAGGTAGGTGGGACTTGAAGAGTTTTGAGAGAACTGTAATTATCTTCAACTTATTGGCTTCATGTGTAGGAGCAGGTAATCAAACCTGGTTCTACAGATTAGAGTCAGCCACTCTTAACCACTACACCACTTCATATACTTCTGTCTGAAGACATACATGTGTCATTTCCATGCACCTCTACATTGATAATATGGACTGGTCATTGAACAAAGTGTTTTAGCACATGAGAATGTCTCTGTGCAAATAACATGGGCCCACCACTGAGCAAAATCTGTTATCACGAGAAATTAGTGAACCACATATGATGGCTTGATGCCATTTTGTGAGCTTTTTAAGCTATGTGTTTTAAGAAGTTTCCTCAGTGTATTTCTGCACTGTGACTTAGCTGAGATGAGGGGAGCAACAGCTGGGTCACAGAGGCCTGGCGTGATTGTCATTTCACTAGTGCTTCCATGACAATGCAGCAGGAGAAAAGTTGAGGGGAGGGGATCTCAGCTGCAAGTGTAGCAGCAATAGGGCATACAGATGTCACGCCAACCCATGTAGCTCTTCGTTACTTCTGCAGGGGGATTCCTTCCCATGTGGGAAGCAGCCCAAGATTTGTTATATTTTAACTTTTCTGAAAAATATAAACTCAGAAGGTTTAAAAAAAATCAGAGTCCAAGTTCTCAGACAGATGAGTCAGCACCACTACAGAAAAAAAATTGGAATTATTTTTACAGACTCAGTCAGTCATCCTAGCTATTTAATCTTAATTAAGTATGTTCAAATACTCTTATGTTCAGATTAAAATTTGCAAGCAGCTTTGAGTACTGAAAAAGGGATGGTTTCTTCAAATGTTCAAGAAATGCCCCAAGTTGAGTCAGCAGCATATTTACAAGGTTTTGCCACAGCTCTCCCCATTTTCTGCTGAAATAAGAAAATTAACTTACGAAACAGGTTGTTTCTTGATTACTGATGAGTTCCTTTCCCCAAAAACTAACCAATAAACCCTGATATAAATAGAACAGTGACAAGGCAAAGTACTAGCCTGGGGAGACTGCATTCAGCCCCCTTCCACACATGCAGAATAATGCACTTTCAATCCACTTTCAATGCATTTTGCAGCTGAATTTTACTGGGCGAAATAGCAAAATCCACTTGCAAATAATTGTGAAAGTGGATTGAAAGTACATTATTCTGCATGTGCAGAAGGGGCCTCAGACAGGTTCACATTTAAACTGGACTGTTCGTTCGTTGGAGGCTTATTCCCAAGTAAGTAGGCATAGAACTGTGGTCTTCGGTCATGTGGCCTAACAAGGTCTCAGAACCGAAATTTCACTGAACTCAATAGGATTTAGTTTCAGTTTAGTGTATTCAGGATTGTGGTTTTAGCATATTAGATTGTAGGAAGACTGGCCAAGCACAGGTACTTGAAATAAAACTGGCAAAGGTTTTCTTAGCTTTGGACGTGTGTTCTTTTTCCAAATATGGAGCAATTCTTTTTAAAAGGGGAAAAAGATTCCTGGCTGTGATGAACAAAGGGAAACTAGAATTGGAGAAATGCCACTAGCTGATGAATGCCACCAACTGTACCGCGCAAAAGCAGCACACAGAACATAATTTGGCTTCTTTTAAAAGAGTCATATCATGATGACCTAAGATAAGTAATGAAGCATGCGTAATCCAGTTTTCCAGTCAGCCAAATTTTGCCAAGGCAAAGTTGCAGAACTGCTCAGAATATGGTTCATTTTACATTCAAGTGAACAAAAATGGCAAGTTTGAATGTTGTTCTTTTTTTAAAAAAAAAACTACCAGCATCATTATTTATTGTCCCTCTCAAAGCTATTTATATTAAACCGAGGGCTTCTGGGTTGGATCACCTCAGAGAACTGGTCAGGGATTCATATTATAGTCTTCTCCACATAAACAACTGTATGCCTATGGGCATCATGATACCTGTCAACACCTTTTCGGGCACCCAGCTACTGTTTTTAGAAAGTGGGTGGAGCTCTTGCCCACAAGGCTTCCAGCTGATCATTGGAGATCTGACTGGCAATACAAATTAAAATAACATTGTTTCAGTTGCAGCTGCCACCACAGTGTTTTCACAAGTGTTTTCAATTTTCTCAGAGTATTTTTAAAATTCTTTTTTCTCCCCTACACTGGGCTCCCCCTGTGTCTATGGCTATTGCAGTAGACATTTTGTGGTTGGCTCTGCTTCCGGTGGCAGCCATTTCATTTTTGCGTCCAGCATGTGTCTAAATTCCAGAAGTGCCCACAGGCTGAAAAAAGGTTGACAGATCCTTGGTCTATGTGGAAAAAATGTTATGTTTGAGCTTCTACCGGCAGTCTGGAGTTATTCAGATCAGATGTAGTGGTAACATCCCAGAGAGAAGTAAGACTGACCCTCCAGGTGATGGCCCCGTCTTGCAATACATGAATGCAATGCAAGCAAATAAGAAATTGAACTTTATTCAATGCTGTCCTTAAGGCTGTTCACCCTTATTTAGCCACACTAATTGCCCAGTCATATTCCATTTGTACTAGGTCTCCGAATTGCAGGAGGACAACATATGACTGGTGCCAATGCAACAGGATCTTGATTGGCCACAACAGTGCCTCTACTAGTGAAATTGTGGGGGGGGGAGGGGTTAAAGCATGATCTTTATTTTATTTTAATGATACTGAATAAAATATATGTGCTACCATGAAGATTTTTCTTCTTCAACACTGCCAAGTTTCATGTAGAAAACTGTGTTTTATCATGGAAAATTGCAGTTTACTTGGCAGGTTTAAAAAGTGACAGGCAAATGTTTTATGGAAAACTGGCAGTATTAAAATGGTGAAATATATTCAACAGAACTTTTTTATTTTGGCTGTAATAAATCTGCCTTTCTTAGAAACAAAAGCATTAGGAGATTCACTTGAATTATGCCAGAATGAGCTCCAGTTCACATTCAGATTGCCTTGCTGAGAATACAGGTTAAATGGATTTAGGAGATACTGGCCATTGTACAATTGTTTCACTACTACTTAGCCTAGTTACCTATCTATATAATCCACCATTTATTAATTTAAATGCACTTTTTAAGTTTGAAAGCAAATGTGAGTTGAATTACAAGACAATATAGTATAATGCAACCTCATGGTTATTACACAACATGCCGAAGTCAAATATCAATTTGGGTAGAGGGGTCAATTAATACATTTGAAGTACAATACTTAATATAATTACACTCTTCTAAGCCATCTGACTTCAATGGACTTAAAAGATGTAACCCTGGGTAGAGCTGTATTGTTACAAGGCTTAAATTTTAAAGATTACTTTTCTAAGATACATGGAGTATATATGTGCATCTCATTGGTCATATAAATCAGCACTACCCCCATCTACCTCTACATTACACTGGCAGTCCACATTCCACACTTAAGCCAACCTTTTGGCTGGTGTAGCCCATTGAGGCTTCTCAGTGGTTGACAGACTTTTTACCACCAGGAAGCTTCTTTAAGTGCAGCAGCTGGGCACAGTTTTCTATATGCATATTGAACTTATATAAAGAAATAATGTGTGCAGAAATAGGAAAAGTAGCCACAAAAATAATCATACAAATTAGCAAGAAAGAACCTGAAACTTTTTCCATCAAGCCATTCATTTCATACAATACAGACTAAGTTCTTTTTCAAGTGTAAAATGGATGAAAGGAAATCACCCAAGGTATCAAGGTTAGAGATAGCAGCCTGGGATATATTACTGACCACTATTTTTGAGATAATAGCTTTTATGAGAGAACAGAAGCTCTCTTGAATAACTACAACTTCACCTACCAGATGTGTTCCAATAATGAAATGCCGGTTTAGCAGGCTTTAAGAACCACTCAATAACTGAGAAGGAAAAACATGTAAGGACTTTTTCACAAACCAGTATGAAGAACCTTTTTAACTCAAAAAATTTCACAACACTAAATTGACAGAAATTATTTACCTTGCAGGAAAATGACCCGGAGTGTATGAGAACCTCCCATAAACACTTTTTTACTGTACATACTTGTAATGGGTATGCAAATGTCTGACTTTCTGGTACTACTGGGAAAATAAACTAGTCTTCCTTTTGGCAAAACATAGTACTCACTTTAGCCTGCTTTCTCAAGGAACAGATTGATCTAGCCTGAACCATCCACGTCAGGGCACATGTCTATCTATTACATATACAAAGTATAATAAATACACATAAGTCTTGAGCTGGATGGTCCAGGCTAGCCCAACCACATCAGAGCTTGGAAGCTAAGAAGGGTTGGGCCTAGTTAGTTCTTGGGTGAAAGACCACCAAGGAAGTATGAGATTGCTGTACAGACAAGCAATGGCAAACCACTTCAGTTTGTCTCTTGCCTTGAAAGTCCCATTGGGTTGTCATAAGTCTACTACAATTTTACAGCACAGGCCGTCTTCCTGGGTAGTGCGTTAAATTGCTTAAGAATTCTTAGGGACATAAGAGAATTCTAATTTGTCTGCCTATAATTTCTATCAACATGTTGCTGATGCTTCCAGCAATGATTTTCTCAATTCTTTCCTCTGAATATGCCCCTTTTTATTAACCTATGTTCTGGAATGGCATCTCCATTTAGCTTTTCATTATGAGATTACTCTTTTAGATATATTGGCATCTTCACAGTTAATTTTCAACTTGACAGTAAGCCTCTTCAATTATAGCATCCATCATGATGATCCTGGCCTGCTTGGCACAAAAACTGCCATTAAATTTGCACAAACTCCATTTGGGGAACCAGCAAAGCAGTCATTTGTTACTGCTAGGTGTCCTTCATTTAATCCTTTCTGCTTCAAAAAGTGAGGCAGTTAAAGCAGGTCCACATGGAAAGCTTTTGTGGACTTCAATGTTTAGCCTTTCTGACAATCTTCATTTAAACATTAATATATTTGTTATACTCTGTTTCATATAAAGATGTTAATTCAATCAGTTGAGGTGCAGTGGTTGAGAAAATTGCATGCTTCTGCATTAGAGTCCTGAATGAATATGAGAATTATCATTCATTTTTGCATACTGCCTTTGTCGAAACCATTATTTTGTGCATTATGGAACATGGTACTTTGACAGAAGAGCATTTATGTCAAAATGTATTTTTACTTTCAAAATTTCAAACAGACGGGGAAAACAGGGCTAAGTGGGCAATAGGACCCAAGGTGGAGCATTCTACAATAAAGAAGGTCTGGCATGTTTTATTCTGTTTATTTTATTACTTTTTATTTTATTGGATTTCTAGCCCACCCTCCCTGACCAAGGTCAGGCTCAGGACAGCGTACAAATAATTAAAACATTATATACATAATTCATAAAACTAACTTATACATTTCTAGTATTAAAATACAAAAAGGCAAAGCAATCCGAAAAACCTATGCAAAATCCACTCACCTCAGACATAACCTCTGAACTTCAAATACTGGCCAATTGTAGGAGAGACCAGGGCCCTTTCCACAGAGACGATTTACAGCGGCCCAGGGACAGCAAAAACGCTGTCCCTGGGCGGCTGTTTGCACAGGAGGTGCTGCTGCATTGCAGCAGCGCTGTCTTGGATGCCCCTATTAACCTTGCAAAACTAGTGAGGTTTTTCTAAAGCACCGTCTTCCCGTCGGTGCGGTGTGAACTGCACCGGCGGGAAGACACTGCTTTCCCCCTCCCCTCCACTCACCGTCCTGTCCTTCGTCACTATGGAGGGCTGCAGAGCCCCACCCATGTTGCCCTCCAACCCCTGGAAGTCGGAGGGCAGCGTGGGCGGGTCCCTGCAGCCCTCCAGAGCAACGAAGGATGGGATGGTGAGTGGAGGGGGGTGACCGGAGGCAGCTCCATATGGAGCTGCCTCTCTGGCTGAGGGGGAAGTGCCGGCCACTCGCATACTAGCATGCGAACAGCCCCTGAACCTCCGCCAGCATACATTATGCCGGCGGAGGCTTGGATCCGTGCGTGTGCAGAAAGGGCCCAAGAGATGGGGTGATGTAGACTGACAACACATTGGTGGCAAAATGCTTTTGTAGGGAGACCAGTAGATGTACTCAGGATGCATGAGTGGCCTCAACCAAAGGCCCTGTGAACATCTCTGTCCTGCAGAGCCTGCAGAACTGTTTAAGGTCCTGCAGGACTTTGGTGTCAGCCAACAGAGAGTTCCACCAGGCTAGAGGAAGGGCAGAAAAAGTCCCGGTTCTGGCCAAGGAGAATTGCACACCCTTAGGGTCAGAAGCCACCAGATTTTTTTAGAGGATCAAAGCTTCCTTTGTGGGCAATATGGGATGATGCAATAACGCAGATACAAGGGTTCCAGACTGCTCAGGGCCTTAAAGGTTAATACCCAAACCATGAATCTGATTCAGAATTCCACAGGCAACCAGTACAGCTGCCATAGCAAAGATGTGATGTGCTCTCTCACCAACACTCCACTGAAAAGACTGACCTCTGCATCTGGTCCAATGTCAATTTACAAGTCAGTCTCAAGGGTAGGCCCATATAGATTGAATTACAGTAGTCTAACCTGGAGATGACCATCGCATGGATCACTCTGGTCAAGTCAGAGCAGAACAGATAAGGGGGCCAACTGCCTGGCCTGACAAAGATGATAAAACATCACCCTTGCTGTGTTTGTGACCTGAGCCTCCATAGATAAGGAGGACTCCAAGGTCATGCCTGGGAGTTTCATTGATGCGGCTGATTGAAGTGCCGCATCACCAAATCTTGACAATTGGAAGCCCTCAGCCGACCCACCCCAACCCAGCCACAGGGCCTCTGTCTTCAATGGACTCAACTAATCTGCTCTTTTCTATCCATACAGCCATAGCTTCCAGACACTGTGTCACAACATCTGGGGCAGTAGACTGTTGGCCCTCCATCAACAGAACAAGCTGGGGATCATCCACATATTAGTGGCAACCCAGCCCAAAGCTCCGGTCAAGCTGCGTGAAGGGTTGCATATAGGTGTTAACATTGGGGAGAAAATAGCGCACTCCGCATACAAGTGGGTGATGTCATTGTGGCACTCCGCATACCAAGTTTAGGAACTTGTTACCAAAGTTTAGGGTGATGTCAGAATGCCCCCCAAGTGTCAACTACAGTCCCCGAACCGAGAGAAATGAGCCCAGCCATTGCAAAGCTGTACCCAGGATCCCAACATTGGCAAGGCCGTGGATCAAAAAACTGTGATCAATCATATCAAATGCTTCAGTGAGATCTAGTAACACTTACAGCGTTGACTTGCCTTGGTCCAGCTGTATCCGAAGCTCATCTGTGATGGTCTCCATCCCATGGCCAGGGTGGAAGCCTGACTGGAAGGGATCCAGGACTGATTCATCCTCCATGAATACTTGCAGCTGTTCCACAACTGTCCTCTCAACTACCTTACCCAGAAACCATAAATTCAAGACTGAGCAGTAGGCCAGATCCATTGGATCTAAAGATGGTCTCTTCAAGAGCGAGCATTCCACTATCTCTTTTAATCTCATGGAGAAAACTCCCTGTGCTAAGGAGTGGTTGACAGTTTCCAGCAGGGGTCTCCATAGTTTCACCAGTCATGAGAGACATAGATCTAGACAGCAAGCGGTAGGTTTTACAGCTGCAACTATTCTGTCAACACTGGATGGAGACAGCAGATCAAAGTAGTCTAATATAGGACCAGAAGACTGCCAAGAGACCTCCAGTTCCCTTACTGTTTCAATTGTCAGCAGGAGGTCACGGTGGAGCAACAAGACTTTATCCGCAAAGAAGCTTGCAAAAGCCTCACAGGTAAAAGCCAATTCATTACTTTTAAATGCCACTGGTAGGGATATCAGTGACCGAATCACATCAAATAATTGTGCTGGATGTGAGCTTGTGGAAGTGGCAGAAAAATACACAATCTATTAGCATCTTTATGTGAAACGTAGTATAGTGACTGGAAGGACTATTGCTCAGTTCTTGGGCATAATTCAATTCATGACTTGCCACATTCTAGGAAGAATAATGACATGAACTTGTTACCAAAGTTTAGGTTCTAAAAGAGCTCTGCATCTTTTATTGAACTGGAGCGATCTATTGCTTACATAAATCACATGGGCTTTAGAAGCGTTCTAGAAATGAAATGCCATATTGATCCTTTTTAAATACTCTGAACAAAATGCTTGAAATGTTCTATTCTATTCTAGCCAAGCAGTGATGAAAGGTATCTTGCCTAAGTAATTCATATTTTGGTGTTTTCATATTTCCTCTGTTTGCTTTATTCTTTAGTAAATACTTTATATTTAATATGAGCTCTGTTGAAGGAATCAGTTTGCACCCAGGAACCATCCTGCCTAATTGCTTACTTACCATTCTGTAAGGTCTTGTGTACAGGGCTGTCTTATCTTCCTGATATAAATAAAGATAAGATTTTGTATGTAGTGAGGCCAAAGAATTGTGATCAATTAATGGTCCTTCCAGCAAGTAAAAGCATTGTGTAAGATTGGACTGGGTGTTTTTTTCCCACGTAAATGCAGTGGGAACTTTAAAGGCAGTACAAAGGGAGATAAAAAACCCATTATATCCATAACCAAAAATGAGTACATCAATTTGCTAGTTACTGTGTAATTCGGCCTTTATGAAACAAAAACTAGACATACATGGTAATTCACCTGGTTCAGTTTCTGACGTGGATATTGTTGTTCTGCTGGTTTGCGCAAGTATTCTAAACCCTCCCTGTGTTCAATTCTAATTTCATTTTCCTCGGGAGAAAATGTATTGGCATCTTGAGGCACAATCTCTTACACACTGAGTACAAAGGAAAAACAAGATGTGCAGCAACTTGGACAAACTGCCTATATATACCGTATATACTCATGTATAAGTCGACCCGCATATAAGTTGAGGCACCTAATTTTACCACAAAAAAACTGGGAAAACTTATTGACTTGCGTACAAGTCGAGGGTGGGAAATGCAGCAGCTACTGGTAAATTTCAAAAATAAAAAATAGATACCAATAAAATTACATTAATTGAGGCACCAGTAGGTTAAATGTTTTTGAATATTTATTTCAAAGAAAAACAGTAAACTAGCTCTTTAAGAGGAAAAGAGGGTCAACAAAAACAATATGGTCTCAACAATAACTTTAAAAGTATAAAAACCTAAGCTCAACTGGCAACCAAGCTAAAACACAAAAGATAAAATCCTTCAAAACTGGATTTTTGGTCAGGGGAGGAATGTTTATGTTAGCAGTACCAACGTTTCAGAGTATCTTTAGGAGACCCTACTGATGATACCACCCAGGTTTGGTGAAGTTTGGTTCAGGGTCTAAAGTTATGGATCCTCAAAATGTAGCCCCATCTACTATTAGCCCCCACTGGAAACAATGGGGGATGGGGCACCCACTTTGGGGATCCATAACTTTGGACCCCATAAAACATCACCAAACCTGTCTGGTATCAGCAAGAAGTTATCCTGATGATATCACCCAGGTTTGGTGAAGTTTGGTTCAAGGGGTCCAAAGTTATGGACCCTCAAAATATAGCCCCATTTACCATTAGCTCCCATTGGAAACAATGGGGCACCCCCTTTGGGGGTCCATAACTTTGGACCCCCTGAACCAAACTTTACCAAACTTGGGTGGTATCATCAGGAGAGTCTCTTGAAAAATCTCTGAAATTTTGGTGCCACAAGCCTAAAAACTGCGCCCCTTGGGGGCCAACAAATTAAAAACCCTGCAATATTTTTTAAAATACACCTGACTTGCGTATAAGTCGAGGGGGGCTTTTTCAGCACACAAAAATGTGCTGAAAAATTTGACTTATATGCAAGTATATATGGTATATATAAAGTGAAGGGACTTTGGGGCAGGGAATGCTTCCTTTTGTAGCTTATATATATATCTTTTGCTTTTTTGCTACAGTCTTTTGCTACAGGAACTAGATAAGGGCAACACTGAAAATCCCTTGTCTGTCAGTGGAAAAATGAAAGAGACAAGAGGTCAGGCAGAACAGAGTTTTATTTGCAGTAATTATTTTAAAACTCTATGACCATCTGATCACTTTGAAGAATTTCCACAGTTGCCTAAAGTCGTAGACAGCCTAAAAACCCATATAAATAAAAGGGTTTGCACATCCCTATACTAAAAAGGTTTCAATCAGTATCTCATTGACAGCATGGGTCCACTGCAACCTTTGTCTCTCTCCTTGTAACAGAGACCAGACCATTTTCTGTTCATTTCTAAGCTCCATAGCAAACTGAAACTTCACTTGCACTTTGTTTTTATATTTCTGTCCCAACATAATTTTATATGCATGCACTTATCACTGTAAACCAAATAAAAGAAAGGAATTTTTTTTCTGGACTGCAACTTAGCATTCCTAGTTTGAGCAAATTTCAACTATCAGTATATGCTTTAATTTTGGGATGGTTACAGTAGCAGAATACCAACTCCAAGGAGAACTACCAGTACTCATCCACCTAACTTGTATCAGCATTTCATCCATTTAGCTTCATTATGACCTGTTTCTCAAGGAATGATTCTACAAGTTCACATTCCTGGATTTTGTCCACTCTTATTTGTTTGCCTGGAATTCCTGTTTCTGATCCAACTCCAAAGGTTTTGAAGTGCAGACCTAATTCTGGAATAATTTTAGCCATTCCTTTAAATGAGATTGGGACAAGCAAACTTGTCTTGGCCAAGTTCTGAAAAAGAAAATCCACATCATATATCCATAAAGATGTTGGTGCACCACCAAAGGACAGAGGGAGGGAGGGACAATAGCTGCACTTGGCCAGACAGACTTCATCTGCTTTTTGTAGATGTAACTTTTTTTGGCATAGGAGTATAGGATTAAAATATGAGGATTTTAGAAATGTCAGTGTGAAACATGAGTGGATTTATTATCAGTGCACATAGCAACATGGCTGTAACTAAAATAATATCTGCATAATGTCTAATCCTAAAAGATACTTTGTGAGTGGGAGCCTATGGAGCCACAAAGACACCAGTGTTAGGGTACATATTCACAGTTCAATTTTTATTATTAAACAACTGCCACTCTTCAGGAGAAGACCCTGCCTCAGAATTCTTCTGATTTCCAGTCTGCCCTCCTGCCTACTATCCGTGACCTGAGGCTGCATTACTCAACTGTATTCTGGTGTTTGTGGTGAAGAAAGGAAGCTGCCCTGCTGAGCAAAATAGTTTGGTTTGGTTCTGTTTGAATACATGACAGGGATTGCTTCCCCGGGTTCTCTATGTTTCCCTTTTTTGCATACTCTCATGGACTCAGAACTGAATTGTGCCCATTGATGCCTAAAAGTGCATGATATAGCATTCTAGATGCAAACATTCTCAAAGTATGAAGTGGTATGCCAATTTAATGGAACTTGGTCTTCTTCCAGAATGTCAAGGATAGCCTTTTCCTCTCCCCATGTCAGTAACTTACAGCCCCATCCAAAGGGGCACTGGTGGATGTGTCTTCTCTGGGACACCTGCCCCAGCAAAGGGACAGAGCCACTGGCAGGCAGCCTTGGCAGCCCTCCATGGTAGTAGGATGCAGCACTGAATGAAACACTAGCATCCCCAAGCCCCTGCCACTAGTATAGAACGAGCAGTCCAGGGGCATGGCAGGGGGAGGAGCCAGCAATTGGCTTCCATACAACCACTGCCCCCATTATGCCAGCAGCAAGGGCTTTGAACTTACGCCACCTTTTCAGTGGTGCATAGGCGTGTCTAGACAAACTGGAGCCTGGGGACAAAACCTGAGTTTGGCAAAAAAAAAACCCAAACCCAGTATGGGCGGCCACCCTCCCCCTCCACGGCCAAACAATGATTTTTGCACCAGCTCACAAAACACCTCCCACCCCCAGCAAAACATGCATAGCTCTCTCCCCACCAACTCTCTTTCCTATGAGGTAGGTTGTTAGCCTGAGAAACAGCTCCAAGCCAGTGCAAATGGGTATTAAGCATGTAAATCTCTCACAAATCACCCCAGCAAAACATTTACCAGATGTTAGCATCATCTCTCTCAAAACACCTCCAGTGGAATACACCTCCAAACAGCATCACTTTCAATGGTGTTTAAACTAGGGAACCCAGATTCTTCTTTTAAATCCACCTTAAAGGGAGAATCTGGGGTCCGCAGTTAAAACAATATTGAAAGTTATGCTATTTTGGGGTGGATTCTCCCCCAACCTGAAACAGCATCACTTTCAATGTTTAAACTGGGGACCTCACATTCTTCCTTTAAGTCCATGCCAGAGGGAGTGGATTTAAAAGGAGAATCTGGGGAAATTCAGAGGGTGCCTGCTGTCAGGGGCGCAATTGCTAAGCTAGCAGCACCAAAATTTCAGGGTATCTTTAGGAGACTCTCCTGATGATACCACCCAGGTTTGGTGAAGTTTGGTTCATGGGGTCCACAGTTATGGACCCTCAAAGGTGTAGCCCCCATCTTGTATTAGCTCCCATTGAAAAGAATGGGGGATAGGGGCACCCCTTTAGGAAGTTCATAACTTTGGACCCCCTGACACAAACCTCACCAAACCTGGGTGTCATCAGGAGTGCCTCCTGAAAAATCCCTGAAATTTTGGTGCTGCTAGCCTAAAAACTGCGCCCCCTGTAGACCACAAACTGAAAAAACACTTAAAAATACAAAACACACACAAATGAACCTGAAATTTTTGCGACCTCCACTAGGGGGTGCCCAGGGACATTGGGTACCCCCTGTCCCTAGGCAAATATGCCACTGCAGTGGTGTCAGTCCATTAAGCCCAATGGAGGCTTTCTGGCTGTGGGGAGGCTTTTTGTATTTTTGGCCTCCTCGCGTTGTCAGAAAGTCCCCTGGAAAACCACCGGGTACCGTAGCCATGGCATCACAACCAGGTGCATGGATGGGGCTGTTAATCTACCCACTCACTGGAGTTGGGGCTCAATGGAACTCAGTTCTTGATTTCTGGTTTCTTCCCTTCTCTAACATAACTTTCAGGAGATTGAAAGGATTCTGTTTTATTATTTATCTGTTTTTAATTGATTCCTTGGATATGGATGCATTATTCTGTATTAAATCATTAATTTCTAGTTTCAAGCGTACAATATCTTGTATCAATATAAATTGAAAAGTTCATTTATCAGATATGTATAGAATTGATAATAATTCTTCTAAAAATAAGAAGCACTGCTACTGCTGACAAAGACAATGTTGATATTATAACCTGACTAAAGGCACTCAATTACATTAAATGATTAGATAATTTATAGAATGAAAATAAGAACACTGACAAAACATGTGTACTTCTGTCTTTCTATATCCAGAGAGGTGCTTTGCATCATGGGAGGCATTGAAAAGAAAAAGAATCTCAGTGCTGGTGTTGGTCACATCAGAAAGAACAGACAGTTGAAGAAATTATTAGGGGAAAAAAGATGTCTTCTAGAAAATGGAAGTCCAACTTAACTGATAAAGAATACCAGAGAGAACACAAATGGTGGCAAAAGAGAAGCAAGTTAGCTGTAAGGGAGGCAAAAAAGGATTATGAGGAACGCATGGCTGTGAACATCAAAACCAGCAACAAACAGTTCTTCACGTACATCAAAAGCAGGAAGCCAGCAAGGGAAGCGGCAAGCCCGTTAGATGACAAAGGAACAAAGGGTGTGCTAAAAGATGACAGGGAGATTGCAGAAAAGCTGAATGAATTCTTTGCATCTGTCTTCACCCAAGAGGAGGTGAGGAAAATTCCTGCACCTGAACCAAGCTTCTTAGGAGGCGAATCCGAGGAACTAACGAAGATAGTGGTAGACAAGGAAGAAGTTCTGGCAGCCATTGATAAACTAAATGCTACCAAATCCCCTGGCCCAGATTGCATTCACCCAAGAGTTCTTAAAGAGCTCAAGCATGAAATTGCTGATCTTCTCACTTTAATATGCAACTTATCCTTGAAATCAGGCTCCATCCCTGAAGACTGGAAGATGGCCAATGTCACACCAATCTTTAAGAAAGGATCTAGAGGGGACCCGGGAAATTACAGGCCAGTCAGTTTGACATCTGTTCCTGGTAAATTAGTAGAATCTGTCATTAAAGATAAAATTATAAAACATGTACAAAAGCAAAACCTGCTGAGAAAGAGTCAGCATGGCTTTTGCAGAGGCAAATCCTGTCTTACAAACTTACTAGAGTTCTTTGAGGATGTAAATAGGCATGTGGATAAGGGGGAATCAGTGGACATTGTCTACTTGGATTTCCAAAAGGCTTTCGACAAAGTTCCTCAACAGAGACTGTTGAGAAAACTCAGCAATGAAGGAATAAGAGGGGAAGTCCTCCTATGGATTAAAAACTGGTTGAGAAACAGGAAGCAAAGAGTGGGTGTAAATGGGAAATTCTCACAATGGAGAGATGTGGGGAGTGGTGTCCCCCAAGGATCCGTATTGGGACCAGTGCTCTTTAACCTATTCATAAATGACCTGGAAGTAGGGGTGGGTAGCGTGGTGGCCAAGTTTGCAGATGATACCAAATTATGTAGGGTGGTGAGAACCACAAAGGATTGCGAGGAGCTCCAAGCGGACCTTGATAAATTAGGTGAGTGGGCTAAGAAATGGCAAATGCAGTTCAATGTAGCAAAATGCAAAGTGATGCACATAGGGGCAAAAAATCCAAACTTCACATACACGCTACAGGGGTCAGTGCTATCAGTCACAGACCAGGAAAGGGATTTGGGCGTCTTAATTGATAGTTCCATGGGAATGTCAACTCAATGTATGGCAGCTGTGAAAAAGGCAAACTCTATGCTGGGGATAATCAGGAAAGGAATTGATAATAAAACTGCAAAGATTGTCATGCCCTTATATAAAGCCGTGGTGCGACCACACTTGGAGTACTGTGTTCAGTTCTGGTCACCACATCTCAAAAAGGATATTGAAGAGATAGAAAAAGTGCAGAGAAGGGCAACGAGGATGATTGAGGGACTGGAGCACCTTCCTTATGAGGAAAGGCTGCAGCGTTTGGGACTCTTTAGTTTGGAGAGGAGACGTCTGAGGGGGGATATGATTGAAGTCTATAAAATTATGCATGGGGTAGAAAATGTGGACAGAGAGAAATTTTTCTCTCTTTCTCACAATACTAGAACCAGGGGGCATTCATTGAAAATGCTGGGCGGAAGAATTAGAACTAATAAAAGGAAACACTTCTTCACGCAACGTGTGATTGGTGTTTGGAATATGCTGCCACAGGAGGTGGTGATGGCCACTAACCTGGATAGCTTTAAAAGGGGCTTGGACAGATTTATGGAGGAGAAGTCAATTTATGGCTACCAATCTTGATCCTCTTTGATCTGAAATTGCAAATGTCTTAACAGTCCAGGTGCTCGGGAGCAACAGCCGCAGAAGGCCATTGCTTTCACATCCTACATGTGAACTCCCAAAGGCACCTGGTGGGCCACTGCGAGTAGCAGAGAGCTGGACTAGATGGACTCTGGTCTGATCCAGCTGGCTTGTTCTTATGTTCTTATGTTCTTCTTATGTTCTTACAGTGACTCCTACCAACATACAGAACTGATCAAGGGACATTGATGTGAATTTTTTATACCAGTCCAAATGGAGATCGTTCATTTTTTTCAGGTGGTTTCTGTATAATATATTCCATTCAAATACAGACGCATGGGCCAATATGAGTTAATTTTCTGTCCACTAATTGGGATGCTAAGCCAGGATTAAGCCCTGGTTAAAACCAAATTACACAATAGTACATGATCCAGCTTGCAACCATACGTATGAGTGGGGAAACCCATGTCCAGTGCATTCCATTGGTCTGTTTGTCTTTAGGGTGGAGGGGTGAGAAGGGTGAAGAGGCTTCAGGAGTTCCACTTGTGCTGTTTTCACCAGCAGAATCAGCCATAGGAGACAAGGCTGTTTCCTCCTCCTTCAGGCTCCACATCACTTGATATTACATTATTGTTATGTTATGGAAGTCATTCCCAACTGAATTTTCCTAAGTGGTCAAGAATGAGGTGAATGATTTGCTATTTTGCAGAGACAGTACAATACAGAGACAGTACCCAATGACATGTAGATATAGCCTGTAAATCCTGACCTTTCATTAGATCAAAAATCCTTCATTAGACCAAGAGCTCCAAGGAAGAAAAACAAACAGCTCAGGCAGTAACCAACCTAAACAAGTTCAATAAGGGATTTTCAATGCAGTTCTAAAAAGAAATATGCTCTTCTAAGCCCACTGGCTTCCATGTATGTAAAAGGGCATAACTCTGCTAAGTATTGCACTGACAATGTGGTACAGTGGCTAGAGTATGGATTTAAATATGGAAACCTGGGGTCACATTCACTCTAAGCTTTGAAATTCACTTCCATACTTTACAGCATTATGATAAGAATAAAATGAGGAAAACCCAGAATAAAATGAGGAAAACCCTGGGTTTTTGGAGGAAGGGCAAATTACAAATAAAATAAATTTGTTAAACCAATTTCCTAGTTAGAAGGTGTGTGCAGTGTTTCTTTTTCATAACATTAACTCCACAATAGGCAGTTACTTAACCACTCTCAGTTCCTCACGTTCTTCTGTCAATTCGGTTAATTTGTACGAGCAATATTACCTAGCCACATCTATCGATCACATTTTTATCCCATACTGGGAGCTGAAGATAGAGTACATATTTCTTTCTTCTTCTACATCATATTTCCTGATGCTGAAGCCAGTAAATGTTACATTTTGCAGAGGAATCAATCTTAGGAGCAATTAATTCCACAAGGGTTCAGATCATGGTACAACAGGTTCTAAACAATATTTGAAAAACTGATTGAGCTACAACAGGTCAGAACAGGTGTCATATTATGTTCAACATTCATCACTGTCACATGCAAGGGTTGGTTTTATGAATATGTCTTTAGGCTCACTCTTTCATAGAGAGAATAACAGACAGGGATTGGAGAGAGCCATTTTGGGTCGAATCCCCACTTGAAATTTGCACGCAGATCCAAACCTGTTCGTTGTGAATCCATGTCCTCTTCATCGGAGTTTCTCCCTCCCCACCGCAGCGAGCACACAGCAGACACAACCGGTTGCAGAACTCTTAGCAATCCCCACTACCAGGCTAGCTCGCTTCGCCGGTCTCCCCTGATTGGCTGGCATGCCTTGATGGGGCGGGACCTTTTCCCACTGCGGAAAAGTACATTGTAGGGGTGTGATAAAAAACAGCATGTAAAAGTTTAACTTTTAACTGCTTAACTGTGCAAACAGTTAATCATTACCTGTGTACACTATGAACGATTCAAAGTTATGCGTTTGACTGTTTAATGTTTGCATCCCCTTCTGCTGGCCAATCGCAAAAGCAGAAATGAAACCAAAGAAAGGCTGTATGTGCATCACAGTGCTGATTGGTTGCCCAAATTCTGCATCACACTCCAGGGTGGGAAACGAGTCAGGGTTTCAACCCTCATCCCTCCCCTCGGATCAGCTCTGAACCGTGTTAATGGGGTCTATGCCACTTGCAACCAGGTCCTGCCGGAACGCAGATTAACGGGAAGAACGAGCACCAGAAACGGAATCTGCCACGCAAGCAATGGGGTGGTCGTCTCTCAAATCTGGTTAGTTTGTGTTCTGAAACCTGGCTAAGACGGTAGTGGGGATTCGACCCTGGTGAGCAGAAAAACTCCAAAAATAAAAGTCATGTAATACTTTTTATTGAGACCAAGCAAAATGACAAAATGACAGGAGAGAGTTTAGGTTTAGGAGAACTCATCACTAGTCTGAATTGGGGCAGTGGAGGGGGGGAGAGAGAACGTATGAAGAATATTCTAGGCTATGATTTTGACGCCCTTTGTGTCCTGTGTCAAAAGCCCTGCAGACATAACAGGTAATGAGTGGAGTTAATATCAGGTTGCACCTTCAGCCATCTGGGAAGAAGGCAGAGAGATGATGGAAGCCTCCAATTGTCACAGAAACTCTAACACTTTGCATGGCTCAAGAGTGCCACCTACAGCATCTGGATCTTGGACCCCAAGGGTTTCATTAGAAGAACACATTCACTCCCATTCCACATTGGGGCACCGGGCTAGAGGCAAACCTTTTTTTCCTTTCTTTTTTTTACAAAAGACAGATGAGTTGGAAAGAGAGCCACTGTTTGCCATGGAAGTTCAGAATCATTGCTATCACTTTATCAATGTTCTGGTTATTTGTTGTTTCAGAGGGTAACCATATTTGTGTACAGTAGAACAACTATATTCAAGTCCAGTAGCACCTCAGGGACCAACAACAGTTTTGAGTATGAGCTTTTGAGAGTCAAAGCTCATATTCTGAAAAACTTATTGATCTGACAAAAAGAGATTTGATTCTTGAAAAGTCATACCCAGAAAATCTTATTGACTTCTAAGGTTCTTCTGGACTCAAGTCGAGATGATTGATCATATTACCTTCTGATATCAGAAATGATGATTAGCTAGTCACTCAAGAGATGAGGCTGGCTTAAATTCCATTGACCAGAAATACCTGAGCTTTTGGGGATCCCTCATTTGTAAAAGAAACTGGGGCCAATGGGAAGTTGAATGGAGTGAAAGCAGGGGCCACCCCCTCCCCTTTTTGAGTCTGCAGGCACATTTGGAATTTTGGCACTGCATGGTGGTGGAGCAATAAAAAGGCTGCCACAAAATGGCATGCACAGGAGATAGAGCCAGCCACAAAATGATTGCAACAACTTAATTTCAGTCACAAAGTGTAGATCCCTGGGCTGTGTTGCCAGATGCAGCCAAAGCAAAGAAATATGTACAAATGATTAAATCTCTAGTAGTCAATCAAAAGCCTTGCTGGGTAAAAGCCACACCTGCTTCTTAAAAACATCTGACAAACATAAGTTTGTTGTGGGTTTTTCAGGCTGTGTGGCTGTGGTCTGGTAGATCTTGTTCCTAACGTTTCGCCTGCATCTGTGACTGGCAATTTCAGAGGTGTATCACAGAGAGAAGTCTGTTACACACTGTGGCTAATTCCGCACAGCCCAATAACAGCACCCTAGAGATGGTTAAAACACCGTCCCTAGAGCGTTGTTCGCATAGCAGGTGCTGCTGCATCGCAGCAGTGTTGTGCTCATGCTGCACAAGTGGCACAAAAACGCCAGGGAGAGAGGTTTCCAAAAGCAGCATTTTCCACCTACGCTGCTGTGTGAACAGCAGTGGGTGGAAGGCGGTGTTTTCTCCACGCCAGCCCCAAACAGCTCCTTACCTCCTCCTGGCTTCTGTCACTCTGTGGAGGCCAGGGGACACGTCTCCTGGCCTCCATCCCTGCAGTTGTCGCTCTGGCCATTTTGGGCTGACCTTATTGAGATAGTTGGCTGGGAATGAGCCATTTAAACATAGTACTGAATCGGTGTCAAGCTCAACGAACTGCCAAAGGCTAACTAATCCTTTGTAGTGAAAAGTTTGCTTCCCATTTTTAAAAAAGCACATATACAGCAATCAAGTTTACAGAAATCTGTCTGAATGTTATGCTTGCTTTAATTAGAGGAATTGGCTAATTTACTGGACACTGAATAAAGGACATATTTTAACGTCAGTATTTTCTATTACTTGTTTCAACCTAGGCTGTGGCTGTAATTCGAAATATACTAAATAAGGTACCATTGATTTCAGTATAATTTACTTTTAAGAGTACATGATTAGGATGCAATGTAAATATCTGAAAGTCAATTTACATTCTGTTTTCTCAGTGACCAGAGCAGAATAACTCTTAGATTTAATCCAGTTGCTCAGTAGCACAGAGTACATGGAAGTCTTATGCATTCACTAAATATGAGAGATGGATAGCAGGAGTCACCCTCTGTGTGATAACCTGGTGGTATACAGATGCAACTGTGTGGAGGAAACTGCATTTCTGAATACAGAGAAGGACACTTCTTCTGCGTAGTTGATACAGTAATATGCTTAAATGACCTCTGCAAACAGTGAATTGCACAGAGGAACGGAATGAGGCCAGGGCAACACTGGGCAGTGTGCTTGGCCTGCTCTGCCTCTCCACACATTGAGTGAAAGTATAAGGTTGACATGTGCACAGGGCTCCAACGGTTAGTAATTCAAACTCCTCTAATATGAAAGCTCTTGGAATCAGATCATACAACAGTAAAATGAATTTCATATCACACTGACATTGGATTTATGTTACAGAAGTTTCATGTCTAGTATTGCTGGTTTTTAATTGAGAAATACCTGGAGATTTTGGAATGGAGTCTGGACATAGTGGAGTTTGGTAAGGGGAGGGTGTAAGGTCATAGAGTCCACCCTCCAAAGCAGCAATTTTCTCCAGGGAAGATTTTGTTTTCCTGGATATCAACTGTGATAGTGGGAAATTGCAAGGTGTCATCTGGAGGTTGGCCACACTATTCATGTAAAAGTTTATATACTAAATTTGATTTTAATCATATATAAAACTTCTGTAACACCAATCCATTATGAATCCCTTATTATATTACAAATCACACAGAATCTGAATATATATCCATCCATTTTCCATAAGTCTGTATAAGATCGAGAATCTAATCATGTTGTAGTATGAAAGTCAGCATGATGCGGTGGTCAAGAGCAATGGACTCTAATCTGGAGAACCGAGTGTGATTCTCCACTCCTCCCCATGAGCGGTGGACTCTTATCTGGTGAACTGGATTGGTTTCTCTGCTCCTAGACATGAAGCCTGATGGGTGACCTTGGGCTAGCTGGAAGCCTCTCAGCCCCACCAATCACACAAGGTGTCAGTTGTGGTGAGAGAAATGGAAAGGGGTTCGTAAGCTGCTTTGAAATACCTCACAGGAGAGAAAGGTTGGGTATAAAACAAAACTCTTCTTCTGCTCACTCACAATGCTCTACCTATTCATGAGGCAATTTCCCAGTGCAACCCAAAACTAACATAAATCCTATTCCAGTTCTCTGTCCAATATTTTCACTTGTCACAGTAGACATTAACAGGAGAGAAAAAACAAGCAAGAAACAAAGGGCCAGTGGGCAAATGTTATATGCAACACAGCAGTTGAAAATTAACCTTCAGCAGCTCATCCAAGGTCATTAGAATCATGAGGTAAAGCTTTCCCTACACTTTATCAATTTCATTGCAGGTTCCCAATGTGAAGGCTCCAACATACTGGAAAACAGTGGATTGGATCTAGCCAGGTTTCTCATACAATCTTGTCCAGTTCCCTTCCTTACTCCAACCTATTTCCCACATAGTTTTTGTTAATACAGAACCGATGATCTCCAAGGCAAACTTTTTGGGATGATCAAAGGGAATCCTTTCTTCTTTCACTAGGAGAAAAGATGGCTAGATCCAACCCAGTATGTCCTTGAAAAGGTTTTTAATGGAGGACAGATCTATACTTCAATGCAACCTCCAGATAGAAGCAGTATACCCCTAAACATCTACTCCTGAGAATTAAAGAGTTGAAGTTGACAGCACAGGATTAAAAGAGATTGAATACACAGGCCAGTTGTGGGATTTCCAGGCTTTTCTGAGTGGCTGGCTTTTTTGGCTGGCCATTGTTAGAAATGGGATGCTGAGTGAGATAAATCCTTGCTCTGAACTAGTAAGGTTTGTGGTATTTTAATTTTTTCCCCCGACATGATAGTTTTCCTCTTCCAAGAATGAGGTTTCTTTTTAAAAAATGCAACAAAAATACAACTTTTTTAACCTAAAGTAACTTGTAGGAGGAAAGGCAGAATGGTATTGCCTTATCTTATCAGATACCAAAAGCTAAGCAAGGTCAGTACTTGGAAGGGAGACCACCAAGAATGGCAAACCACCTCCGCTTCGCACGTCTCTTGGGTCACCGTAAGTCAGCTGTGACTTGAAGGCACTTTGAACGCACAAATCGTACAATTCATTTGTTGACAATTTTTCAAATATCCATTGTTAAATCTGAAAAATAATGCAATATCATTTTAAATAATCTGCTGTGCTTTTTATTTTAAAAAAGAATAATTTAATGTATCAAGTTTATATAGAAGTACCATTTGCGACATGCAAGAAATCTTCAAACCAAAACTAAAAACACTGGGGCGTTTTTCAAAAGGGACCAAATCGGGCTGCTAACAATCTTTTATCTTCATTCCCACAGTCTTTTGCTTCTACCCCCAGATGGAATTTCTGTATCATTCAAAGAAAAATAATTGTTAAACAATAGAAAACATTATTAGCCCTCCTTGGAAAACAAGGAAACAGTAAAGTGATCTTTAAAAAAATATGAAGGCTTAGAATTCTCTCCCCCAGATGAAATAGAATACAAGAATAAAATCACAGTTCTGCTTCAGAACAGAGTGAAGGAATGTAACATTATACTTGTATATTTCAGAATATTTGATACACAACAGCTTTCCAGGGCATCTGTACTTTGGGCACTCACTTTTTGTGCCTTGGCCAAGTAGTTTAGTTTTTTAAAAAGCTATATGCTTTTTCTAGGGCGAGGTGAAATAATAGCTTCCTAGTAAAGTACATGCCTTGTTTGCATGAGTGCCAGGTTTAGTCCCAGTACCGCTAGTTCAAGGATGCCAAGTAGAAGATGTAGGTAAAAGTCTTTCTCTGTGTGAGCCCTCTGAGTAGGCAATACTGAACTATATAGATGAGCAATAATCTGACTGACTATAAGGCAGCTCCATGTGTTCATATAGTTTATTTTTGACAATCGTATTTTGGACATTCATATATTTATTTTTTACATTTTTACATGTATTTATTTTGACATACATATCCTACACACATCCATTTCTGAATCCTGAACCCTTTTAAATTCTAAAAAATAATTTTTAAATAAATAAAACAATTGTCAACCAAATGTGCTGGAGTTCTAATACAAAACAAGACACATGAATTTCCCCATTAACTGCACCATTTTCATCCAGCACCAAAGCACAAAAATTACATAGGATCCAGACCGTGATATTTTGCAGAGATAAGAATCGACACCTCAAATTTGCCTGGTACTATAGTTCCCATCCAGTAAAATCTAAATGTGCATAACAAATATGCATATTATATCTCTTTAAAAACATTATGACTCTGAAAGATCCCAGATGGTTATATGTTTAAAGAAGCATCGCTATGTGAAAATACAATAAAGTACATGATTTCTTTAAGCATGTGATACAAATCTGGGAACTCTGTAAAGCTGTAATGAAATTGACTGGTTGGACAATCTTTATAATGTACAGATTAGGCAAGTTTTATCTGCTGAGAAGAAATATATTCTAAAGCATGAATAACAAATTAAGAAGTTCCAGAAATCTAGTTTAAAAATCTCAAAGAAGAAATTTTTAAATAAGGAAGAGGGATAATGATAGAGGAGGTTATGCTAATTTTGTTTAATTGGAACACCCTTTATAAGAAACTATTGGATTGAAGCATTAAAGTAATTCTATAGACAGCTGACGTGATTATACACAATGTCTTCTTTGTGATAAAGCAGATTAAAGGTTTGAGTATCTTTCCCTCTATTTTCATTGTCTTTGTATTATACAATTGCCAAACCCCAGGTAGAAGGGTGGTACTCGCTCCGATTTGCAACTGATCTCCAGACTACAAAGATCAGTACCCATGGAAGCTTCAGAGGGTGGACTCTATGGCATCACATTACTGCTGAGCTCCCTCTTCTTCCCTAACTCCATCCTCCTATACACCATCCCCAATTCTCCTGGAATTCCCAAGTCAGAGTTGGCAACGCTTCTATAGCAAGGAATAATAAAATTATGCAGTTCAGTAGATAATCTGACAGTAGGGTTACCATCCTCCAGATAGGGCCTAAAGTTTTCCTGGAATTACAACAATGCTTAATTTATTTTAGATGCTTCTTTAAATAATTAGCAGTGATAAATTGGGTGTGGTTTGCCTTACAGAAATATGTGCACATTACAACTATTATACTTACTTTCATTAAAAAAATTTAAAGTACAATTTCCAGTTTCAATGAAATTGTAATCTATATCTATAAACGTGAAATACTAGTCACTGACTCACTGACTGACTCATGCACAGAACTCAGAAACCACCGGACCTACAATGTTGAAATTTGGCACACCGGTTCATTATGTGGTTTAGGTGCTCACTAAGAAAGGATTTTTCAAAATATTCAGTTTTACTCGAGTTATTACATATTTACTGTTTTAACTGCTCATCTCTGGCCATCTGTGGGAACATTCTAAGGGTAAACCAGCCCCTCAGTCCACAGACATGCTGCACGAACATTATAAGGGTGACAGTAAACACCACCAGCTTCAACAAACAGGCTGCAAAAAAGCATGCTGAATGTCACCCCGAAGTTAACAGACAGGCTGTGAAAAAGTACTCCTCCACCCAACTTCACGTTAACAACACCGCTACAGCCAAATACAATCAAAACAGATTCCAAACCACACTATCACCTTGGACTACTAAACATTTGTCGGGTTTGGCATATGGACATCAGATTGATTACTGTGCAGACAAGTTTACTGCTCTTGGCCTCTGATCACCCTGTGCTTGGTGTCGTGCTCTGAAATGGCGGGATGAGTCCCCAGGAATGTGCTGCAGTGGTGGTACAGTCCAGCTCCCTGCCCTTCTACCCTATTCTGAACCTCTTCACAGCCTTCTCACTCATCAGCATCCAATGGCAGAACACATCCTTTCTGCATCTTGAAAATACAACGGCTGCTTCCACATGACATCTTTTGGAGACCACCAGGTGAAAGAGAGCAATAACACATTGCATTAGAAAAAGACAACTACAGGAAGCTGCTGCAAAATATGCAAAAACAAACCCATCAGTCCACAGACAGGCTGTGATGAAATATGCTGCATGTCACCCCAAAGTTCACAAACAGGCTGTTAAGAAGTATGTTGAATGTCACCCCAAAATTCATAGAGAGCCTGTGATGAAGTATGCGTAACGAAGCACGGGTGCCCTGCTAGTTATATAGATATAGATATAGATATAGATAGATAGATAGATAGATAGATAGATAGATAGATAGATAGATAGATAGATAGATAGATAGATAGATAGATAGATAGATAGAGAGAGAGAGAGAGAGAGAGAGAGAGAGAGAGAGAGAGAGAGAGAGAGAGAGAGAGAGAGAGATTAACTGTAATCTAAGCATCCACAAAGACTGAATTGGGGGGAGTCCTTTTGTACTAATAGCAGCATACAGTCTAACATTAAAATATAACTGCATGAATTTGTTTTTTTTCCCCTCTCTACAACTGAACTCGTTCATATGCTTTGTACATCATCTGCTCCCCTGCCCCAGAGTTCAAATGTCTGCTTTGTGATGGAGAGGGATGATTTATTTCCCCCCCCCCCAAAGAAAAAAAATGTATGCAGGACTGCAGCCTAAAACATTAATATTCATACCGTATAACAAATCATGAGCACACATCACAAACAAATATTTTCTCTTTCTTCTGTAAGCATCAGCAGTTTACCAAAGTGTACACACTATAGTCTGTCAACATGAAATTCTGACACATACAAGGCTATTTGTTCTATATCTGATTTGCCTGTTAACCTTTCAGCTGCATAGACTCTTACTGCTGGTCCAATATTTGAGTGCTCATCCATTATTTCAGACTGGAGAAAGGATTCCTGTCTCAAAGAAATTTAATGGGAAAGGTCAAAGAAGAAAAAGCACTATCTATGACTCATAGCTTCTTTCTAAATCAGCTCTATTGCAAAAGTAGCAGAGCAGAGTGCTATAATGTCCCTGGAGTTCTTGTGAGTCCTTATTTATTTATTTTTCAGCATTTATAGCTGAAATTCTCAGCCAACCTCATTCTTGAGACAGAGTACATATAAGTTATTCTTACAGGAATATTGTGTTACAATTTGGTCAGTTTCCAATCTCTAATCACCACCAAGTGGTTAACTTAATAGCAAATGTATTGATACCAGAACCCACTTTTACATCGAAATAGCAGTCTTCCAATTGTGTATCTATATACTCACAGAAGGGAAAAAATTAGTGAGACCACACCAAAAAAAGGTCCAAAGCAATAGAAAATATAGCAGCTGTACAAAGAACACATGAATGTGAAACTGGGGGGTTAGATTAAGATGGGGCTAACCTGGCAAGTCATATGAAGAAGACAAAGAGTTCGGATTTATATCCCCCCTCTCTCTCCTGTAGGAGACTCAAAGGGGCTTATAATCTCCTTGCCCTTCCCGCCTCACAACAAACACCCTGTGAGATGGATGGGGCTGAGAGAGCTCCGAAGAACCATGACTAGCCCAAGGTCACCCAGCTGGCATGTGTGGGAGTGCACAGGCTAATCTGAATTCCCCAGATAAGCCTCCACAGCTCAAGCAGCAGAGCGGGGAATCAAACCTGGTTCCCCCAGATTAGAATGCATCTGCTATTAACCACTATGCCACTGCTGCTCCCAGTGTGAGGAAAGACTACAAAAGAATGCAAGTATTAATTCTATGTACATTCCTGAATGTTGTAAACAACTCTGGTTCAGTTTGAAATTTCAAATTTCTTGCATGGTTTCTTGCATCCATACTCAGGATGAAGCTGCAGTCATCTTTTTCTCAGCTACATTCAGAAAGGCCAACAAAAGTATTTAGTTAGATCCATAATCTATCAGCATAAGGCACTGTTGGTCATCATTCTTTCTGGTTGCCCCAATTTCTAGCCCAAAGAAAGTTTATTCCCATGGTCACAGTAGTGGTGACATGGCCCAGGAAACTGCAGTGGGAAGGATGAAATCCTTTCCTTTTTGCTCTTGTATGAGTAGAAGAAAAAGGGAACAATTTCATCTCCTTCTCTCTGCAGCCTCCCAATCCCTTTACCTATTGTTCTATGTGGGTCGCAAGACCTCAGGGATAGTCCCCAATAACTGCTGGGTAGGAAGGGGAAGGCAGGAAGAGTGGAGATCCTTGAACTTGATGCAAACCATACAACAAAGACTTATCTTTTGTGTCAATTGTGTAAAAATAGTCCAAAATGGTCTAAAATTATTAAAAGTCCAAGTTGTACAAAAAAACCACTGGAAATCTGCCAAAGCAAATATGCAGCATGAAAATTATATTCCCAATCATGTACAAAAATTAAGATAAATTTAAAAACTGTGTTTGTATAGTCCTACTCCAGGTTAGGAATGGATGAGATGAAGGAAATAAGCACAGTTCTACTCAGTAAACACAAGGAAAAGCAAATCTTTTTAAGGTGGGTTGGGGCAAAGGGATACTAAGCTGCTTCTATCTTTTTTTCTAATGGTGTCAGTTGGAAGGAAGAGGCTCAAAGGCAATATGCACTTTCATGTGCTATCTCTAACCCTAATCCCTTTCTGAAGTGGAAGCTTTGCCCATCATTCAGTTCGAAGCATGAGAAGGAAAATGGGGAGAAACACTGGTTCATTAATACATAGATTGCCATGAAATGCTGAAAGATCCTGCTAAGGAGCTAAAAGTATTGATTGTCAGGAACATCAAGTAAATATACTATACCAACATGATTTATTCTCTGAAATCTCAGCACTTCATAAACAGTGCAGGCCCACCCTAAACAAAATGAAGTAAGCAGGATTGTACCTTTACAAGCAGGATATGCACAAGGACTTGCGGGATGGGGATCTCATTTTCCTATCCCCCAATATTTCCAATCCTGACTTGGATAGCCCAGGCTAGCCTGATCTTGTCAGATCTTGGAAGGAAAGCAGGTCCTGGTTAGTATTTGGATGAAAGACCACCAAGGAAGTCCAGGGTCATGATGCAGAGCCAGGCAATGGCAACCCACCTCTATGTCTTTCCTTGAAAATCCTATGGGGTCCCTATAATTCAGCTGTGACTTGATGGACCTTTCCACCACACAATATTTCCTCTTTGCCTTCCATGAAAGTTTCCATAGTTTCTCCCCTTTTCATGTTCTTTCCTTCCCATCCCTCGGGCAATATACCTGGATCTGTCACGTGCCCTGTCTTCAGCTTTGTGTCCTTTCCTTGCCATGGTATATGCTACATGGGAAAACTATGGCAAAGTGCCAGCCACCAGACAAAACCGAGCTGTGCAACGAGTAACCAACAAGTAACACTTATGTAAGAAACTATCCAATGGACACTTAGAAGTTAGACTATACAAGATAGTAAGCACACTTACTATAATGCTTCTTTAAATTGTAGATCTCTATACCATCTAACATTACTAGCCATTGCGATTATTTCCAAATGCTGGTATTTTTTTCTGACATTTCCCAAAAATTTCTGAAATACGCTACGTTCTGCATTAGAAATGTTTATTTCAGTTTATTTTTCCTCTTCTGTTTCTGTATACAGATTCTAAAAGCTTAAATTCATCAAGCTTGCCCTACTTTTTCAAATGACCTGGCCTCTACTGGTGAGGATGAGCTATTGCAGTGATGGTCACTCTATACCCCGCACCCCCCAAAAAGTCATTGTAATAATGCTATAAAGTTATGTAAAGCAATATTTTTGAAAATGACATTTTTTCCATCTGACTATTGCTGATCATTGTTCTTCCAAAAGAAAATAAATCATAGAAAGGACCTCCGTTCTCTTTTTTTATGCTTAAATGCTGCTTGCATTTCACTTTGCTCACAGACATATCATGATTGACTTGTTTATTTGATGAAACTATTCATTCATTTTATTCATTTATTCGATTTATACCCCACCCTCCCCCAAAGGGCTCGGGACGGCTGATAGGTATTCTTGCAAAGCACTAGTCAGTTCAATATTACAAAGAAGACTAAGGGGGGGGGGGAGTCTCAAATTACTATGCTACTCTCACTCATACTCAACCACGTCCTCAGCACGAATCCAACAGAGACCAAAATTGCTAACTGTAACCTGCAAGTGGCCTTTGAGTACTCACAGATGAAAAAATAAAGACAAATGAGGAGTGTTCTAAAAGGATACACCTGTGCAGGCAGGCATTACTGCTGATTGTTCCAATGAAAAGATACAGAGGGAAGAAAATTAGCACAATTTTATAGTACTATAGCCACAGTAACGCTTTAATTTCACCACAGTCCTTTCACAGTAAAAAAGACTGACTGCAGCATTGTCTTAGAAAGGGGAAAGCCTAAAATGCTGATCTAATCTAAAATCTTGTAATTTTTGTACAGTTTAAGGGGGAAATGTATATATAAAGATGTCACAGCTACAGTTGCACCATACAAATCAGGGGACTTTCTAAGCTACTATTTTTACCATTACTCTTATTGCTGTAGTTGCTGCTGCTTCCAACACTGTGTCTTAATCCCTTTAAAACTGGCATTATATTAGCTCCACAGTTGATGCCAGTGAACAGTCTTGCTGCTGTGTTCTGTACCATTTGAAATTTACAAAAGGTCTTCAAAACCAGCTCCATTTTGAGCACATTACAGCAATCTATCCCACATATGAGCAGGAAAGTTGTGGCCAGCTCCTACTGCACAAATTACAACCATGCCTGGCACACCAATTGGTTGACAAAAAGTACTATGCAAAACCTATAAGATCAGGGCCTCTAACTGTAGCCATTGATTTAGCATACCTTCAAACTATGAACCTTCAGGGGACTGCAAATTCATCTAAAACAGGCTGCCTCGTAGGTTAGCTGCTTTATGATCAACAGTACCTCAATTTTGTCTGGACTGATCATTTAAACATGAAGAAAATGAATTTTTGCTACCGGTAATCTTTTAAAATGTTACAGGTATGGAGGCAAGGGAAACTAGATTCACTTTTAATACCTACACAGTTTCATGAACCCAGCCCTGTCTTGCTATTAGCATTTGAAAGTTAAAAGAGTAAGGTTTTAAAAGAACTCACTTTTTCCCTTTAAAGTGTTTATAATAACAAAAGAGTAAGCTACAGTTTACTACTACTACTATTTATTTATTTAATTTTGTTTAACATCACAGCTGCCAGTTCTTTAGTTGGATGTTGGCCTTTCATTACAATTTGAGCCTCACCCAAAGGTCTGGGTAGGATGTTGTAAAGTATCAGCATAGTATTCATGTGGATCCCAGCAGGGCTGTTTTCTGAAATCTGACATATGTTGATTTTGTCGATTTGAAGATGTTTCAAGTGCTGCCCTAGTGTTTTTGGAATGGTGCTCAGGATGCTGATTACCACTGGGACAACCTCAGCTGGTTTGTGCCATAATTGTGGTATTGAGTGATCTTCTCATGTTCTTTTTCAATGACCCCTTCTATTACCAGGTACCACTATGTCAATGATGATCACTTTCTTGTGTTCGATGACTGTGATGTCCCGTGTATTATGTGCCAACACTTTGTTTGGATTTGAAAGTCCCACAAAATCTTGACCTTCTCATTTGCTGTGACTTTCACTGGACAATGTTCCCACCAGTTTTTAGCTGTTCTAATGTTGTAATTCTTGCATAAATTCCTGTGGATCAACTTGGTCACTGAGTTGTGCCTCTGTACTCAGCCTGGGCAATCTTTTTACAGCAGCTGAGTACATGATGTACAGTTTTGTCAGCTTCCTTGCACAATCAACACTTTGTATCACCTGAGGATTTTTCAATTCTGGCCTTGATCATATTTATTCTAACTGCCTGCTCTTGAGTGGCTAAAACCATCATCATTATTATTGTTATTGTTGTTGTTTAATATCACAGCTACCAGGTCTTTAGCTGGTTGTTGGCTTTTCGTTATAATTCGAGCCTTATCCAGAGGCCTAAAACATTGTAATGCATAGGTATAGTATTTGTGCAGATCCACCAAGGCTGCCTTCTTGATCTGACAGGTATTGATTTTGTCAATTTGAAGATGTTGTTGTTGTCGTTGTCATTGTCATTGTTGTTGTTGTCATCATCATCATCATTAATCCACTCTCCCTCATCAAAAACTATGCAAGGATTGATATATAAAGTGCTAACTTTTCTCCCAAGTATCCTCACTTAAATTTAACTTTTAAAGATTAAAGGAGAAAATCCATTATCTTTGTCATGTCTGTTTACGGCCTCTGAGTTTCCATTTACTGGCTTCAACTAGTTCATTAGTGTCTGCAGATTTCATTCAGGCCAGTCACTGACCCATTTCTGAGATAGGAAGAAATAAAGCATATTGATGACATCTTACTTATATGAATAAAAAGTGTTAGTAACGGAACCCATAGAAGAATGTAGGCCTTGGTTTACCAGGCAAAAACTAAAGATGAATTTTCACATCCATTGACTACACATAGCCTTTTTTTTGTAGGAATGGACTTTAGGTAATCTATATTTTATGGTAATGAACTTACCTTCATCATGCCACTTCTGGTAAAGAACTTACCAACCTCATGCCACTGATGTTTATTAATGGAGACTATTTAAC
Organism: Sphaerodactylus townsendi; assembly: GCF_021028975.2. Lineage (NCBI taxonomy): Eukaryota > Metazoa > Chordata > Lepidosauria > Squamata > Sphaerodactylidae > Sphaerodactylus > Sphaerodactylus townsendi. The sequence continues at coordinate 62,473,344 of NC_059427.1, forward strand.
CTTGTCACTAGAGCCAGCATCATGTAGTGGTTAGTATGTTGGACTAGGATCTGGAACAGCCAGGTTCATATCCTCCTTCTATGATGAAACCTGCTGAGTGACCCCTCACCCTCACCTAAAACAGAAGATGGGAGGATGACAGCTGCCACTGTGAGCTCCTCAGAAGTCTGCTAGACCTCAACCGTTGCACATAGCTGGTGAGAAACTTGTCAGCTTCTGAGTGACCCACAGTGATACTTCTCTAGTGATAGTACTGCTGTCGTAGCACTTTCTCAGACCAGGCTAGCTTAATCTTGTCAGATCTTGGAGGTTAAGCAGGGTTGGCCCAGGTTGGTATTTGGATGAGAGACGTTGTCACAAACATTTTAATGTCAGAGGGAACAGTTAGAGGAATCAAATGAGTGCTTAGTAATGTTTTCTGGGGGAGATCACTACCTATACCAAAGGCAACTGAAGGACAGAAGACACATGATTATGGGCAGGGAGGTTGGAAACTTAAGGAACCAGAATCCCAGAGACACTGTGGCTGAAAGAAGGGAGAGATACAGTTAAGACAGTGAGTTGACAAGCAGGGACAAGGAACGATAAAGGAGAGAAGAGAAAGAGGTTTCTCAAAGATTGTTACCTCCACCCCACCCAATGAAACCTTCTCCCAGCAATACTTAATCTAAATCAATGCCAAAATACAGTATTAATTTTAGGTGATTAATGGTTATTGACAACTATGTCCCTATTTATATCCCTAACATTAAGACATGAGTGTGATAAAAATAAGAATCTTGTGATACCTAAAAGTCTAGGGCCCCTTAATTTTTTTCAGTACAAACTATCACTCTGAAATTATGGCTCTGATTTATTTATAACATCTTTTTAAAAAAAAACTCATAAAACTAAAATGCAAATTATTTTAAAAGTTAAGATGCTATGCAATTATGTGCTTTGTGCACTACACACAACATTTAGCAAAGCCTTTTCAGAAAGTCCATCTAACCCCATCCCTAGGGCATGTGTTTATTTACCCTGCAGCATTTCATTTCGGAATAGCTGTTGAAACACTTCATCAATTCAGCAGGGATGGCCTATTACACATTTTCCTTGGGGCTGCACTAAATAGTTCTCCCTGCAGAAATCTCCCACTGGGGATTCCTATAGCATAGGATGAAAAGCTTCAGAATATTCCTGTAAGCGTTTCCCCAGCTGTACACCTGATCTCTAACAGTCTAGAGAGGGATTCCGACCTTAGTTACATCATCTTATCAGCAATACTGCCACAAAATTACACAGAAGTCCTCACAATCTGATCTTTTAAAAACTCATGCATGGTTACTGTTCTCTTAATTTACATTCAACAACAACTGACAGGATTAATAACTACCCTAATACTCCCAGGTGTGCAATCTCATCATGTAACTAAAAGAACAGCTGCATTTCTTCCTGCCAAGCAAATTTTATATTATTCAATAGGAATGGCCATAAGGCAGCAATAATAATCTTTTTCTTATGGAAGGAGCAGTTTCTAGCATTACGTATTAGGCAGCAGCACTGTAAAAGTTCTCTGCAAGAGACCTTCAAGATTTGCTATATTGGAGCAAAAGCATTAGGCTATATGTTCTGGTAGTCTGAGGTCAATTCCCCTTGGGGGAAATATCCCAGGATATGCACGATAAGCATCCAAGTAGACAATGTTCTTATGTGTATTGTCGAAGGCTTTCACGGCCGGAATCACTTGGGTGCTGTGTGGTTTCCGGGCTGTATGGCCGTGTTCTAGCAGCATTCTCTCCTGACGTTTCGCCTGCGTCTGGCTGGCATCTTCAGAGGATCTGATGTTGGGAAAGCAAGTGGAGTATATATCTGTTGGAGTGTCCACCCACCCTGGACACTCCAACAGATATATACTCCACTTGCTTTCCCAACATCAGATCCTCTGAAGATGCCAGCCAGACGCAGGCGAAACGTCAGGAGAGAATGCTGCTAGAACACGGCCATACAGCCCGGAAACCACACAGCACCCAAATGTTCTTATGTTCTTATGGAAAGCAACTATTATCTCTACAAAAAGACATTGATTAGAACCCCAAAATGGTGATGTCCTACCCAGAAATAAGCAATCACATTAAAAAAAATCCCTCACCCCAAAGCCCTGATCCAAAGTTATATTGACTTTTTTTCTCAATACATACCCTTAAATAAATGTTAATGAAACATTTTCTGTACCAAAAATTATATGCTTTCAGTAATGGCCATATTATTCGGCACATGTGACTAAAATAAATTGACTGATTATTGTTAAAGCTATTAAAGGTTTACCACATGTTGTACAGGTGGTAATGGCTATTTCTTTTCCATCTTGACACGCTAATACTATTTCCCTAAGGTGAAAAAAAAGAGGAGAGGGGGGAACACCTCTCAATTGGGTCCTCAGCACTGGCAACAGTTGTGCAGCTCAGAAGGTTGAGTTTTGCTGCCATGAATGGAGAGAGGCAAGGTTAAAGCAAGGCAAAATGGACCCTGGTAGCAATGCTATTAGGCTCCAGAATTAACATATCTGGTTTAAGTTACTTCTCCTTCCTCCCAGTGGGTTGTTGGGAAATTGGAAATATCTACAGCTGTAAGACTTCCTCCAGCAGCCTTCTGAGACCTCAGAAAATGCTACTGTTTAGGTGATTAATGGAATGGAGGGGTGGCATGCAAGGGAGGGGAGGGAAGGGGGCCTGGCATCTGGACAAGGCCCACCCACCCTAGCGGAGGGAGGGGGAGGGGAGGGAAGGGTGGCATGCAAGGCAGGGGAGGGAGGGAGGAAGGGGTGGCATGCAAGGCCGGGGAGGGAGGGAGGGGTGGCATGCAAGGCAGGGAAGGGGAACAAGGTGACATCAACTTTCTTTACCAATCTACTACATAAATTTCCACCAATGCAAAAGGCTCTGTCAACACAAGAGGAAACAACAACCAGTGTCTCCATGCAATCTGTGCACTGGCTTCAAGCTTCAGCTTTAGGAGGCTGTTGAAGAAATGGGAAATATCTACAGCTGTAAGCATCATCTGATTTAATTCATCAGGTCGATCACTTTAGTAAATTCTAATTTTTTTTCAGCAAATAATGCCATTCTAAAAAACATTTTCCTGTGAGTAAACCCTAGTGAATAACATTTCTGAGTAGATCTGGTCAGAAGTGCTAGTTAATTATGTTGTTTACTATTATGGGAAAATAAAGAGTAGCCACAGGCCAAACCAGTTTGTCAGCAATATTCAAAAATAAATTGCATTTAAAAAACTGTTTGAGAGAGTGTTTGCTTTCATTTTCTTATCTGGAGATATTTTTAAGCTAGAAAACTTTAATACATTATGTCAAATCATCTATATCATAAACTATGTGGATGCATAAATAACACAATTCCATGGCTCTCTGTCAGAGTCTTTGTAAACACATCTGCCAGTATTCTAATGCTGAGTCATTGTGAAACATGTTCCAATAAATAATGTTTCCTTTACTTGCAAAATGAGAATACTACCCCTTTAAAACACATACATTTTATTCCAATGCATCATTCTAAATATGCTAAACTCAGGGGGAAAAAACCCTATGCCTTCACCTTATATTTCATAAAGTGAAGTAATTTAATATCCATTGTGTTTTTACCACTAACTAATAAAGAGCAAAATGTATTCGGAAATACACTCTTACCAATTTAACCCATAATAACATTATTTTGCCTTGTAAATGCATTATTTCCTTAAATACAGACAACAGTCTGCTTCATTCATGCTGCCTCATTCACTTCACAACTATTCACATCCACCTACTTGTACTTACAATTATGTGGGATGCACTGTCCACCCGCCCCCTTTTTCCTTGACTGATAAAGCTACCTGATATAGCTACTCCCTGCCTACTTACTGGCTCTGTCTGCTCCCATGAAGCCTATAAAACATGCAAAAGAGCCTATGAGCCATTTCTCTCTTTTTCTTTTATCTACCCAGGACATCCATAGTTAGCGTAAACTAGTGACTCGCCCTTGTGTGCCGTCTCCACATTCCACAGAATCCAAGGTGAGCTACAGCAGAAGGCACTTCTTGAGCAGCCCAGCTTGGATGGATCCAGGGCAACAGCAAAATAAAAGAAAGCATGCACTCTTCTCATAACTGCTACCGCCTTAGCAGTATCCAAGTTGTGCTGCACTGGAGGCACCTTCCTAATCAGTGCATGCTGTTCATTGCCTCTTCACTTGTTTGTTTATTTATGTTATTTATAGCCCGTCTTTCTCACGAAGAAACAAAGTGGACTACATAGTGCATGTCAAATAGAGTCAACATAATGGGACATCCAATTAATAGTGCAATATGGTTAGGACTACAAAAAGCTGAAATCAAGCAGAAATCTAAAATACAGCTGAAAAAACCTGAAACGAAGCATAAGCATCTGAACATGACATGTTAAATGGTGTTGAAACTACATAGTCAGAGCATAATGAACAGTGATAGCCAGCAATGCAATGGTCTAGGTCACAGTCCCTGTCTTTTTACCAGTGCAACTTTCTGAACAATTACAACACAGTCCTATTTACCTGTGTTTTAAAAAGTTCTCTTGAACAAGTCTGTAAGATTGTGGGAAACTGGCAGAGTGGGAATGTTCTCAACCGCATAAGGCCACTTCTCTGCTAGTTTACAGACCTAAGAAGCACCAACCAACTCTGTGACCACCATCAGCGAAACCAAGCACTTTCTTTCAGTTTACAACCCAATCCTATGAGCCACTGAAGCAAAATGGCAATTTAGTGAGGGGCACATTGGCCACTAATAGTGTAAACTAACCCAGAACTCTGAATGTAGAGCATTGTGGGTTTCTGCTAATAATCTAGCAACTAAACAGCCTGACAAGAGTAATGACTCCAAAATCAGGAATCAAAAAGAAAATGCACATCCATGTAGATTGAATTTTCAAAAAGGGAAAAAAACAGAACCCAAACAATTACTGCCCAGTCAGCCTGACATCAACACCAGGAAAGATTCTACTGCAGATCATTAAACAGACTGTTAGCACTTAGAAGCAAATACTGTGATCACTAAAAGTAAACATGGGTTTCTCAAAAACAAGTTATGCCAGACTAATCTTGTCTCTCTTTTTTTAATAGAGTGACAAGTTTGGTAAATGAAGGGAATGCTGTGGATGTAGTGCTACCATACCGCCCTGGCATAGCGGGGGGAGTGCTTATTCACAGGTATCTCTGCCCACGTGCCAGCCTAAAGGGTGATGCTGGCATTGCAGAGATTGGGATCCCATTCTCTGGCAATAGCCAGGTCTACCTACAAGGAACTTACAGGATTTTTTTCTTTCTATTCTCATGCCCTCAGCCTGCTTGCCACAGCAGCACATTTTCAGCTTCACAGTCAAAGAAGAATGTGTCCTCAACACGATACAGTAGCCCTGCTGAATGGATATTCATTTCCAGCCACAAGAGGACCCCTGATGACATTGCCTCCCCTGATTATCTTAACCCAGATACTCCCTTCTGTAACTAACTTCTCAATAATCACCTTACAATGCAATCTATTGTTTCTCAAACAACCCATCGGGACACCTCCCTGAGATTATCCCAGCACCTCACAAAAGTCATCCTGACACCTCCCAAAGGTGGTTCTTCACCCTATAAATATCCTACCCTCCAAAGGGCCAATTGCCCAGTGGAAATGACACCTTTCCGTCTTTGTCACTGTGCCCAACACGTTGCCCCTTGGAACCAAACGCTGACCGTTTGGTTCTGAAAGCCAGAGCAGGTCGTGTTACCCATATACATATATTCCATACTCCTTTCTATTTCAAACCTATTTTCCAACCTATTTATATCTTAGGAGTTTTGTGTGTGTATGTTTATTACATTTAATCAAGTGTTTGTAAACCTCTTAGCCCTAAAATGAATATTATCAAATCTACATTATATTTCTCCCTGTGTATTTTCTTCCAAGAGCTGATCTTTGTATACACTGGTATTAAAGATTCCCAACCTCCAGCAATATTAATAAGCAGTCTGCTCTGAGCTAATTTTCCATACATTATTGAGAGACTGTGTCTCCATCCTGGGTAACAGTAGCATACCTTGATTTTAGTAAGGCCTCTGACTGTCAGATTTCCCATTCAGACAATAAATCACTTGATTGGTTCAAGGCTTTTATTGAAGACATGTCAGGAACATAGAAAGAGAGTTCTGGCGAAAGCTGTGCCAAACTCTCGATAATATGAATGTAAGATCCCCACCCTCACATGAGAAGCAGACTGTTCTCATTGTCCGGCCTGGAGTCTCTTCCCAGCCGCAGAACTCTAAGGCCACAGCTAGAAGTGATAAAATTGCACCTGCAAAAGCGAAAGCAATCCCCCCACCCCCCGCAATGGCACCATCATGACACTGACAAGGTCCTCTATGATATTCCTGCAAGCAAGTTAGTGAAATGTGTGCTAGACAATACTAATGTTAGATAAATTGGTAATTGGTTGACTGACTGAACCCAAAGGGTGCTCACCAATGGCTCATCTTCATCCTAGTGGGGTGTCACAGGGTTCTGTCCTGGGCCCAGTGATATTCAATATTTGTATCAATAACTTGGATGATGAAATACAGGGCATGCTTATCAAATTTGCAGATGAAATCAAATGAAGAGGAGTAGCTAAAATCCCAGAGGACAGGTTCAGAATTCAAAATGACCTTGACAGATTAGAGAGCTGGGCCAAAACTAACAAAATGAATTTCAGTGGAAATAAATGTAAGATATTACACATAGGCAGAAAAAACAAACTGAAAAAAAGGTCCATTCACAGTTCAGGCTTAAAAACGGCCTGATGGGAACTATACTTCCCAGGAGACCTTGTGAGCCCCAAGGTCTCCTGAGAATTGTAGTTCCTCAGGCCGTTTTTAGCCTGTACTCTAAACAGGCCTTTTTTTCAGCCCGAAAGTGTTATAGGAAAAGGAAAGGAACTGTGGGAAGGGGGGGGGGCGCCGTGGGGGGCGCTGCAGGGGGCACTGCAGGGGGAAGGGGGAGGGCCCTTGGGGTGATTTTCCACCCCCAGGCGTGTGCCCGGTGCACGGCACACACCCCGCCCCTTGTAGCTCCGCCACTGAACCTATCCTTATCTTTAAAGTGTAGATTAATTTGTTTAATCAATGTGATTTAATCACTTGTGAAACTTCATTTAGTCATTTGTTTATATCTGTAAATAATGCTGAACTAATTACATGGAACAAGTTATGAAAATTATTAGCATAAATATACATATGTCAACCAAAATATTAACAGTCCAGTTTTCATGTTATCTGCAAATGTTGATCCAGAAGAATGCAACATCTTCTGCTGTAAGACTTTTGCAAGCTATTGGGCAGATAAAGTCTTGTTGCTCCTCCATGACCTCTCTGCCAATGTTGATACAATAAGCCAACTGGAGGCCTGATAACCACCTTCTTTTCCCACACTGGACCACTTCAGCCGTTCTCTGGGATGCCAAAAGGATCCTGGATGCAGTGAAGTCAATTACTTGCCTTCTTGATCCATGCCCTTTTTGGCTGGTAGCCACAGAAGATATGAGTTCCTCTGGAAGTTGTTATAACTTATCCGTCAGTTTCAGGATCTTCCCAGGGTTGCTAAAAGAAGTAGTGCTAACACCCCTGATCAATAAACCATTCCTGCATCCAACTGATCTACTGCCCAGTGTCAAATCAACTTTTTTGGGGGGAAGGTAGTTGAAAGAGAAGTGGCTGAGCATCTTCAGGAATTCCTGGAGGGCACATTGGCCCTTGATCCATTCCAGTTTGGCTTGTGGCCTGGCTATCAGATGGAGAGTGTGAAGTTCATCGTCACAGATGATATCCAACAGCCACTGGACCAGGACAGGTCAGTGCTGCTGGTTTTAATAAATCTATCATCAGCATTTCACATGGTCAACTTTGATCTTGTGACCCACCATTTCACCAACACTGGGCTTCATGGGACAGTTCTCCAGTGGCTGATCTTATTTCTCCAAAGTCAGGAACAGTGTGATGTTAGGAGATACACCCCCTCTCCCAGTTAATTTGCATATTGGGGCTGGGATGCCTACAGCACACTGATAAAACCTAGTTCTGTCTGCTGATGGGCAGTAGTTGGTCAGGCACTGTCACAGATGTTTTGGTCAATTGTCTGGTGTTTGCAGTCAGGTGGTCAAACATAGCCACATGAAGCTAAATCCATCAAAGACAGAGAACCTGTGGCTGAGCAAGAAACTGGTTGGAGGGCACATATTCAACCTACGCTTCACCAGCTGCACTGGATTCAAATTGAATTCTGGATCAGATTCAGGGTATTGATTCTTACCTTCAAAGCCCTAAACAATCTGGGATCATTGAGTTTGCAGGGCCACCTCATCTGCTACCCTCCAGAGAACCTTGTGGTCCTCTCTGGATAATCTCTGGTGATACCTGGCCCAAAGACCACTCAGCTGTTCTCAGTCAGGGCCATGGCATGTTTGGCTGTGGTCCACTCCTGTGGAACTCTCTATCTAAGGAGAACAAGACCCTGACAAACCTCTGTGACTTCCAAAGGGCCTGCATGGCACAGATGTTCCACCAGGCCTATAGCTGAGACAGCAATGGCTTTCTTATCACAGCTACATCAATTCCATTAGCATTAGCTAGTCTACACACCTAAAATTCCCTGAAGCTAACCCCTGCAACATCTGGACCTCCTTAGCCTACCCCCCCCCTTTTGTTTTAAGTATGCTGGGTATGTGTTTTACCACCCTGTACATGACTTCCATAATATAAACTTATGGGTAGTACCATGAGTGGTAGTTTAGGTGCTATTGTTATTTTAAGGTTGTATAAATGTTTTTATTTCATGTGCCATATTTTACTGTGCATAATATTATTGATACAGTTTTGTTGTGATCCTCCCTGAGCCCACTTCATTGTGGAAGGGCAGAATATAAATGAATTAGTAGTAGTAGTAGTAGTAGTAGTAGTAGTAGTAGTAGTAGTAGTATCATTATATAGTCAATTCTTTTAGACAACTGGTGATGATGTGCAATGCTGGTGTAATTCGCTAATAGATGCCACTTAATGTTCACAGATGTAGAAAGCAATCCAGCAAACAGGTTCAGTCTGTTTATGAGCAATCAAACTGCCCATCAAATGATGAGCACCATGATTATCATACATGATCAGGAAGAAAATTAACTGGGGTTTGCTCGAACCTGCCTATTCTTTTGCAATGCTACATGGATGTGTATAGCTTGATTTCAGCTTTTTGCCATCCAAGGGTGGAACTCCTTCAGGGCGAAGTCCCTGCCCAATAATTACACCACACATTTTAGCTGGGTTAAATCAATTGGCCATAGCCATTCTTTATTAATCACACAGAAGTGTGAGGCGCAGCATGACTCTTGATCTGGTCACATAAGCATCACAGCGAAGCTCCCGTAGGCGGATGCTTCATACTGGAGCTCCACTCTGCTGTGGGGCTCTGCTGGGTGGACGCTCCTGGCAAGAGGTGCTCCCCAGATGCCCTGTTGGCAGGGCAGTAGCCCCTTGCCGCTGTCAGTCAATCCTGAGGGGAAGAGTTAGCTCACCAGCTCCCTTCCCCTGGCCCTCCCTTCCTCTGGCCCTTCCAGATCATGCGCCAAACTGCTGATGACTATGACAATCTAGCATGCATTAACAAAGCCAAGTAAAGTAAGGGTGAGGTGGGCAGGCAAATCGCTAGCCGGCCCAAGCAAATGGTTGGCACAAAGGATGGCTTGGCCCTTTAAAGTCTCGGGCTACCCTCCCCTTTCCTGACATGGCCGGTGGCTGCCAGCAAGCTGGCACTTGCCCTGGCCCAACATGGCCAACCACCTGCTTTCGCCCTCATTGTGGTCGGAAGAGAGAAACCCTGCTCGGCAACCTCGGTCTGTGGTAATTTGCCCACCCTGCTCGGCAACCTCGGTCTGTGGTAATTTGCCCACCCTGCTCGGCAACCTCAGTCCGTGGTAATTTGCCCACCCTGCTCAGCAACCTCAGTCCGTGGTAATTCACAGCTGTCTTTTTTGGCTTTTAGCTATCTCTCCGCTCTGCCTCCAAAGCCCAAGCAGGCTTCAGAGGCAGTGGGGCAGCCAGGAGAGTTGTGTATGGGGGATCAGCTCACCCAATCCCTTCACTCAGTTCTCCCTTGCTGCCTTCAAAGTCCATGAGGACTTCAGAAGCAGCAGGGCAGCCAGCAGAACAGTGTGCAAGAGTTGGCTGAACTGATCTCTGCATTCAGTTCTCAGGCTGGGAATTTTTTGGCTTTAAAAAAGTCAAAAAAGCCAGCATGAAGTTCCAGCTTTTTTCAGCTGTTCAAAAAGTTTTCAGATTTTTTAAAGCCGAACCCAAAAAATACAGAAAATAGTGAACCCCATCTTGGACTAATATGTGAATTCTTTGCCAGATTTTTACTATAACGAAGTCTGGCATTTTCAAACTGAACAATCAATAGGCTCTTACAACTTTAATCCCATTTACAAGGATGCACTTGACAATTATCCTTCAACTAGCTTTTTTCTAGTCTAGTTTTGCTTAACACATAAAGTACTTAGAACCATGGTTGTAAATGCAGATTGTGTTTTTCTAAAATGCAGTGTGCATTTTGAATGTGGGTTTTTATGGCACCTTCATGGAACAATGAAACCACTATTCTGCACAAGTGACTGAGAGGGTGAATATGTTCTACATTCTGTTTGGCACCTCCTCATTCTTCCTTCTGCATGGATCACATCCTGATGGCTAGAATAAGAAACTTAAGCTCAAAGTTACTTCATGGACATTTGTTTAGAAATAGGGAATGGTTTCCAGAGAGTCCAAGGCATATATTCCAGCACCTCTGTGCAGAGGGTCTAACTTGCACTATTTATTGTTGCAGCTTCATTTGCTACAATTTAGGCTGTTTAGCCAAATATTTAGGATATTCTGAACATTTTCCTGAACATCAGAGTATCAATTTACACAAGGGTCTGCAACCAAAAGAGATGCTACCAGAACCCCAGAATGTTCAGAAAACTCGTGTGAAATTTTACATCACACCCAAGAATGTGATGTAGTACCCCTCTAGCACATATCTGTGGGCAATACAAGGAAAAAATGCCATCTCTTCATGGCTGGATCTGAAAGGCTGGATCAGCCCCAGACAAATCTCAGGTTGTTTTCATGTTTCTATAAACCTCAATTGGTTTGTGAAACTTATGATGGCACACTGTTTTTGTGTATGGGTGTGACAGGAATAGAGGCGGCAGAACTAGCTAGCTGTGAAGTTCACATAAATGAGAAGGAGGCTCACTGATTTTAGTGCAGGAGACCAGGTGGAAACCATTGGGAATCTAGCCAACCCAGGAGGAACTGGGAAGAGTTAGTGAGAAAGAAAGAGAAAGAAATGGCATTAAAGGTAAACAGAGCAATAGTTAAAGACTTTTGTGACTCATGCCTGCAGCCAAAGCTGAGAAATACTCTTTTGTAAATGGGCTGGATGAGTGCTTTCCCTACTGGAAACAATCAGCTATTTACATTGTGGTAATTGAAGCCCTGGATGTTTGCACTTAATAACCCCTTAATTCTTCTTGTCCTGTGGCTTGCCTTGATTAAATGACAAGACTGAATGAAAAAACGGACTATCTTGCATTAATGCCTGCTTGCCAAACATCTAAAAACTGGTGACACCTAAGAAAAACACTTTTATTTATACCCTACCTTTCTCCCTTACATTACTCTTCCCTGTTTCACAACACTGTGAGTTAGGTTAGGCTGAAAGTGTGTGATTAGCTCAAGTTGATCCAGCAAGCTTCCACAACAGAGTGGGGATCTGAACCTGAGTCTCCCAGATCATAATCTAACACTATTTCCACTACACTAAATTGGCTGTCATTTCCGTTCTAGATTGGCAACTAGACTACTGCAAGGCACGGTACATTTGTCTCCCCTCAAAACCCTCAGAAACTCCAACTGGTCTAGAATTCTGTGGGTCAACTATTCACTAGAGCTAGATGGAGCATACATATTACACCCCTTCTGCAGATACTTCATTGATTTCCCATTTGTTACCAGGCTCAATTTAAGGTATTGGCTATCACCCTTTCAGGCCTTGGATGCTCTTATTTGCTGGGCTGCCTCTCCCCCTATGTTTCGCCAACTTCAATCATGTCAGTAGGGGCTTCTGCAGGTGCCCACCTGCAAATGGGCTAAATCAACAACTGCCTATACACATGCTTCCTCCATTGTGACTCCTGCCCAAAGACATCAGGAAAGTTCCCACTCTCATGGCCATCCACAACACTAAACTATACAACAATGAATTATTCAAGAGGGCTTTCTGTGCAGGTAATAGCATTGCACTATACAAAATGGTTCACAAACTTACCAGGATAAATGATTGGGACTCTGGTCTATACTGCTGTGTACAGCTTATTGTAGTAAGATCCTATTACCTGTGTCATTTGAATACTTATGATATGCTTCAGCTCTTTCTGGTGGTTCCAGATTTCTAAAATCGTATTGCATTCGTTACTGAAAGTTCTATTTTGTTTACTGTACTGACTCACTATTTGTAATCTGCCTTGAGTCCCTTTGGCAAAGACTGACCATAAATAATATAATAAATTCATAAGTTTACGTATGAATGTCAAATATAGCATGAGAAGAAGAAAAAGCAGGAACGCAAGACAAGAAGGCAGAGAGATGAGACCCCCTGCTCCAGATCCTAAGCAAGGACATAAACAACTTTGCACATTCATGTGTTAAGCTTGTTATATTGCTGATCACAATGTTCTTCCTTTACTTGGACCGATACAATTCTGTATGGTAGTTATTATTTACCTTACAGCACCAGCCAAAAACCAGCTAATAGAAGGCCTTTTTATCATGTTGAATACATCATTCAACAAGAAAACGAATGTTTTTCTGCTTTCATTGATTATTCCCTTGGTCTTAATTTATTTTTGCTATTATTTATTTGCAGTTTTTCTCCATTACAAAACCCACATAAAAATAAAACCCCGCTGGGAAAAAAAAACCCTGCACAGTTGCACATGAGGAATTAAAAAATAACAAACAATATCAATTTATTCATTTAACAAAGATTCACATTATTTATTGTAAACAGCCACTTGCTTAGTAACCTTTGACAAGTAAGAACTGGATCCTAGTGTTGAGGACAAGAAGCTTATGGAAGTCCAAAAATAGTTTTGCTTTTCCTCCTGATTGTTAATATGCCTCAAATAATGATCATGTGGTAAGGTATTTGTTTACAAGGCTGATGTTTTCAAATCTAGCTATCAGGCTTTGAAATACAAATTACTCTGTTACAAGCCAATAAAGAGAGACTGCTACAGAATAATATCATTTCAGTGTTCAATTTACCTAAGTAAAAGCAAACTATTATACAAAGAAGATACTCATAAGTATTCAGAGATGAAGCCTGATCAATTAGAATAGTTGATGTCTAAGCAAACTGTACCTTCAGAATCACTTACTTTCCAAAATATTCCTCATATTCAGGAAACAAATACTGATGATTAGCTCATCATTAGGTTCAATATTAGACATGTAGACACACTATAATATATTGATAGCTATACAGCACAGTGTCTGCATAGCACAATGGCATTGCCATTGATTTCAACAGACTTTTGGAGAGTGTCTCTCTACTTACGATGGTACTATAAGAGACTGAGTTATAAGTTGGGAAGTCCTTGGTTCCTGATTGGCTGTGAATATACTTGAGTCCTTAGGCAAGCCATTCTGTCTTGGCAAGGTTTGCCAACCTTCAAACGGTGGCTAGAGATCTCCCACTATTGCAACTGTGCCCAGGTGGGGAGGAAGGCAGGGCTGATGACCGTATTTCAGTGCTAATGGGCAAGGGGCACTATAGTGTTGGGGCACAGAGAGATAGGTTGCAGAAAAGAGGTTCTAGAGGTCTTTATGCTATAACTCCTTCTACTCTGTCCCCCAACCTTTGGAGAGCAGGGGTGCGTGTTGTCCAGCCCACTGGCCTGGTGATGCTGCTTGTGAATGTCAAGTCAGTCCAAAATAAATCTGTCCTCATCCACAATTTGATCATAGATGAGGGGGCCAACCTGGGGTGAATCACAGAGACGACTTGGGGGTGAGCAGGGGTTTACCCAGCTCCGCCCCCTGGGTTACTGTGTGCAGCACAAGGCTAAGCTGGTGGAGCACGGTGGGGGAGTGGCTGTGGTCCATAGAGGTTCCATCACACTCACCAGATGACCTTCCCATTTTGTGGCCAGTGTAGAGAGTTTGTTCTTGGTGCTTGGTCAGAGAGAGAAGTTGTAAATGCTGCTGGGGTACCACTCACCCCACTGCCCAACTGCCTCCCTGCCTCAGCCTCCCTGCCTCAGCAGTTTGAGAGATGGTGTTAGAGACTCCCAGTACAGTGGTTCTGGGGGATTTCAACTTCCACATTGAGGATGCCTCTGGTGGTCCAGCTCAGGGCCTCATGGTCACCCTGGCAACCATGGGGATGCCTAAGTTTGTTTCTGTTTTGACACATTCAGCTGGACTTGCTCTCGACCTGGTCTTTACGAAGGGGCGGGTGATCTGTCCCTTGTCAAGGACAGATCATTATCTGGTGAAGTTTTGGTTTCAAATGTCACTCCCACACTGCAGGAGTGGGGGACAAATTAAAATGGTTCCTCCTTGGAGAAGAATGGAATCCCAAGAATTCCTGAGTGCTCTGGGGGATTTTCCTGGTGACATTGTTGGCCTTCCTGTCAAGGCAATAGCAGAGCTACAAGGGGTGGGAAGCACTGAACTAGGCGCATGCCTGGAGGCATGAAAATCACCCCCCCCCCCGATCCCAACTCCCTCGCCTGTTTTCTGCCGTCTGGAAAAGGTAAGTTGGGGGTCCATGGGGGAAGGGGTGGGGCTGTGGGGGGGAAAGGGCGAGGAGAGGGTGGGGCCACAGGGGGCAGAAAACATGGAGTGCGCCCTAGGCGCACTCCTGCCCAGCTGTGCGTCTGTGTCACGGTGCTAGTTTTCCTTCAAAATGGTGAAATCAGGAGGGCCACTAAGCACCCTGGTGTCTCTGGCAAAGCCCTTTGGGTGCCATGGTATATTAGGGACCTAAGGGAAATGATGGGAGGTGACAGATTGAGCACAGGTGACAGAAATCACATTGCAGATCTGACCAAAAACTGGTGACAGCCCATTATTAGGTCTACCAAGTCATGGTGGTGGTGGCCAAGAAGGTATACTTATCTGCCCTCATTTCATCCGCAAGTAGCCTTCCAGTAGCCTTCCAGGGTGGTTAATGGCTTGCTGTTCTCCCCTTGGAGGACTGTAACCTGGGTGCCCCCTGGTATCTGCTATGATGATTCTGCTGCACCATTTGAGAATAAAGTTGCTTGGATCCACATGGGATTGAACTCCACTGTTGAACAACATCCTATGGAAATGTCCAGAAAACCATCTGGACTGGTTTTATTAGATCAATTTCAGTTTTTGAGGTCCGAGGGCACAGACAAGTTGATTGCTGGGATGCAGCTTGCTACTAGTCCCCTGGACCCTTTCAATCCTGGCTGATAAATGCTACTCAGGAGAGGCTGACCCAGTGGGTTTAGGAGGTGATAAACGCCTCTTTGATGGAGGGAGTAGTGCCAGCACTTCTGAAAGAGGTGGAGGTCTTCCCCCTTTTTGTGGCATCCTCTTTGGACCTTATGTTGCTGGGTAATCATTGCCCGGTGGCCAACATCCCATTTTTGGGCAAGGTCCTAGAGACAATGGTGGTGGCTCAACTGCAGGTTTACTTGTAAGAAATGGATTTTCTGGACCCATGTCAATCTGTTTTCAGGTGTGGTTATAGTTGGAAATGGCCTTGTTTGCCCTGACAGATTGTCTTTATCATGAGAGAACGGGGGAATACTACACCGTTGATCTCTCAGCAATTTTTTGATACCATATAACATGGTATTTTGTTGTATAGGTTCTGTAGAATAAGGTTGAAGGGCACTGGGTCACAGTGGTTCTCTTACCTTCACAGTTGGTTCTGGAGCAGGGGTCTGCAACCTGCGGCTGTCCAGATGTTCATGGACTACAACTCCCATCAACCCCTGCCAGCAAGGCCAATTGGTGCTGATGGGAGTTGTAGTCCTGGAGGCTTTATCTCGGAAGAAGCCACTGAGTTACCAAGCTCTCTAATCCTGGAGAAGATAACGTTAAGGGAGCTCTCCCTTGAAGGGGTTCCTTGGCAGGAGCTCCACTCCTGTCCCCTACACTCAACATCTGCACGAAGCTGCTGGGTGAGTTCATCAGGGGATTTGGAATCAAGTGTCATCAGTAGACAGATAACACCCAGATCTATCTTTCCATTTGATCAGAATCAGCACAGGTGCTCCATGTGCTGGACTACTGCCTGAAAATAGTTATGGATTGGATGCGGACCAACAAACTGAGGTTGAATCCAGACAAGACTGAGGTTGTCCGTGTCCAAGCTCTTGAGTTTGTGAGATCAGGGGACACCTTGTTCTGGATGGGGTTGTATTGCCCCAGAAGGATGGATGCAAGATCTGGGGGTGCTCCTGGATTCACTGCTGTCCTTTGACCTTTAGGTGACAGCAGTGGCCATGAGGGCCTTCCAGCAGCTCTGTCTGGTTCACCAGCTCTGCAGTTTCTGGGCAATGAAAACCTGGCCACAGTGTTACATGCTCTGGTAACTTCTGAATTAGACTATTGTAATGTGCTCTATGTAGGGCTGCCCAGTGGTGGGATTCTAATGATTTAACTACCGGTTCGCCGCCACCACCACCCACCATCATGTGCCCCCCTGCCCACTTACCTGGCTGCTGCACCCCCCTTTTGATATTGGGCCAGGGGGAGGCAAGGGAAGGCAGTGGCTGCAGCTTGGCACGTGTGCTGCCAGGCCAGCCACCTGGCCACTGAAGGGGCTGGGCTTCTTTCACTGGAAGGCTGTGGGAGGCGGCTGGCCTTGGAGCGGGCTGTGCGCCTGAGGGCAGGCTGCACAGCTGGGGAGACTTTCTCTGGCATTGACCAGGAGGCCCGGGGGGGCAGCAGCCACCAAAGGCCCCCATGGTGGATTGATCAGCTGCAGATCGGGCCGTGTGCCTCTGGGCCAGTGGCGCGGCCTTTGGGGGAGCCCCCTCACTCCCTCTCCCCTGGGAGAGGGAAGGACTGGGCTCAGAGCAGCCAGCTTTCAAAGCTCTGGGGCCTCAGAGCTCTGAGGCCTGGAGCAGCCGGCTGCTCAGAGTGGGTTTTGAAAGCCAGCTGCTCTGAGGGGGATTTGAAAGATGGCTTATGAGAGGCCTGGAACAGCCAGCTGCTCTGAGGGGCTTTGAAAGCCTCACTCTCATTCCCCTGGGAGAGGGAAGGATGGGGCTTTTAGCACCTCAGAGGAGCCCGCCGCTTTTTGCAACTGGACCAGTGCAAACTGGCTGAATCCCACCACTGGGGCTGCCAATGGTCTGGAAGCTGGAGCTGGTGTAGCATGCAGCAGCTAGGCTGTTATCTGGTATATCTCGCCAGATGCACATTATGCTGGTCCTTAAGGAACTGCACTGGCTCCCAATTTGCTCCCGGGCCCAATTCATGGTGCTGATGTTGATGAACAGAGCCATAAATGCCTTGGGCCCTGCTTACTTGAAGGAGCATTTGCACCCATATGTACCTACCCGGGCATTGAAGAACTCTTGGTGTTACCTCCCCTCTCTGTTGAGGTGCAGGGAGTGGGGGGTATGTAAGAGGGCTTTCTCCATGACTGTTCCCAGCCTTTGGCACAGTCACTCATCAGAGATCCCCCGTGTGCTTACCTTTATGGGTTTAGGCACATGGCAAAGACCTTACTCTTTGCCCAGGCATTTGGTTAGTCTCCTGGAAACCCACTCTACAGCTGTTGGTCTGCCGGGTGAGAGAATGGAAGTTGGGTTATTTGAATTTTATTTTTATTGCTGTTTTATTTGTTATATTTTATTTATGATGTTTTATTGTGGGGGGGGGGTATTGTTTTTAGTCTGTGTAAGCCTCCTAGAAACTTGGTTATAAGACAGGGTATAAATTTTTACAAATAAATAAATGGCTGTTTTGGAAGGTGTACTCTATGGCTTTATAGCCCTTTAAAGTCTCTCCCACCCCCCAACAAAGCCTACCCGCCTCAGTCCCCACTCCCAAAATCTCCAAGTATTTCACAACCAGCAGCCTTATTCTTGGCCTCAGTCCCCCAATAATAAAGTAAAGATAATAATAATGATGAACTATAATACAAAGTTATTTTCTGGCATAAAATGAGTGTGAATTACACTGAATATTCAAAGGCCCTATATAAATGTACTATGAAATCATTTACAAAACTGGTAACCCCAAAATAGGGTAAACAAATTCAGATTAAATGTATAAAACCTGCAGAGAAAGACTACCATTTTCTACACTGTATGCCAAAGTAAATAAAAACTGTTGACTGTTACTTCTCAGTAACTGCAGATTAATAATTTATGAACAAAAACTATCGTAAGAGTTTCTTTGTCAATGTTTTATGTTTTCTTTGCTAGCAATCCAACCCAGAAGTCAATATTCTTACATTCAATAAATCAGCAAACTTGTATGTTGACATTGTCCTCAGCTTGAGGACAATCTCTTTTCTTTGGTGAATTAACCACGATATTAGACTCATTTATAAAACAGCTCTGGGAAGAATTCGTCTCAAAATCTATTTTGGAATGTGTTATGAACAATTTTAAGATTTATACATTTTAATATGAATTTTAGAATCACCATTTGGACTCTAGTTGTAAAGTGATCTTTTGAAATTCAATGATAACATAAATTTTAAAATTATTAACAATCCAGTCACTGTTGAGGCTAACCCTCGGAAAAATTTTGACAAATTATACCAAGACAAATTTTTACATATTCAGAATCTCAACTAATCCTAGATAAAGTCATGGAAGGAATACAGAAAGAAAACTGAGATTGCATAAAGGCGAATTGGATTTTTTAAAATTGGTTTGCTCTGTAAAATCTGACATTGAGGACAGACAATATCTACCCGATGATTCATCTATAGATCTAAAATAATGAACTGCCAAACTTGTAACAAAAATGCTACATTAAAATCAGCTCCCTTATCAGGTTTCCAATGGAAAACTAATTTTTAACAAGGATCCTTGGGGAATTTCAACAATTATAGACCTATCAATCGAATGGCTGTTCCAGGTAAACTGGCAGATAGAATAATGAAAACTAGAACTGTCAAGCAGGGGAAAAACACTGAGTATAAATAGGCATGGCTTTTGCAAAGGAAGTGCTTTTTTACTAACTTCAGAATTCTTTGACTATCCCATAGAAAGGGTAACACGACTGGAATGGATCCTATGTTCCCATTTCATTAATGGCAGAGCTTTCCTCTGATGCAAGGATCCTGATGGTAAAAGAGCTTTTTCTGTTGAAAAGGCTTCTTTACAACAAAGGGAAAAATTACACTGTAGGATTTAACATATTATGTTTCTGCACTTTCAGAAAAGTAGGACCAAAACCCTCTCAAGAGATCCATGAGTGCTTTCAGCACTCCTGGTATAAAAGATCATAAGCATCCTCTTATCCATTTATAACTGGTTAAAGAATGAAAAGCATAATACATGAATAAATGAACAGTTCTCACAATGCGGAAAGTAACCAGTGGAGTCCTACAAGCATCTGTATTGGAACTGGTACAATTTAAAGCTCATAAATGATTTGGACAAAGAAATTAGAGAACTAAGCGAACACAACGACACTGCTTGTCCATAGGTGTAAAAGGGGAAAGGGAAAACAGAATGCTGTCCTAGTAGGACCTTCAATGTTTTCTGAGTTTTTCTTATTTGCATTTTTAAGAAAAAATTGTGAAATTCCTAATGATGAAACAAAAAGTAATTTTCACTCAGTAAAATTGCAAAGAGAAAAGGAGAGAGAGGGAGACATGGAAAGCCAAACCCATAGATTAGTTTAGCAGGTGCAATCCTAATTTGACCTATAAAAATGAAATATTCATCCTCCACTGGTACATATGGAACAAATACCTACGTACCGTTAAGACCAAAGACATGATGATCTATGAATCCTGGTTCCGAAGTGGCAGACTGTAGAAGCTGCATTGCCCATTTTCAGTCTGTAACACAGCACAGCTGTTCTATACTTACAAGAAAACAGCAAGTGTCAATGACTGGTGCCATGCCAGTTCTTGGGCAGGGATTAAATCTCATCCACAGCAATTATACAATCTGTTCTGGTCTAACCCCAGTGGAAGGGCGTTGCGTTCAAAAGGGAAAGGTCCATTTGGTCCACAGCACTGGTCTGCTTCTGTGTTTCCTTACTATGTAGGAGTCTTATATAAGACTTGCTGTTATACACTAAGCTGATCCCCCTGTTTCAGTACAATTTGTATTTTTGAAGGAACATATCTTGAGTTAATACACCATATATTTTATGCTTTTGTATTTCAGAAGAAATATTGGTCAACGACTTTCAACTTATTCTTATATCTTTATTTCTGTTTTGACCAATTTTGTTTAATTGCATGTTGACCACCAAATTAATAATCACACAACACACATGATTTTAATAGACAATAAGTACTATGATAGTACCAACATTATAGTACACAGAACAGCAACCTACACAATTGTTTGTTCTAATAATTTTTAAAGGGTATAAAAACATTCTATGTACTCTTCCAATGTTGAAAATGTATTCTGCCATCAGTCATTAATAGGTATATTTTTAGAATTTGCAGAATCAATCACTATTTGAAGTAGAGAAAAAAATCATAAGTACCATGCTGCCACTTAAAATGAAAAGTTCAGATTAGGACAATGGCTTTGAAGCTGAGTTTTACACTTCAACAAACTGGAACTCCTTCCTGACAGTTTGGATCAGGTGCATCTTTAAATAAATTAGGAAATTTTACTGGGGACAACAGCTTTCTAAACCTGAACAGAGGAGGAAGAAAATATTCCAAGAATAAAGATGGAATAGCTATTAGTGTAGGAATATGGAACAAAGGCAGGTACAGATTGTGGTCAGTATATCCTCATGTCTTTTCTTATAAATTAAATCCCACAAATAACATGTACAATGCCAAAGCTGGCATAAAATTGCACATCAATCTCAAATGCTAGACATTAGGTCTCTTAAATACTATTAATTTCTTGCACACAACCGTATTAAGCACAACCAAATAATTAAAGTCCAAAAACACATGGAGATGTAGACAGAATTAGTGAGGAAGCCAAATCTGCACATGACATTCAATATGATTAAAAACTCCATCACACAATTATGAGCTTCAAAAGGATGTCACCAAACTCAATGGGGCAAGAAGATGGCAAATTAGATGCATTGTTTGAAGTGATGTGTGAAGTGATGCATATTAAGTCAAAGATTCACAATTTAATATGTATATTGGTAATATATCAATTTTCCAGGATTCTCAAGAAAAGAGAACCTAGGATCATGGTGGGCAGCTCATCAACAGGACCAAAGCATACCGTATATAGAAGATCCATGGCTGTTTCTGCACGGTCCAAATATCCCGGGTTGAGTAAGAGAGATATCCAGGTTTGACCAAGAAGTTCACATGGTTCCCAATCCTAACGTGGGTTTGTCCCATGATATTTACTTCATCCCGGGCTTTTTTAAAAACCACTAAAATGTTGATCTTTTTCCAGAAGCGTACATAGGCAAACTGGAGCCCAGGGACAAAAGCTGAGTTTGGCGTCCCTTCCCCCCTGGTATGGGCGGCCACCCTCCCCCACCACGACCAAACGATGATTTTTTGCACCAGCTCACAAAACACCTCCCACCCACAGCAAAACATACATAGCTCTCTCCCCACCAACTCTCTTTCCTAATTTTGTCCTCACACCAACCCTATGAGGTAGGTTGTTAGCCTGAGAAACAGTTACAAGCCAGTGCAAGTGGGTATTAAGCATGTAAATCTCTCACAAATCACCCCCAGCAAAACATTTACCAAACAAATGTCAGCAGCATCTCTCACAAAACACCTCCAGTGGAATCCATCCCCAAACAGCATCACTTTCAATGGTGTTTAAACTAGGGAACCCAGATTCTTCTTTTAAATTCACCTTAAAGGGAGAATCTGGGGTACCCAGTTAAAACAACATTGAAAGTGAAGCTGTTTGGAGGTGGATTCTCCCTCACCCTGAAACAGCATCACATTCAGTGTTTAAAATGGGGGTCTCAGATTCTCCCTTTAAATCCATGCTGATGGGGGTGAATCTAAAAGAATTTGGGGAAATTTGGGGGGTGCCTGCTGTAAGGAGTGCAATTGTTAAGCTAGCAGCACCAAAATTTCAGGCTATCTTTAGGTGACTCTCCTGATGATACCACCCAGGTTTGGTGAAATTTGGTTCAGGGGGTCCAAAGTATGGACCCTCAAAGGTGTAGCCCCCATCTCCTATTAGCTCCCATTGGAAACAATGGGGGATGGGGCACCCCCTTTGGGAGTCTATAACTTTGGACCTCCTGAACCAAACCTCACTGAACCTGGGTACTATCATCAGAAGAGTCTCCCAAAAAGTCCCTGAAATTTTGGTGCTGCTAGCCTAAAAACTGCTCCCCTTGGGTCAAAAACTGAAAACACACTAAAAAATACAAAAAATACACAAATGAACCTGATTTTTTGTGCCCCCACGTGACCAAAGGGGGGCACCCGGGGACATTTGACTCCCCATGTTCCCATGGCAGATACGTCCCTGTCTTTTTCCAAGATCCCATGTTGAATCTCTTCCGTGTGAAGGCCATGGGAGCAAAACTGATTTATTTTTCCCACCACACTGCCTGATCTCCCTGCCTCACATCATGCTCACCCTGTGTTCATTCTCACCAAGCACTGCTCCATAGCTGAGCTGCAGCCAGTCCAGTCCTGCAGCTCCTGGCTCATGTTCCCAATGGGATCCTGGAAGGGGAGAGGTGGGGTGGGGAAGCACCTGCCTGGCAGGATGCTCTCATTCCATGATAGCCCCAAAGAGCAGTCAAATGTTATTTGGTATATTGGGGGGGGGATGGGTGTCTCATGCTGTGGTTTCTTGCACACCTTTAAATGTGAATGGGACATAGTACTCTGCCCAGTATTGGTCAAAAGTTTTTACTTTGTATAGCACGATGTGCTTGCCATGTTGCTCACTGCATTGGCTCCTTTCCAAAGCTAGAGAAAAGGTCTGTATGTGTCCTGCTTGGTTTTCCTGCGGTTGCTGTGAATCCATCAATCAGAAGCATTGCCTTTGGGAGAGGGGGAAGAGCCAATCAGAATGCAGGGATGTTCAAGCATGTGCGCTGCGTCTAGCTTGTAAAAACAAAAAAAGCCAGGCTCGTGTGAAAGAAATTGGAGTATTTCCTCCCGGTCTTAACTCGACTCCTTCACAGAAACAGGCACCCATGCAAAGGGATAAACCAGGATAAAACAGACCTGGATTGTAAGATACCAATTGTAACCCAGTATAATTGTGCCATGCGAAAACAGGCCATGACTGACTGGATCTCTCTCTATGAGCGGGATTTGAATGAGATGCTAAAGAACCCTTTCACTCATGAATGGTTTCACTAATAAAACTGTTCCCCCTCACAGTCTGCAATTAGTACCAACAGAGTAAAGTTATGTGCATTTTGCCTGTCTTTTTTCCTATTGATTCGAATAGCAGCCTACAGGAGATACAGAGGATGAAAAGATTAAACTTCCTCTTTCCACAATTTCAATCCAAATCACCCCTTAGTACCCCCATAGATGTCTTTTAAGGCTAAACTACAAAGCAGAAGATGCCATCACACAACCTCTATTGGAATATCTCGTTTGTCCTTTTGTGAGTTGGGGTGGTAAAAAAAGGCAAGTTCCCTGTTAGCAGAATTACTGGGACAGGACTGAGAATAAAATGTCCAGAGTCATAATGTCATTATATAAACCCAGGAGCAGTTGAATTTGAAATACTGTGTTATGGTTCTACATAAGTAGCCCTATTGTAATGTAGTGAAGGAATATAAAAACAAATGTTCAGTGGAATGATTAGTTTTTTTTCCAACAGGAAAGACTCTTAGCATTTTATTTTAGGGGAAAAGATGACTAATGAGAGACATGATGGGACCTTATGAAATTATGCAAAATATGAAGAAAATGGATAGAAAGAATTTTTTTAACTGTCTCATAACAGTATAACTGAGGTCATCCAGTAAAATGGATTGGCAGCAGAGTCAAAACTGGAAAAATAACTGCTTCACTCAACACATAATTAATTGAAGGAATTTTCTTCTATAAGATATGTTGGTGGCTATTATCTTAGACATCTTTAAAAGGAGATTAGACATATTCAAAGAGGAAACCACGATAAGTAAATGAGTCATCCATATTCAGAAGCAGTCTACCTCTGCGTATCTACTGCGGGAGGACAAACAACTTCTTCACAAAGTGTTTGCAGAACCCTGGAAACAGTTGATAACTGGAAAGAGGGTGAAGGGGATTGATGGTGTTAGATTTTAGGATCTTACAGGACACCAATCAACTTCTTATGGATTGCAGATTTTGGTAGATATATACTAGAGGTATACATATTTTCGAAGCTCCATACTTAGACAAAAACTACACAGAAAGAATCCATCAGAGTTCCCTTCTATACTACTGTACTATAATTTTTCATATTTCAATTTTTGCACACCTAAACAGATTTTAGATTGCTGTTCAACTAATAGTAGTTTAAATTGTAGATATAAAGCAGATGTAAGTTTGCTTACATATACAGATGACAAGAATTCATTCATTCAGATCTTAATATATATCCAACAATTTCAGTTGCATTCTGGTATCAATAAGATAATGCAGTACTGGCCATTTGGCACAAATTAGTTCTTCTACTAAGCAATGCACAAATGCACAAATTAGTTCTTCTACTAAGCAATATGATTCCCACCTCCCCCAATCTCCTTTCCTTACAACATTCCTTTGAAGTATGTTAAGCTGAGAAAAAAATATTGGCACAAACTAATGTACAGAGCTTCATGGGTGAATGGGGATATCAACCTGGAGATTCCCAGTCTACAGCAAAATCCCCACCCATCCACACATAACTAGTGCAGCACACTGGCTCTTCTGCAGCACTGCACGGCAACCCAGATGCAACTGCAACTGCAAATATAACTGCAACTGAACTCCACCCAGACACATGCAAATGTGCCTCACCGCCACACACACACCTTTAAGGGGGACAAAAACATATACTCCATCACACAATCACTCCACACAGTGCCACAGAGAGATACGTATCTTACCAAGACATGCCACTGAAGCTGCCTGCTATAGATGCAAGGAAAATGTTAGGAGCAAAAACTACCAGATCACAGCCACACAGTCAGGAAAACCCACAATAGCCAGTTGATTCCAGCTGGGAAAGCCTTCAACAATAAATTATATGCAAATTTACTCTAACAGTAAATCAAGACTGTGCAGCTTTATGGTATAGTTACTATACTATTACATCGAACAGAAATGCTAATTTTATCCCCATGATAAAATTTAGCACAACCTATTGATAGACATTGAAGAATCTGCTCAGTTTATTTTTGAATTCACTTGTGTGCCAGCAAAAGGCATAGGTTCATCATCTTTACCATAATTCCTTGAACTTGCCCTCACTTCCAGTGTCAGACAGTGAACTAACAAAAATAACAGTTATCCATGGACTTAAAGTCACCTAATGCAGTTGCAGTTTGAAGCAAAAAGTACTACATCAAGGCACAGACAACTGGAGCTCCCACATGAAACAAGGAGTAGCGGGGCAAGGGTAATATTTCTTAATTAAAAAAAATGCAGTCCAATTTTTACTAAAAAAAAAGCTCTCTGAATCAAAAGCAATTTTTCTCTATGTGAAATGAAACGTAGACATGTTTTTAAAATTTTATATTTAATCTGAAATTCTATTCTATAATATATTACAACACCAGTGTAAAATTAGGAGGTCTTAAGACAGTTCTAATATTCAGAAGAAACAAGGACACTATGAACTGAAAACACCAGAAGCCAGAAATTTGTATTTATAAATATGCGTCACCTGTTTACATTCTTTAATTAACTAATTAATTTACAATCATAGCCTGCCTTTCTCAGGCTCAAAATATAGAAAAGAATTATATAGACAGCACAAGATATCCAACAATATATGTTAAAGACTTTCACTTTGATAACCTAACAATGAAATTGTTGCTTATTCACAGACAGTGAGTTCATGCCTACTCCTGTGTTAAAGGTAAGCCCCTCTTAGACCATGGTAGTACACCAACAATAACTGTTTAGTCTGGCAACATTCCTAAGAAAATAACTTGTTAAAACTGTATCATCAACTTCTGAAATTAGGATTATCAGAAGGAAACCAAAAGTACTGGCTCTTTTTTGCAGAATTTTTATGCTATATTATGTCCGGCATTTAATCTTGAATTAATCTTAACTTCTGATCAATGTGACTGTGATTCCCATAAAAACAGGTCAAATTTCCACATAACTATTCCATTGAAAATCAAATGTATTTACCTAACTGAAATGCCAATTGATTAATGTTGTGTCAGCAAACACATAATAAAATTCAAGATGATTAAATGGGGCAATAAGCAATACCATTTTGTGGATGTACCATTATGTCATCCTGAAACATGCTGACAAAGCTATCCATGTATCTACTATCCCTTATATAATGGAGAAACATCTTGTTTATATTTATCTTAATAATTCTATATCCACTTTTCAGTTTTTATTCTGATGAACACAGAATTCTAAACATGGTTTTACTTAAAAAGTGCAAACTCTTCATTCCCAAATGAAAAATTTCATCCTGCTACATCCACAGAATAGTTATCTCTCTGTACACTATGGAATAAACTAACTAAACATTGTAAGTCTTCCTTGTATAAGCTAGCAATTAGTAGTTAACCCTTATCTAGCACTTTAGGATGCTCAGTTGCACAGTGAACATTACAATACATTCCAACCAAATACTCTGCTATAGATATGCAAGCACAATTTAAATAGATATTTCGGTGCTTCATTTCCATAATCTCAAAAATCCCTACTACAACCATGTGGGGAAGTTAAGCACAATTGTTTCCAAATTATGAACAGGAGACTAAGACTGAGATCACTGTGGCTTGCTAAGGCCATCTAGAAAATTCACAGCAGAAGTAAAACTAGACCAGAGTCTTTTCTCCATTTTCTGTGCATGTTCTTGGCCACTACCACCTACTAACATTCACAGCACAGTAAGCTGTGTGCACTAATTAGAGCACAGGGACTGCACTTAATTTTGTCATTGAAACCTACATTTGAAGATAATTAAGACCACGTTCCCAAAATAATTGTTTCCTGGCCCTGTCCATGTTTTACTCAAAAGCAATTTCCTGAAGTTCAACAGGGCTTAGTTTTAGAGAACTGAACTCATGCAACCCAATACCAAGTAAGACCCACTGTGTTCCATGAGATTTACTCCTACTGTACCTATCCAAGAGATTATAGCATTAGTCTTATGTAGTTTTCCTCTAGGGTTTTTTCCCTCCATAAAAGGACTGAAAAGAAATTAGCAACTAGTCATTTTCAGCCTGCTTTTTCTTGTCAATGCCTTGGCAATCAAGGTGAAGCTGTTAATTAGAACATTTGCCTGTTGTTAAAAGAGTATCTGAGAAACCTCCATCATTACTTTAAAAAGGCATTCCTTGCCAGTTAAAGATAAAGGCAGAGATTATGCAACTTTCACTGCAAGGTGGCATGGTAGGGTTAATCAGCTGCCATCTCATCTTTCAGCACTAGTACAAAGCTAGGTAGGGGCAAATGTATATAGATTTAGTAAGAAATATCTCTGTCCCATTTTACTTAAAACACAAATGCCAGGTCCTGGGTTTTTACTGCAGTGTAATGAGCCTTACACCAAGGTTGGAATGTACTTGCAAGGTCACATCTTCTTAATAACGTCCCACCAGACTTCGAAATAATTATATCCATTCCCAGAGTAAGAGCCACTTAGAATTAGAAACGTAAAGACAAAGCTGGAGGAAAATGAGGCAGATGTTTCATCAGTTTTTGGTAGGAAAAAATGTCAAAGAGGTGATAGAGAAGAGCTTTGGGGAGATGCAAGTCCTGCCATAATTTGGCAGTATAAAATCACCACCTATATTAAGACTGCAAAAAAATGTTTTATAGGTGACTGGGGAGGGGATCACATTTCTAAACATCTTTCTTGAGACATGTTAAATTTGGGACAAATGGACTGCTAAAATGATTATTTTCCTCTGCAAATGTCCTTAAAAGAACCAGCGTGCTACATCTTACCAAGCCCTTTATAACCTTATTGGAAAAAATAAAATTACATTTGAACACTGCACTGATGTTTATGCTTCAAACATATTCTGTAATATACATACACATAAATTACAGGAGATGCCAACCATTTTTCCATCATGTAAAAGGGGGAACTCTCTCTCTCTCTCTCTCTCTCTTTCTCTCTCTCTCTCTGAAATTAAGTAATTTTACTGTGATGTAGTGGGTCAACATCGATTCTCCACAGGAAAAGAGGCACAAAGAAAAATATAATGATGCTGCATTACTATGAATAACCTCCCTCAAAACATTGATGTTCCTATGCTATTTGCAAACCCACCAGCACTTCAGGGCAAAGCTGCAACACTTTCTTTGCAGGTAGCTATTCAAATCAAAATGAGAGGAATGTGAACTAAGTAAAAACTGAATGTGATCAAAGACCCAAGTATTTGTAAGTAAGGTGGGAGAGGTGCATATGCATGTATATGGATGTCTTTTTACCAATGAAACACTGGCCCCAGTAATCACATGCAACACAAAAATGTGGATATTCTGAAGAATATGTATGAGATCTCTGTTCAACATAAGCAGAATGACCATTAATATTCACCCATTGTACAAATCTTTTCTAGATGGAAAGGCACAGTGTTACACTTATAAGCACCTCTGCTATCGTTCAGTATCCTAATCACTATAATGCTGACTTTAGCCTTTAATATCATAAGGGCATGTAATCAAAAGGTCAAATTTATGATAAGCCTTTGCTGTCATACAGCTTTGCAATGAATGAATGTGCCTGGTATGCTTGAGAAGAGCCCGTTCTATTACAAAATAATGAGTACTTTTTTCCTTAAGTCATTTTCATTACTAATCTTTTCTAGAAGGTAAGGCACTAAAGATGCTAGTTTTACAGTGGTTTCTGGACTACCTAAAGTAATCATCCCATTAAATCCAAAGATGGCAATGTGCAATGTAAAATGAACCAGCTAAGTTTTCACAGGACAACTTAAAAGTCAGAAAATCAGAAAGAGTCAGTGACTGTGCTAGTCAGATACATGGTGTGTCACTTCTCAAACCAGAGATCAAATGGCTAGACTCTCTCTTTACATAATAGGAAAAACCTCCTCTGCTCTTGTGATATTTGTTAAATCAATACATTGTTTAGGAAACACAGAAGGCTTTACCATGAAGCATTCTCCAACACACTTCACTTGACAACTTTCAGTTTATGTGCAATAGTAGGAACTATGTCTCGATACTTTATAAAATAGTTTTATACAGGAAGCATTATGACACACTTTTTTAAAGAAAAAGAAACAGAAGTGCATTATAGCTCACAAAAAGGCAACAATTTATAGGTCAACACTGCCAAGACTTTGAACTAGCTTGTAAAAAGTGTAAGAAACTAATCCAGGCTTATTTCTTAATTAAATTCTTAATAATCCTTACACAATATATATCTGGCATTATTTAAAGCTGCAACATTCTGGAAAGGTCTATATAGGTATTTGCAGGATCCTTTTCTGCAGGTTGCGCATACTTTTTAAAAAATTAACTCTACATCCTGATTTGGCAATAGCAATTAAAAAACACAATATCACCTACATTTTCTCAGAACTAGAAATAAAATCTGGTATATGCAAACCATTATTGTGCTGATTTTCAAACAGACAGCACTGCAAATCACCAGTTTCTAAAAACATCAGTAGTCTACTCTGACTGCAATAGCAACCTTAAAACGATATAGTTTCTTCTAAAATACATTACACAGAAGTTGCATGACCTTTCCACAGACATATGAACTAAAAGATAATGCATCACTCAATCTTCCAGCCCCCACCCCACCCCACACACACACACAATTTTCTCATCAGTTTCTGCCTTTATGGGATGCAATTTTTTTTTCAAATAAACAATCTCAAATTAGAAAAGGAGGGGATGTTCTGTCTATCTCTATCTTTTGCACGCTTTGCATCCAGCTACTTACTTGGCTAAGATATCATCACAAATCCAAAATTATTTCAATTACCACCCCGGAGTAATCACTGTTCGGCATCTGTAAGGGATTGATAAACTGAGCTACATTACAGGAGTCCCTCTGCAGACTGTACCATCCGGACCAAGCAGGTGGGGGGAAGGAGGGGAGATTTCCGACCGAGCATCTCGCTGGAGGAGACAGAGCAAGCCCGGGGAATGTTTATGGCTTGCCGATGCAGCAAGCCGACGGAGAAGAACAAACAGCAACCGTGGCACGGGAAGAAAGGCTTGCTCTTGCGAAGCAAATGGACTGAACCACCATGTTGTTGTTTGTGGTTTTAATGCTTCCCTTGGGATAATGACCAAAACGGAAGATGGCAAACTACCAGGAATATGCCACTTATGGGAGAAACCTTCAAGGACAAGGACTGTCAAGTTCTATCACTATCATTGGAGAGGGGGGGGGACGTGTGTTGATGGAGCGAATGGGAGGGAAGGAGGGAGGGAGAAAAGACTGTGTGGAGGGGAGAAGCCAATTCAGTGCTGCATATCTACCAGAAGTGATACCTAGACTGCAGAGGCTCTTGATCTCAGTCTGTACTGTGATTCTGTATTGTGCATTAAACCGATTTCTTTCCTATTCCCCGTTTCAGGTGTCAACTCATTTTACTAAGAGGTAAAACATTTATTTTTCAAAAACCCCAATGTTTTGATAACCAAATGCCTCTTACAATTTGTGTATGTGTACACGCATACTTTATGTTCCCACTCTGTGAGGCAAACACTGCATGATTTTACCTACATTATGAGTATAGCTATGAGTGTATTTCACACCATCCATAGAGAAAAGGATTTACAGCCAGACCATTTCTGATGATTACCGTATCCTGTTCAGCAAAATGGATCATATATATTTTTTAACATTTTATGCTTATGACACAACTCATCAAAACACAATATTTAAAATATTAATTGGACACTTCTTGATGGTAAGTTGTTAGTTTTGTCTAAGTTGTTAGTTTTGCTTGCTGCAGTGCATTTCTATACCAGTATTTCAGATGCAATTTGGTATTGATCAAATCTCAAGAACTTCTGTAGAGAACTTTTATTTAAAATGAGAGAGAGTGGAAAGGTGATGATTTCCTTTAAATTTGAATTTAAACCATTTCTCATTTGTGTTCTAGACATACTAAATTTGCTAGTAAGTCACATTTTGACATGCAAATTTTTTGTTTTCCATGGGCTGATAGCATAAGTGAAGACTTAAACTGCAGCCAACATTAAGCAATTTATATTTTTGATAATATGTGGCATTTCAGGTAGTTTTAAGGGTGCCTGGCACTCCCAGATTAGAATTTTAAAAAGAAACAAGTTTTGAAATAAGTAACTACAAGAAGTTTGTGCCTTTAAGCATATACAATATTACTACAATCCACGTTTGAAGTTTCTTACTGACAGCAGTGATTCGTGACCCAGCTGCATCTTGCACAGAGCAGGCAATCTCTACCAAGCACACCTCCCTGAGCCCTAATAGGAGTAGCTGTACGGATGCTCTGTCATCCTTGCTTACTTGCTGCTCAGAATATAAATTCAGTCAGTTAAACCAAAGTCTGCACTGCAGTGCACCAAAATGGAAGCTTAAAAAAAAAAGCTTAACATCTCTGATGAGGGAATTTCACACCTTTGCCAATCAGTTAAAAAAGGGAGAGAAGACTGTAAATGCAGATTTTTTTTAAAAAGAGAGAGAGAGAATACTGCATTTATAAATAGAACATTCAATGAACACATGCTTGTTGTGACATCATGTGCACTGACATTGTGCTATGTGTAAACCAGACCATATATGTTGTCCCTGCTAAGAAAATATTTGATTGGGACAGTGAATGATAATACTCAGCCTCTAGATTAATGCTTTAAATTAAAACCAAATTAAAAACCAACGATTTTGGAAGAATGTCCTAAGGAGGTCAAAATTTGTAACTGCCAGTTACCTTAGCTACTGAGCCACATTACTAATGTGGGTGCGTAGCATTTCCCTTTCACTAAATGTCCTAGTATAATGTTCATGCTGCATCACTATTGCAAATGTGCTCTATGCGCACATTCTTATGATAATACAAAAGATACATTAAATTTTTAAATAATTTTCTGAAAGTCACAAGAAATCTAGTTAATCACAACAGAAGTCATTCTGTTCTCATTTAATTTTCAAATGCCCCATTTATGGGACTGCTCTGCAGTGGCTGCAATCACATCACTAAAACTTAGGAAGTGCAGTGATTCCTGGGATCCTGTGCTGAACAGTAGGAAAAGGAAACATTTAGATAAGTTTTGCAGCATTTAAATTAATTACTGAAGAGAGATTCCAAGAAAACTGTTTCCGCACATGTATTCCCAGGGTTTATTTAGTGTGAGGCCTCCAATACAGTGTTACACATAATGTGATGATCAAGCTATTAACCTTGTTGCTATTCTCATAAGATGGGTTGAGGGCTAGCTCCCAGTGCTATGCACAATTGACAGTGTTGTTATTTTAATTGTAATACCATGAGTCATCATACAATCACCTGGGTAACGGGGCCAACTAGCATTACCAAATATAGTCCCATCAAAGCAAACCTTCTCAAGTAAGAATCTAGCATATTTCTGCTTTGCAGCTAAGCCATGGACTACTGCAGTTTCGTGGCTGTAGGATTTTGCAGCAGTGATATGTTCAAGTTCACTTTGTTACTTCTTTAAAGGTTCATAACTTACAGACTCTTCAGACACTCCTTTGGAGCTACTGCCAAAAGCAAGAATGATCTGCACTGTCTGACAGGCTGTTACCAAGGATGCAGCAATCATAAAAATTAGGAAAAACCTATTTGCTGCAGGATTCAGTATTTAATTACAAGAGGCAAAGCACATGACAGTCTCCTTGAGAAGCTGGCTAAGAAACAACACCCTAGACCAGACACTGTAGATAACCGTCAAACTGCATATTGATTTCTAAACAAAAATACAGATTTGCCTTAGAAAGAAAATTGTGTTTTCTTTTATGTCTGGCAGAATAGGATTTACAACGGATAAATGTTTGCAAGGAATCTAACATCAGTGCTTAAAGATTCAGAATGCTCAATCCCTGAATGGAAACTAGTTTGTTTTTCCCAAGTGGGGCATTTCAGTAGGAGAATGACAGGCAATTCTCTTTCCCCAGTACCTGCTGGCATGTTCAGTTGGGCCTTCTTCTTGTTACAATCTCTCCTTTCCCTCCATGTGGCCTGAATCCATTTGATGATAGCAAGGGTGCCTTCTCTTGCTTGTGTGCTCCTACTTTTCCCACAAGGCCTTCCAAACTAGAATGGCACTCTTTCAATTGATGTAGAAAAGTGTCAGTTGTGTCAGCTGAACCTTTTTAAAAATATATAAATGACTTACCAGGTTTGGGGGTGAGGGGAAAAGATCAGGCGAAAGACCATTCTCACCTTTCACTTTTGTCACTGTGGGAGCAATTTTGAGTAGTCTATTCAGAAGTGAGCTTAATTTTATTCAGTGAGACTTACTCCTAGGAAGGTGTTCTTAGGATTGCAAATGCTGTTTTATTCTGATTCCCAGGATATTTCAAGCTCCTTTTCTCTATGCCATCAGAAATAAGCAGCCACGATTGGAGAGAAGAACTATAAATTGGAGAGAAGAACTATATCTTGCACAAACCCTCAAGGAGGTAATTGATCTTTCCCTCCCTATCCCTTCCTCCAGCAGTTAGCTGCTTGTTCTAAAAATCACCTTTGGGGTTTGGGAGACCCTCACAAACACAATACTCTCCAGAACAGTGCACTGCAACAAAGAGAAAGAACTGGGAAAATAATCTCATCTCTATTCTTGGTGGCTTGTGCCAGTGGATGAAGAGGAGCAGACATTTCAGCCAGTTTCTCCTCTTGACATACCATGTAGTGGTATTTTTCTCTTGATGGTTCACCAACCTTCACAGAAGTTTTTTGTACAAACGGAAACCTGCTGGGGGAAGGGGAAGAGAAAGAAAGATTCCAACAACTCCTGCCATAAGCTTTTCTATGGCATCCAACCCTGTGTGTGCACTTTATCTCGTGCATTCCTGAGCCTGCCATTCTTTTCTTCCAAGCACATCATGAAATATGAAGAAGAAGACGACGACGACGAAGACGATGACGACGACGACGAGATGAGTTTGGCAACTGACGTTACAGACAGATATCAGGTAGGTTTTACCTCGGGGTAAATAGCTGCAGTTCCTCCAAACCTGTGCAACAATTTCTCATGGAATTCAGGCATCTTTTATTTGGAAATCATTGCTTTAAATGTAGCAGTACAAGTTAATGCGAAGTCCTGAAGTCTGAGTGAGGTCACAAAAATAAAAGTGTTAACTTGAATAAAATATGCTGTCTTTAATTCATTCTCTTTACTAGTTTAAGCTTGATCTAATATGGTGTCCCTGAATTGTATTTGCCTGCTACACAGCAAGATCACAGTTGTGAATGACCAATCACAAAAGTCATGACAGAATGACCAATCACAAAAGTCATGTTCTACTAGATAATCCTTGTGACAGAACCTACTCTTTGTCTATATAATTCTTGCTGATGTGATCTGAAGACACATTATGACAGAAATCTAAGCAGCTCTGAGAGACTTCCTGGGAACGCTTAATTGAAATGAACCATGCAAAAGTATTTAAAAACTGTTGGAGGCATAATAGAGAGTTATTGCTCTTGACATTTAAAAAATGTGCACTTTAATACACATGTTAAAATCCAGCAGCAGGAGAGGAGTTCAAGAAGACAATCTCCTGTATTCTGTTCAAATCCATGAGTTCTATAAAACATGGATGGCTCTTGCTATGCGCATGGTGGGGCTCATTCACAGCAATGTCATGAGGACACATGTTGGCATTGGCATCAATCCCATAATCTGCCTGCCTCATAAATTATGTTGTCCATGCAGTATATCATAAGGCTAGGCTAGAAAGCACCATACAAACTGGAATAAGCAGCTTTTTTAGTAATTCAAACTCAGTTATTTATATAATATTTCAACAAAAAATAACGAACTAAAATTGAAAAGCAATAACATTTTTCTAAAAATGTATCAACATGTAAGTGGTAATAATCTTCATATCAAATAACCTATAACATGATATAAAATGTTTTTAAGAAGGACTAGATTCATTCCTGTAAGATAAGAACTCACATATTAAACACTTAAGGTAATAAACTATTCCTGTTCTCTATTATTTTATATATTCTCTGTATGATCATAAAATAGGTGTAATCAAATGAACATTATTATTATTATTATTTAGAAAATTTATACACTGACTCTCCAGAGATCTGCTGGAGACTTACTGGAGTAAACAGACCAATATTCTGATCCACTAAAAGTCCATACCTATATACTGCTTGTATGTTTGTACAAGAAATGTTGGAACAAGAAAATGTTTCCGAAGGCCAATTTATATCAGAAAAATGGCATAATGGGAAAAGAATTAAACCTCATCTAGCATCCTCATCAAAATCAGGGATCACATGTCTAATTTTCCCATTGTTTAAAAGAAACACCCATGAGAGCTTCTGATTGTAGATCTACCCTACAATATGCAATTTGGCCTTATATTCCTGCTATATCATCAAAATCAAACATGCTAAATCAAGGAAGATATAATGGCACAAAATCTATAGACTTTCACATGATCTGAGTGGTCTACAGTAAATCTGTAACTATCACAATTGAAAAAACTGTGCACACATGCAAAATTTCTTGCAGTAGCAGTACAATCCTACACAGAATTAGTTCAGTCTAAACTCATTAATTTAAATTGGCTTAAACTGAAGTAACTTTGCAAAGGACTTCATTATACCGTGTTTCCCTGAAAATAAGACAGGGTCTTATATTAAATTTTGCTCCAAAAGATGTGTTAGGGTTTATTTTCAGGGGATATCTTCTTTTTTTCAATGATTTTGTGCCCCCCACGTGACCAGGTCAGCTGCAGCAGGGAATCTGTAACTAGGGTTTATTTTTGGAGCATGGCTTATATTTCAAGCATCCTCCAAAAATCTCCAAAAATAATGCAAGGGCTTATTTTCGGGGAAACAGGGTAATTCCTTTCTCATCCACTGACTTATTTACAGCTGAAGTTTTAGCAATATGCTACAACATATTGAAGGTAGATTATATCATACTGAAGGTAGATTGTATCAAGATTTGATAGACCATTACAGCAAAATGTATTTTAAATGCATATATGGCTCTTTTTATATAAATAATGCATCTTTAGACATAGGTTTTTACCTTTCTTTAGTGTCTGATTTGTTAACCTAATATTAGATTATTAGGGAGAACCCAATAATAGATGATTAAGGAAGGACAGAAAGTTAAAACAGAATTGAAACAAGATGGATGTTATGCTGGTTGCAAAGTTCACTGCAATGAATAGGACTGTTCGTCCTGCTATTGGTGGAGTCCAGCTTTCTTTGAAGGACTGTGAAAAGAGTTCTGTTGGCTTGTTAGGGTTGGCAGATCTCTGTTGGGAAATACCTAGATATTTTGGGGGTGGAGCCTGGAGAGTGCAGAGTTTGGGGAGGGAAGGGGTCTCAGCAGGGTAATATGACATAGAGTCCACCCTCCAAAATAGCCATTTTATCTGGGGGAACTGATTTATGTAGTCTGGAGATCAATTCTAATACCAGAAAATCTCCAGGTCCCACATGGAGGTTGGCAACCCTATGGATTGTGCTGTGTTGCTGGAGAAGCAGGTTAGTGTTGCAACAAGTGCTTTGGAAACTCTTCCCTTTTTGCAGACAGTCAATCTGGCCATACTTTGATACAATATGTGATACAATGATACAATAACGTTGAGGCTCAATTATATTTATCTCTGGGTTCAATCTAAGATGTTGGTGCCTACCCTTAAAGACCTTCACAAACAGGAAAGACTGCTTGAAGGACTGCTTCTCCTAGGGCCGTGGTGGCGAACCTTTGGCACTCCAGATGTTATGGACTACAATTCCCATCAGCCCCTTCCAGTATGGTCAATTGGCCATGCTGTCAGGGGCTGATGGGAATTGTAGTCCATAACATCTGGAGTGCCAAAGGTTCGCCACCACTGTCCTAGGGCTACTTGACAGACCTGAAGAATGACTCCTATCCATGTAGCAGCTTTGCCCATCCCATTAGCATCTTCTTTATTGGCCAGAGTGTGATCAGCTGTTCACAGTCACTGCTTCCTTTCTTTCAAATAGCATTCCAGAAAAAG
The DNA here is from genome assembly GCF_021028975.2 of Sphaerodactylus townsendi. Classification (NCBI taxonomy): domain Eukaryota; kingdom Metazoa; phylum Chordata; class Lepidosauria; order Squamata; family Sphaerodactylidae; genus Sphaerodactylus; species Sphaerodactylus townsendi. Next base: position 62,510,911 of record NC_059427.1, read on the forward strand.
TGATAAAAGATTCTCTATCTCACTGGAGAGGCTGTAAAATTGAGAACTTCTGAGTCTTGTTAAGAATTTATCCTTTGAACAACAGGCAAATCAGTTGTTTCTATCCTATCATCACAGCAGAATTTATCTAGCTTTTGTGACATATAGTACTGTTGAATTGTATTGTAGAGAAAGACTGCCTTAAAACATTTTAAGTAAATAATCATCAGGTTTATACTATTTCTAATATTCTTCAAAGCACTGGCGTAATGCCCATTGGGCAAGGTGGGCAGCTGCCCAGGGCATCACCTTGTGGGGGGCATCAAAATGCTGGGTTCGTTTTTGGGTATTTTTAGTGGTTTTCCATTTTTGGCCTGCAGGGGGCGCAGTTTTTAGGCTAGTAGCACCAAAATTTCAGCGTATCATCAGGAGACTATCCTTATGATACCCCCCAAGTTTGGTGAGGTTTGGTTCAGGGATTCCAAAGTTATGGACTCCCAAAGGGGGTGCCCCTATCCCCCATTGTTTCCAATGGGAGCTAATAGGAGATGGGGGCTACAGTTTTGAGGGTCCATAACTTTGGCCCCCCTGAACCAAATTGCACCAAACCTGGGGGGTATCATTAGGGAAGTCTCCTTATGAGACCCTGAAAGTTTTGAGACTGTGCCTTCAGAAATGTGCCCCCCCAGCCTGCAACTCCCATTGACAGCAATGCAGAAAACTCAATGCAGAACAAAGATTCTTGGGCAAATTTCGGGATGTTCTTGCAGGGAGGGCATTCTTGGACGTATCAGCACCAGAATTTCAGGGTATCATCTGGAGACTGTCATGATGGCACCCCCAAGGTTTGGTGCAGTTTGGTTCAGGGGGTCCAAAGTTGTGGACCCTCAAAAGGGTAGCCCCGGCCATCTCCTTAGCAAAGAATGGGGGGATGGGGCACCCCCCCTTTGAGGGTACATAACTTTGGACCCCTCTAAGCCAAACGGTTGCACCTAAACTTTGGGGGTACCATAAGGACAGTTGCTCCATGATGATACTCCTGAAGGCCCCATTTTGGTGCTGATACATCCAAAAATGCGCCCCCTGCAGGAACATCCCAAAATTTGCCCAAGAATCTTTGTTCTGCATTGAGTTTTCTGTATTGCTGTCCATGGGGGTTGCAGGCTGGGGGGGGGGCACATTTCTGAAGGCACAGTCTCAAAACTTTCAGGGTCTCATAAGGAGACTGCCATAATGATACCCCCAGGTTTGGTGCAGTTTGGTGCAGGGGGGGGGGGCAAAGTTATGGACCCTCAAAACTGTAGCCCCCATCTTCTATTAGCTCCAATTGGAAACAATGGGGGATAGGGGCACCCCCTTTGGGAGTCCATAACTTTGGACTCCTTGAACCAAACCTCACCAAACTTGGGGAGTAGCATAAGGACAGTCTCCTGATGGTATGCTGAAATTCTGGTGCTGATATGTCTAAAAATGCATCCCCTGCAGGCACCAATGTCCTGGTGCAAAAAAAATTTGGTCGTGGTGGAGTGGCCGCCCATGGGTGGAGGGGGGGGCATCAAACTCAGGTTTTGCCCAGGGCTACAGTTTGCCCAGGGCTGCCTCGTTACGCCCCTGCTTCAAAGTATTTCACATAAAATATCTAAATAAACTTTACAATAGAACTGTAAGACAAATACATAGTGTCCCATCAGGCAAGTTACAACCATTTTACAAATGGTGTAATGAGGCTGAGAGAGAATGGTTTACCTGGAATCATTAACCCATTTAACCCAGTAATATCTGTTTAACTGTAACTAGCTTCAGGTTTAAAAAGAATGTAAAATAGACCTAATTGTTGCATTGCCTGTTCGTAGCCTACCAGCTCCCATGCATAGAATATATAAGTGTAGTGCTTCCATGAATAAATACATTCCAGGTAGGTAGTTTCTGTCTGTTCTTTAACAGACTACTGAGATCTTAAGCTGTCTCTTTATTAGCACTTCATACTGAGTTTGTGACCAAACTGAGGAAATTGCAGGGTATCATCTTAAACAGAATGTTTCCTCAGCCAACAGAAATTAAAGACAAGGTTGTGGACATCTAGTGGCTTTTGACATATTCCTGTTCCATCTTGCATTGTGTAAGTGATAATACTGAGATCGGCAAGGTGTTCAAAGTACTCTACACTTTTTTTTTCAAAAGCAATGATAGTAAGATACTACTATAACAAGTAATCCATAGATAGAGAGACAGACATACAGACACAAATATCAGTTAAAATAGCAACATGAGCTATCTGCACAGAGTTAGCAGGATATGTGCACATTTCAAATGTTTAGCAGAATAAAAATAACCTTTTCTTTCTTTCTTGAGTCAAGAGTCAAGATGACAGCTAATTCCAGACATTACTATCAAAAAGGCTCTGCTCCTTACAGATGCCAGTCTATCATAGAATTCAGAAGAAGGTTTCATTTGTGTACCTCAATGAATTTGATAGTTCAGAAGATTGATTAAACCCTACAGACTCTATTTTCAGTTTTTAAAATGCTGGGGAAATCTTTAGGGGTCTTCTAGGCCATTTCCCCACTGAGAAATTAAAGCTGGATACAACCAGGTTTCAAAAGAAACAGCACCTTTTCATCGCAGTTTCTCTCTCCCCACTGCAGCGTGTGTCTAGTGAAGACCTTGATGTCTATTGCAGATTGAAGCAATGTAACAGTCCCCACAAACACGCGATCTGCTTGTCGGGTCTGTTCTTCCTTGTCCTGATTGGCTGTTGTGTTGTGTTGGGGCAGGAACTTTTTAAAAAAACTATGTTGTTACATAGATGCGTAGGCAGAATTTCCCTGTCTTCTGATTGGCTATTGTGCTGGAGTGGGAACACTACTCCACCCCTGCCTGAACATTCATGTTATTCTTCTTCTCGTTTTACATTCGAATGGAGCCACGCAAAAACAACTTATCAAAATCATTATACCGTAGCTTCCTATTTACGTTTCTTTGTAGCCACGGCCAGCGCAGCACAAAAAAATGACTGCGCGCACTTTGCACACAACCCACTATGCTCTGATTGGCTGAAAGGTTCGAAGGGTAGAAAGAATAAGCTCCGTCTGTCCCCTGGTTCTCCCCACTGATCCAGCTTCAGAGTGTGATTGGGAAAAAAGGTGCACTTCAATGTAGGTTCTGAAAAAATGTGGGATAAGGGGGGAGCGCGTGCCAAAATTGGAATGAATCCGTGTTAGGCACTTAAGCGGTGGGGAGTTCTTGCTGAAACCGTGTTTCTTCACATATCACACGATAAATTGACCGTGAGAAATCGATGCAAAGGCACCTCTCTCAGTTTTGTTCCTCTTGCACTTGCATTCACTTATGATTTAGGAAAGCTCCCCGGTGACCCACCTGCCCACCAGCAACTTCAGGGTCACTTGCCCACTTTCCCCAGATTAACTTCCATCTCCTGGGCTGGAGGTCAGGATGGATCTGCTCCCACTATTTCCCCTATTCTCCCCCTGCATCTTTTTCTTCTTCTTCACCCCCCTCCATTTCATAAGGGAGGACAAGGAGAAGGTGTGTTTGCTTCCCTTTATCCGTCTCTCTAACTTTCATCCTCAGCTACGAGAGGAAACCCAAGCCTCCCCCCTCCCCCGCATTTGACACCGCAGTTCTCCCAATGGGTTAACAATTAGATCGGAACCAGCTGCTTTCTTGCCCCTCCCCAAATCCTCTATTTTTTCCCTCCATCTCTCAAGGAGTCCTAACAAATATGGTCCAGGGCTGTGGATTCAAGTGAGCATGCGCCCGTAGAGTCAGGGCTGGGGAAAGGGGAAACTGCTGCCGCTGCAGCCGCTGCCCAGGTGGCTGTTCTTCCTTCAGCCTTGCTGCGTCTTGCTGGATCGTGGGGGCCTCTCCTCAAAATGCATCGGAATCCTCACTGATTTAATGGCTGTGCTGAAGAAATAATAAATGGCAACCTGCAAGGAGGCTGGGGGGTGGGGCTTGATAGCGGGCAGCCCAGGCAGTTGCTGAGGCTGCCTGCTGCTGAGCTCCACCCCCACCTCCCTGCAGGCGGGCTCTGAAGGCAAGAGGTGGTGCTCCACGGCGTGCAGCCTTGGGTGCATACAATTTGGTCACCTACACATTAGCAGTAGCGTACCGCTAATGGGGACATGGGGTAACCCATGTCCCCGGACACCCCCCCCCCCACATGGCCAAACAGCATGCGGCGAGGGACATGTCCTCATTAGCAGTACGTCACTGCTTCCACTTCAGAAACCACGTATTTGTGGCACAATATCCACTTATTCACCATTTTGCAAGTTATAGTCATACAAGTTTTTTTCTTCCACACAGCAAGTTGTAGAAGAAGAGTTTGGATTTATATTCCCTCTCCTGTAAGGAGATTCAAAGGGGCTTACAATCTCATTTCCCTTCCAACTTCCCACAATAAACACCCTGTGAGGTGGGTGGGACTGAGAGCTCCAAAGAACTGTGACTAGCCCAAGGTCACCCAGCTGGCATGTGTTGGAGTGCACAAGCTAATCTGGTTCACCACATAAGCCTCCACAGCTGAAGTGGCAGAGCGGGGAATCAAACTCGGTTCTCCAAATTAGAGTGCGCCTGCTCTTAACCACTACACCATGCTGGCTTCAAATACTGAAACAGCATCATTTTCAATGTTTAAACTGGGGACCTCAGATTCTCCCTTTAAATCCATGCCGAAGGGGGTGGATTTAAAAGGAAAATCCAGGGAAATTTGGGGGGTGCCTGCTGTCAGGGGTGCAATTGTTAAGCTAGCAGCACCAAAATTTCAGATGAAGTTTGGTTCAGGAGTTCCAAAGTTATGGACCCTCAAATGTGTAGCTCATATCTCATATTAGCTCCCATTGGAAACAATGGGGGATGGGGGCACCCCCTTTGGGAGTCCATAACTTTGGACCCCCTGAACAAACCTCACCAATCCTAGGTGGTATCATCAGGGGGGTCTCCCGAAAAATCCCTGAAATTTTGGTGCTGCTAGCCTAAAAACTGCGCCCCCTGCAGGCCAAAAACTGAAAAAACACTAAAAATACAAAAAACACAAACGGTGGGCGGAGCTTCGGACATATAATGGGGGGTTGAACCCAGGAAACCCCCCTTACCTACATCCTTCCATAGGACATAGAATCTGTAATTCACTATGAAGGCTAATTTTCTGCCCCTAAGCATTTCTCCCCTGCTCTATTCAAATTGACTACATTTTGAATTGTACCTTTTAAATCTTTACAATACCCCTCCCCCATAACACCTTTGGCTTGGACTGAAGGGTTATTGAATCCTACATGCATATGAGTCTTACAAGCTTATGCCCCCCCAAACCTGGTTGGTCTCTACTGGATTTGAATCTAGATCTTCTATTGTAAACCAATAGTTACTCTCCTAAAACAAAATGCATTCCAGAGTGAGAGTACCTAGGTGTGCAACCTTAGTCACTAGCACTATTTCTTTATGAGTATGAATCTAAATACATTCCCCACCCCCCTTAATAAATATATTCCTAGCTTGTGGTTTCATTCATCTGTAAGCTTGAAAAATCTTGCCTAATCATTCTGCTAATGTCTGTTCTGTATATGGCTATCCATAAACAGGATATGCCCTATACTGCTAAAAGGTGAATAAGACATGTTGTTGGTTTTCAGGTCTCTTAGTTATAAAGAAAATTGCATTTGTAGGGTTTAACCTCCAGCCTAAATAGCTCTGAGGATTTATGACACTTAGGTTTATGAAAATTTATGAACTTCAGTGCCTGGTTAAAACTTTCTTCTTTACCCAGGCCTTCAATGTGTGACCCCCCCAGGGTCCCCTGTATCGATGTCAGCTAAAGAGTTGGGGGAGGGAGGGGTGGGGATTTTTTTCTTTTAAAAGAACTAATCTAGAAAAGAACTAATGATCCAATAAGACAAGCAAACAAGAAGTTGGTGACTGTGTGGAGAAGTCTGTGCACATATACTTGTACACATGTTTAAGGCATATTCAGATGAATGCATGGACACTGGGGGCAGAACCACAAGGTATGATTATGCCATTCTCTTCACACATACAGTAAATGCACAGAGTATCTAAAGACTTTTGTATAGATTATTTGCATTCAGTAGTGGTCATGGAAAGATTAATTCTTATTGAAATATATTCCCTTCACACCCTGACGAATCCAACTGCAATATGTCATACTGTGCTTTATAGTTTGTGGCACAGTGCCCTCTCTGCTGGTTTCCAGCCAGAGATACATTTGTGGTAATACCAACAGTTTAAATGTACACCATCATCAAATGGAATGAGGTTTACAAATGAAGTTTACAAATAGTTTTAATGGCTAATGCATCCTGGAAATGATACTATATGTGCTGCCAGCATAATAAAGTCATCAAATATACAATGCAATCTAGAATGAACTTCGTTTATCTCTTCCTACATCTTGCATAGTTTCTGCACTGAGCAAGCTCATGACGTGACAACAGCCAATCTAAAGTAGAGAGTTAGCATGCAATTCTAAGCAGAGTTACACTCTGTAAGTCCATTGAAGTAAATGCATTAAGACAATGGGTTTTTCAAGGTGTCCCCTCCCTCTGCAGACTACCAGACCAATTTCCTTGCAGAAAATGAATGTTTTGAAAGATAGACTCTATGGCATTGTGCCGCACTGAGGCCTCTCTCCTCTCCAGTTTCTACCCCCAAATCTCCAGAGGTTTCCTAACCTATATCTGGCAACCCTACCCACCTGACAACCTTATGGTCCACTCGCTCTTTCTCTGGCTGATTGGGGTGGGCTGCCACATGAAAATCAGGACTTGGGGGAGCTCCAAAAAGGTGCCAATATTGTACCATCACAAAGGGGGAAAAACTCCGCTTAGGACTACAATGTTAATTTTTCTAACAGTAAGTCATTTTGCAGAATAAGATAATAACAAATTATCAACACTGTTGAGAAGCTCAGAAACAATAAAAGGGTGGTGGAAAATAAATAAAAGCCTAAGGACCAAAATAATGTGATGTTTTTCCATGAGCTAGGACTGGGTGCCCCAAACCAGTTCTCATCCTTTTATAGTCAAACCAGTTCTCATTCTTTTATAGCAACTACTGGGAACTAAGTTCCCAAGAACCATTTTGGATTGGGAACCCATTTTAGATTGGAAACACAGTATGTAGGGGAGGGACTTCAGCCTTCTCCCTCTGTGCAATTTTTCCTACCCAAAACAGCTTCAGTATTTGCTGGCAGATACTAGGTATGTACCCAGCACCATTTCAGGTTAGAAGAAGCCCCTCATATTCCCATTCTGTGGTCCTGATGTCAATGAGGCCCTTGCAACACTTGTTAACTTAGTTCCTAAAAGCACTGTGAACAGTTACACCAGTCTATTGAAATCAATTGGTTTAGATTCAGACCAGGTGCTCAGGAACAGCAGCAGTAGAAGGCCATTGCTTTCACATCCTGCATGTGAGCTCCCAAAGGCACCTGGTGGGGCACTGCAAGTAGCAGAATGCTGGACTAGATGGACTCTGGTCTGATCCAGCAGGCTAGTTCTTATGTTCTTATGTTCTTATGTTCTTAGATTGACTAATAGACCCATCCATGTGCCAAGCACCCAGCTGCAACACAACAGCCACAATGCCCCACCACTTCCAAAGCCTCCCCACCACTGAGGAGCCCCCATTGTGCTAACCACCCATTGTGCTATACCACCCAAAAGGGCTGTGTAAGTGTAACCACCAGCGTAACGTGCCAAAGAGCCATGAGGGAGCCAACGACCACGTCGCCAGACCACCCCCACTACCCCAACAGAGGTGGCACAAATGCAGTAATGTTGGCACCGTCTGTGCCACTTCCCAGTGTCGGGAAAGGGCAACATTGGCTATGCACCAGTAAAATCCCCCGGGGAGGGCAAATCTGCCAGCACGGCCAGCACACCATTCCCACAACAGATTCGCCCCTTCCACTTTGGAACGGGCTCTGAATCTGCATAGGATTGCACTGTGAGAATATGAGATCATAACTTCTGGAAAAACCTCTAGTTTGTACCTAAGCTAGGGATCACTGCAGCTATTTCTGTAAAGGTAATAAGATTGCAGTGGATGGAACTGGTCAAGAGGATGCTATCATAAAGGAAATAGGGTTGTAGTTTATTGCATTGTTTACTGTGCGTATTATTTTGTTTGTAATCTAGTTGCTAAGTTATTGTACTTTTTTATTTATTCCATTGCTTTCCTTAGAAATGATTACAAGTAATGTAAACAACAACAATGTCAAAGAATTCAAATTCACTTCTCACAATACCAGATATAGCAAAATCTGAATGTGTGGGTGCTCCTGTGCTTTCTGCTGCTTTCTTATAGCATGCAAATAAAAAGTCATTGCAGAAGAATACAAGGTGTGTGTGTGTGGGGGGGGGGGGGTATGACCATGTGATGTTGTTGCCTAAACCCAGCTACTTGCATAAAAGCAAAATATTGAGGGGGAAAATGAAGATACATTTTGGAATGTTTATACACACTATTTCTGTGCTTGTCACAATGATCCGTTCTTCTCCTTTGATTTCATAACATTTAACTATAGAATAAAAATAAGAACATAGTAACTGCTAGGTCAGACTAAGAAGCCAACTGCTACAGAATTCTGTTTCCACCAGAAACAGCCTGTGGGGGCCTCTCAAGCTGATCATGAATTCAACAGGATTTATCTGCTCAAGTTTACCATCTGGGACTCAGAACTATACTGCCTTTGGAAAGTCCATTCAGTTGTTATGGCTAATTGTCTATGATGGACCCATCCTCTTAAAAGTTTTCTAATCCTCAATTATCTAAGCTAGTGTCTTCACAATATTTTGAGGAAGTATATTCTACAAATGAATTAAGTATTTTTAAAGAAGTGCTCTATTTTCTAAACCCGCTCCTTATAAATTTCATTGGGTGACATAAGTTTTAACTTTTATAATAGAAGTTAGAATGTCTATCTGCTCACTCCACTTCATAATTTTATGATGTTCTCATCCATTCCTTGGTAAAGAAGATGCTCTAACCTCTTGATCCTTTTGGTTGCCTTTTTATGTACCTTTTCCAAACAGTACTGAAACAATACTAGAAACCAGAACAAGTTTACTCAGTCTGAGGATGTAGTCAGGATTCTTGTTTGCCTGAAACCTACCACCTACTTGTTTGACCCTTGCTCTTCCTAGCTACTTAAATCTGCTAGTGGGGCTGGGTGATGGGGTCTGAGAAGTAGATAATGCCTCCATGAGAAAAGGGATGGGTGAACAAGCCTGTGATGCATCCACTTCTAAAAAGTCCACATAAGGTTGCCAACTCAAGTTTGAGAAATATCTGGAGATTTTTGATGTGGAGCTTGAGGAGGGCAGGGTTTGGCAAAGGGACTTCAATGGGGTATAATGCCATAGAGTTCACTGGCCAAAGTGGCCATTTTCTCCTGGTGAACTAATCTCTGTCATCTGGAGATCAGTTGTATTCCCAGAAGATCTCCAGCTACCACCTGGAGGCTGGTAATCCTAAGACATCATGGTGTAGTGGTTAAGAGTGGTGGACTCATATCTGGTGAACTGGATTTGTTTTCCCACTCCTACACATGATGGCTTCTGGGTGCCCTTGGGCTACTCACAGTTCTTCAGAACTCTCTCATGTCCACCTACTTCAGAAGGCATCTGTTATGGCGACAGGAAGGGAAAGGACTTTGTAAGACCCTTAAGTCTCCTTACAAGAGAGAAAGGTGGCGTATAAAATCCAAAGTCTTCATCTTCCCTGGATCCAGAAATCCTCAATAACTATCGATCAGTCTCAAACATTCCATTCTTGAGCAAGGAGATTGAATGAGTGCTGGTAGAACAATAGGTTTCAAAAGGTGTTGCTGGGGGAATGCTGCTCACCTCCTTGGCCTGTGGGGTCCTTCGAGACTTCATTTTGTCCCCGTGCTCTCACTGGATAAGGTTATCTAGAGGCTTGGGCTGGATGGTCACCAATAAGAAGATGACACTCAACATGCATGAAATCTGCCATGGTTTACTGTAGTCGATTAAAGCATATATCCACTCAGCAAACTGCCAGAAATGGATTGGCAAATAGTCAAGTCGATCATCAATATATCATCTGTAGACAACTAGCAATCTGGAGGGAATTTGACCTGGGTGGAGTTTGAACATCCTTATGCAGAACTGAAACTACACTAAATTATAGGAATAATTCATGTTGATACTATTGCTGCCATTTTGGATGAGCAGACATTTATACATGGAATCCAATCTGGGTAATGAGAAATATTAACACATAAAATGTGGTGATTTACATTAAAAATAATAAAGTTTATTAGCTTTCATATCATTAACACAGGTTTATTAAGTACTAAGTACCTTGTAAACATTCTTTCTGTTTCCTCACTAAGGCAGAAGGCAGCTACAGTTTTCTGGTATTAATATTTTTTAAAAAATGTTAATCTAATCCACAGTGACCTCTTCTGCATCTGTTCCACCCGTTAGGTATGGTATGGACTTTCAAACAATTAAGGCTGCCAGTACTGTACTTTATGCTTGCATGGAGAACAATGAAGGCTGAACAAAGCTATTACATACAATCACAATACAAATGTTAAACAAAATAATAGCAGGCGAAAGTAATGAGGCTGCTGTAGCAAAGCCTATTGTTAACATTCTCTTGTCTTGTTCAACAATATGGAATTCTAAGTCTTTGTCATACAGTAAATATTTCAAAAGTATGGAGCATAACTTTCTCAAAAACAACAAAAAAATCCAGTTTTCAGACCCATTTAAGAACAGAAATAAGTCCTAGTGAGCATAGTTTGTAGAACAGAAATGGAAAACACTGAAACCGAGACTATTCCCAAGCATCAGAAAATGAGGAGATAGACTCATCAAACTAGAACAGTTTCTCCATTCTGCCCTTAGTCTTCCTCATCTGTAAGGGTACCAGAATGAGCTTAGCAACTGGCAGGAGGGCTGACAGAGGGACATATGGGGGTGCATACTAGGGGCTTGCATCATTTTTTATTTTGATTTTTTTCCAGGTTTAATAGTTCTGGAATTTTTTGAAAAACCCAAAGAAGCCAAATTGCCTTATTGGCTCTTTTTAGTTTTTTAAATTGTGACTCTTAAACCTGAACCCCAAACTTCCTGCTGCCTCTGAGCTCTACATTGAGCTGGGAATCAGCAGGCAAGCACAGAGCTGAACACTGGGCTCCCATAGCCCAGCATTCAGCTCTACACCTGCTGCCTCTATGCTCCACATGGAATAGGGAGTAGAGGCTGGCAACAGGTCCAAAGCAGTTCGAATCATGCATGATTTGGGAATAGGCGTAACATTGGCGTTTTCCGCATGGTCCAAATATCCTGGGATGGGAAGGTGAAATATTCGTCCTGCACATGATTTTTGCATGGCTTCCAGTCTTAAATCAGGCCCGCCCCACAAGATTTCCCTTATCCTGGGGTTTTAAAAAATTGCTAAATTGACTATTCTTTTAAAATATCCCACGCTGATTCCGCTGCTGTGCAAACACCGCAGTAGAAGGACCGGTTTACTTTTACCTCCTCGCTGCCTGCTCCTCCAACCCCTGTGCCTGTCTGGGGTCTTGCCGCCACCGCCCTCTCCTCCTCCTCTGCCACCCCTGTTTGCCCTATTCAGCAAACAGCAAGCTGGGCATCATCCTGCAGGAGAGGCAGGATAGCACCTTCCTCCTCCTCCTCTCCCTCCTGCGCTTAGATGAGTGGCAGCAGTGGGTGGGGGGGAGCCAAGCAAAAGGAAGTAGCTGAGGCGGATGGCCAGGCAGCGGCAGCAGCAAAGGGAGCACACAGAGGGGAACACACACCCCCGGTGCTTGTTTGCGTTGTAAATACAAATAAACTGGGGGCTCATGCAAAATTAACTGGAGTATGTCAACTCGATTCCTTCATGGAAACGGGCAGCTATGTAAAGGGAGAAACCGAGATACAAACAACTCGGTATGTATGATCCCAGTTCTGCCCTGGGGTAATTGTGGAAAATGCCATTGCCCCCTTTTTCACATATAAAACCCCTGAAAATACCAATAAGTATTTGGGGGCAGGGGGAGGTTCCATTCAGCTTTTGCTGAATGCAGACCCATAAGATTCTTCCGCACATGCAGAATAATGCACTTTCAATCTGCTTTCACAGTTGTTTGCAAGTGGATTTTGTTATTTCGCACGTAAAATCCATCTGCAAAGTGGATTGAAAGTGCATTATTCTACATGTGTGGAAGGGACCCTAGTGCATACTACATCAGTGACATTGCTAAATTTCTTCTATGTAAAACTTGGAGGTGCAAAAGTGGAGCTGTAGGAATTCTTGGAAACTCTGTGGTAAAATTAGAAGTGATGTAATGATGTCAATGGCATCACTGTTTAAATTATTTTTTCTCCTGCCAAGTGGGTGGAGGCAATGGGTCTTGCTAGTGGGAAGTCATAGCAAGCGGCCTGGCAAACCTATTCATTAGACTTGTTTTTTACTTTTATTATATTTTGCAATAGTATTAATTCCCAAAAAAGTTTAAGCTGCAACCACCAGGACTGTAAACCTATGTAAGGTGTTCCAATATTGAGGGATATGGAGTAGAACTTTGAATATGATGTAATCTATAATTGCCAGCTCCAGATTTGGAAATACCTGGATATTTTAAGGGTGGAGTTTAAGAGGGGCATTTAGGACTTCAGTGGGATATAATGCCACACAGTCCATTTTCCAAAGTGGCCATTTTCTCTAGATGAACTTATCTCTTTCACCTGGAGATCATTTGTAATCCCAGAAGATCTCCAGCTACTACCTGGAAATTGGCAACCCTAAACTGATGGAACATACTGAAATGTAGTAGCTTTCTTATTGGGTATAGTTTCTATTCCCTGAGTGTTGTGTTGTCTGCACATTCCTGAAGCAATCTGCTGTTTTTATTGGGAGCTTGTTTCCCCCCTCACCCCAGTTCTTCAGTGCTTTAACTATTGTTTGATTTGTGGCACATTTCTTTCCATTTCTTACTTTTAGCTCTTTAGAACCCAAATTTTAGTTTAAGTCCCTTCAGCTTTGGTTAGTCCCTTCAGCTTCATTGGTTAGCCATTTTTATAAAATATTCAGTGTGTGATTTACTGTGATTGTGTGTTACCTCACTATGTTCTCGCTCTCTTTCATTTTTAACTGCCCCCCCACCCCCCATAGCTACTGTGGTTTTTAGGAATTTCAATTAACTTGGGATTTATTTGAATTGTTGTTCCTTGCAAATATTTGATTGTTGTTTACCTTGTATAATTCATGGCCCAATCCAGAGTTGCAGGGCTGAAGCAATGTCAGGAGTGGGTGCAGGGCTGTGCTGGTGGATTTGACTTCCCTGGGGCACTTACTTCAGTGGAGGAGGAAATTCACTGACAAACTGCCTCTGTGATCCTCCATGATGGCCAGACACTCCTGAGCCCCCACTGTTGGCGCCGCAGCTTTGCCTCCCAGATTGCTGGTGCCACGGCTTTGACTTGTGTTATCCTTTTGGGGGGTGTAAGTCCATTAAGCCCTATGGAGGGCTTTTCATCAGTGAAGGGAGTTTTTCACTTTCTGCCTTCTCATGCTGCTGAAAAGCCCTCTTGGGGGCACTGGGGTGGTGGCACAGCAGCACACTCCCCACCTGCCAATGGCTTTGGATTGACCTGAATGTGTTTTGTTGTATAAATATTCCAGGTGTAACCCAAGCATAGCGCCTAAAATAAAATAAATAAAACAAAGCATACACCAAAGCAAAGTAATAAAAATATGTATGAAAATGAGAAGAAAGGTTTAGCTGTCCATAGCTACTTTGTGTATGAATTGAGTACTTGTGTTTTTAAGTATATACAGTTAAAAAAATTAATTCTTTTTTTCAGCAGATTTGCCAATAAACATTCCATTATTAAAGCTGGGACAACAGTAGAGAAAAATAAAATAACTACACAAGCCTATCTGGTTTCCAGTAAACAATTCATGAGACAGTTCTTCTACAGTTTTAGAAGATTCTACTATGAATGTAACCAAAGTTTGTGACTGTTCTGGCTCATATAAAAAACCTACTTTTCATTTGTGGTTTCCAGTTACTAAGGACAAATATCAAGACATCAGTTTCCTAATCACATTACAGAAAATCAGTAATTACCATCAAAATACTTGTTCATGGGTTCAGCATATACCATTGCATCTGCTCCCTGACCACTTTTTTGCTTTATTGAGGACCAAGAATAGTCAGCTGGTGTTTTTTTCTGTTGATGTTAATTGTTAGCATATAGACCCCAGATGACTTTGTTATTCATGACACCTTAGAGAGAGTGACCACTCTCATCCAGTGAATAAGAGCAGAAGTAATACCTATATGATTGTATGGCTGCATCCATGCAATGATTATGTCCCACTGAATAATTACTAATGCTGCTAATGAAGAAGCATTTGTAACAGTTATGGGGGAGGCACATGATACCTGAGGTAGCTTCTCATCTCATATTTCCATGTGCCCTTAAGATCTATAGGAGAAGGCCTAGTACATGTACCTCCCCTTCAGTGGAGTGGTGGCAACCTGTGTTTTCTACAGTGGTACTAGTTCTTTAGGATGTCTTGCCAAAAGGGGTTTGGCCAAAAACTCCCTTCCTTTAATTAAAATGTATTAAAACCATATATTTTTAAAGGGAAGAATTTATAATCAAACTACTTTTCCCGAGTGGACTGTTTTAATAGCGTATGCTGTTTAAGTTTATTTGTCCTTATTTTATTTTCCCATTTAATTATTTTGTACAGTTTTTATACCATTTCTTGTAAATTGTTCATAAGTTCTTTTTATGGTTAGGAAGTAGGGTGTAAATGCAAATTAGACAGTAATCGTAAGTATAATTAACTAATGTTGTTATTAACTGTCACAGTAATTCTTCACAGCTATATGCATATTATCACTGGTGACATGATATAGTTCTGCCATGATGGTGTAGAAAATCTTGGAATCCTGGCCATTTCTTGCTAAAATTCACTGTCAGTATCCCATTGTTTCTGTTTGATATAACATTATTTAGCATTTATACCGTATTCAGAACTTGACAGGCTCACTCTTTATTTAGTCATTATACCAGCTCTGCCAGGTTGGCCATCATTATCACCATATTGCACATGAGAGGCAGAGGCTAAGAGAGAAGGGCTTGCCTGAGGAGATGTGTGTTGCCAGCCTTCCACTTCCACCTGCTCACATCTCCCTCCCAGCCTGAAAATATGTGTCTGTGTGCAGAGGCGTAGCAGGGCAAAATGGCGCCCAGGGCAAAATAAATTTTTACCAAAAACAAAACAGGGGTGTGTGCTGCTATATCCACCCTGCTATGGAAATCCACACAAGTTTAGGTAAGCACTCTATTTCACCCTAAATACCTTTAAAAAACTATTCAGAAGTGCTGTCACTTTTTCTGCTGTTGCAGAAAAAAATAGGTAGAAAAATATAATTATGAGAAGAAGGGTCTCTTAGAAAACCCCCATTTCTTGAGTGATGAACCAATATCCTTTTGTAGCGAGGATACCCCTCTGGGATTAGGAGGAGATGGGCTTTTGATAGAGGGTAATTTGATTATTAGGCATATAAAGAGAAGTGTCTGTAACAGGCATCTTGACTGCATGGTGAGTTGCCTGCCTGGCACAAAGGTTGGGGAATCACATGCTGTCAAAATAGGTTGATGGGGCTGGGCATGAGTCACTATTCATAGCACCAAGGACATTGGGACATGTACTCATGTGGTCCTGGAGGAAAAAAAATAAGTTACCAGGCAAAAAGTTAAGAGGCTTTTTCTAAAGAAAAAAGAAGGTTTGCCCCAATGAATTGAACCACAGACTCTGGCAAAATAAATGCAAATCAATAATTAGGAATTCAAAAAGAGAATTTGAGAATCAGATTGCAAAAAGAATCAAAACAAACAATAAACATTTCTTTAAATATACATGGATCTGAAAACCAGTCAAAGAAACATTTGGGCCTTTGGAGACCAAGGAATAAAAAGATTGCTAAAGGAAGATGGGGAGATGACAGAGAAGATCAATTAATTTTTTGCTTCCACAGTGAGCAGGTGATAGAGATAATCAGCTGTTTGACCATATTTCATTGGAATCCCTAAACCCAAAGGAGAGCAGGTCTTGAAATCAGAATTAAACAGAGTTTGGTCATCCAACTCTAAGGCCCTTTCTGCACGGGCCATTTACAGCGGCCAGGGACAGCAAAAATGCCGTCCCTGGGCAGCTGTTTGCACAGGCAGCTGTCCTGTGCAGCTCCGAGCAGTGTGAAGGCGCTGCTTTCCACCTCCCTTCCCGAGGGAGGTTTTTGGAAAGAGCCGCCTTCCCATCAGCGCGGTGCAAACCGCACTGCACTGAAAGTGCCGCTTTCCAGCCCCCCCCCCCCCCACTCACCTCGTCCTCCACCAGTGGAGCATTCATCCAGTGGAGCACTCATCCCCACTTTTCAAAAATGTATGACAATTTCCCTGAATACAGAACTGGGATGAAGGAGACTTTGGTGAAGATAAAATGCTACTTTGTATTATTATGCAGAATTAGAATTTTATCTCATAATTTAGACATGAAAGCCAAAAAAGTGGGGGCGGGGGGCAAATGCAACCTCTTAACATTCATGAGAACAGATACAGATCATTCACCAGGACTACCAGTGCTGCTGCTTCATTTCCATAATTAGGTCAGAAGAATGACTCATCCATATGTGTCTGGAATCTTCTGTCATCAATTCAATAACTTTGAATACTGTTTGTTTATTTCTTCTGCTATTGGTGTTTTAGTACATTTCATATTTGCATACTTTTAAAATTACATTTTATTTTAATTAATTTGAAAATCATATTGGAAAAGCCATATTGTTGAAAAGTGGGAATATAAATATTTCAAGTAAATAAATAAATGGAGAGAATGTTGTACACAGTTCTAAAACCCACAAGTAAATCCTGCTAAATGATTTTTTTTAGAATGGTTTCAGTCCCTGTCTCTTGTATTGATAATACAATATGACTTTCCTCTATTGGAACACTGATGACTCTGATTAATAAATCCATGGTTTAGCCAAGTTGGTTCTAGCCAGCACAGAGAGATATGGACACCACAACTCCCAGGATCCAAATCCCCGGAGGTAAAGTGATTAAGCAGTTATGACATGTTTGACTTAGATTTTGCCCATTAACAATTAATTCACACATATCATTGCTGGATAGTAAACACAATGTTTTGCTTACACAGATGTTAAATTTGAACATTAAATTTAAATTCAAGGCCTTGAAAAGCAAGCCACACTTGCTAAATAAATTATTCTTAGCTCAAATCCTAACAAAAAAAGGCGGGAAGAATAATAAGCTACATTTTGTTTTGATAATGTCTTCTCAGTCCCACCTATAATCCCTACAAATATCCTTTCAAGAGCTACCAAAATCCAACAACTGGTGGAAAAAAAAGCCTTGCAATGTCTTCACACTTTACCCTTTTTGTGTTGATTGTAGATTTAAGTATAAACATATCCCCTCTGGATGGACACTTCATACATTTTATTGTGAGCTCCAACTCTCAAAACTTATGACAGGATCAATTTTAAGGCATAACTAGACTCCTGTTCTATTTTGAAAGGATGACTATGTAACAAATATTAAAACTGCTGGGCAGCAGCAGCAGAATCCCAGTATCACAATATTCAGTAACATAATTGGTTAATGAAGTGATAGGAGACAATTTGATAAGGACATAGAAAAGCATCTGTTTGCCTCCGTTCACCAATAAAATAAACCAGACTCAGAAAATCGAGAAGTATTTGTCTGATACATTTTACCAGTAAGAAGTGAAATTTCTCTCTATTTCTCTTCTCTCTTTTTATATATAAACATGATTCTTCTTTCTTGCTCCAGTTTTTTCTACAGTTGCTGCAGAATGCAGAATGGAAACAATGTAAAAAATATCAAAGTCTTCTTTAGTTTCCCAATGTTGTTTTCAGTTCACAAAATATGGGATAGGACAATTAAGAACAATATGTGCTCTTGTATCCAATCTGGTTTTAATGGTTATTAAGTTATTTAAAAATTAGCCTGTATTCCTCAGCTCAATTTCTTAGAAATTAGTTCCCTTGAAAACAATGGGTTGGTTGTATGCAACCAAACTGTAATTATTCTCAAGGGATAATCCCTAATTTCTGTTATCTGTTCCTAGTACTGTGCTGACCCGATTTTGCCTTTTAGGGAGAAGCTGAGATGCTGTTAGTGTGCACACAGTAGAACTACGTGAAGTACAGCTGTCACTGTTCAGGACTGCAGTCTCCATTCAAGAACAATGTGTTTGTTTGTTTGCTTGCTTATTTAAAATGTTTTTATGCTGCCTTTCCACACTACCAGGACCCACAAGGCAGCAAACATTAAAATCATTAAAAAATTTGCACAATTAAAAATAGTTAAAATCATAAATAATTCATTTAAAAACACACAAACGACAGTAGAAGGAGGGACAATGACTGCTATTTGGGGTGTACTAGACAAAACAAAAAGTCTTCACATGCAGGTGACAGACTTTGATAGGGATGAATCTCCCTGGGGAAGAAGTTCCAAATTTTAAATCAATAAATTGTGGCAATTGAGTCTGGATTCCAATGCACATCCATACAAATGCATGTGAATGGACCTGAAATGCCACTCACTGCTTTCATTGCACTATCTGGATATGTGCTGAATATCTTGGAAGATACATCTGTTCTATGAACAGTATTAAGCATTATATTGAACATCTTACATTTTCATCATAAAATAAACTGAAAGGTCATTTCTGCATGGCCAGAGCAGTGAGGCTGGATCGGCACGGCCGCACAACCCCCCAAACGCCTCCTTACCTTCTGTCACTCTGTGGAGGTCAGGGGACACGCCCCCATGGCCAGAGCAACAACTGCAGGGATGGAGGCCAGGAGGCCTCCACAGAGCGACGGAAGTCAGGAGAAGGTAAGGAGGAGTTTGGGGCCAGAGTGGGGAAAACGCACCTTCCACCCATTGTTGTTCGCACGGCAGCGGGTTGAAGACGACACTTTTGAAAAACCTTGCTCCCTGAACCAGCGCCTCAGGGACAGAATATTAGGCTGTGCGGAAACAGCCTAATATTCAGTTTTTTAAGGCTGACACTTAATTTGCCATTCAGTCATATGTTTCTTTTTCACAATGAATTTTTTTAAGTAAAAAGCAATCCAGGATGGGAGAGCTATAACTTTAAACTAAAGGGAGTGTGGGTGAATGTTTAATTCCTTCGTACAGGGAAAATGCAATAACCTTCACCTGTTAAACTCTGTTCATATACCATTTCACAGATTTATGTAAGTTTTTTTTAAGCCATGTGGGTGGGATATATATTTACATGCATATACACACATTTCCATATTAAATTTAAAAATTGCAATTGCAGTTTATCATCATATTCCATTTTTTGCACATTTAGTTAAAATAGGAACAATATAATATATGGGAGTAGGCAATAGTTGAATTTTATACCAGTAAACAAAATATTGCTGAGCGTAAAACTGATAGAAAACATTTATATTAACTCCTTCAAGGTTTGGATTTTTCCAGATGAAAATATTTCTTAATAGCTGGGGGCATTATCTTTTAAAAATTGCTCCCAGTTCAGACTCTTACTAGCATAATTATCATATAGTGTATTTCACTAACTACAGAAAACATGTTTATTCCAGCTGAATTCTGAAAGTATTTACAGGCAATCATCAATGCAGAAGTTATTGTGGAGTGATTGCTAAAGACTATGCAATGTTAGACCTGGATTTAAGAGCAGAGATTACAGGCACAGCACTTACCTTCAGGTACAAATTATACTACTTTGTCCCATCATGTAAAATTCAGGGAAGTTTTTTTATCAGTATAATCCAAGTGAACCATTGAAATCAAACAGCGAGAATCCATAAAACTCACCAAGAGATTGCAAACTAGAATGCACCAATATACGTTTTCTTCTCCTAA
Organism: Sphaerodactylus townsendi; assembly: GCF_021028975.2. Lineage (NCBI taxonomy): Eukaryota > Metazoa > Chordata > Lepidosauria > Squamata > Sphaerodactylidae > Sphaerodactylus > Sphaerodactylus townsendi. Next base: position 62,530,899 of record NC_059427.1, read on the forward strand.
TTTCTACAGAGATTATTAGCATTTGTCCAAGGATGTGTGTTGCTGGCGTTATATAAAATACTTAAAGCAATGCTGACTGAACTTCCTCTTGACCTATTAGATCTCTATATATTTGCAGTAAGATTACTCTTGTTTATAAAAAGTGTACAGTTAATTTCATTTGTAATCCTTAGCATTGCAAACTACAACCAGTAAAGTAGGTTTATTTGCCAAAAAATGATATGCTCATTACATGCTTTTGCTTCATTCACACCCAAACTCAAAAAGGTATCCAATAAAAGCTGTAGAATAGCCCATGTTTAATCTAATCTTCTATCTCTGACTTTTTAATTGTGAACAATGGCAACATTATCATTTATCTTCCTTCCCAGTGTTTGTGCAGAATTGTGCGGTGGTTAAGAGCAAGTGGATTTTAATCTGGAGAACCGGGTTGATTCCCCACTCCTCCACCTGAGTGGCAGAGGCTTATCTGGAGAACCAGATGTGTTTCCGCACTCCTACGTTCCTGCAGGGTGACCTTGGGCTAGTCACAGTTCTTTGGAACTCTCTTAGCCCCACCTACGTCATAAGGTGCCTGTTGTGAGAAGAGGAAGGGAAAGGAGCTTGCAAGCCACCTTGAGCCTCCTTACAGGAGAGAAAGGTGGTATAAAAATCCAAACTTCTTCTTGGTTCATTACACGGACCTTTGCAACATTTTGCTAAGAATGATTTCACATACACCCAAGGAAATGGGTTATTCTTTCTTCACATAAACACTAGGCCTACATTCTATATTTTTCCTAGACCAAAATATGGAAATATTAGCATGTGTCTGGGTGGAGTTCATTTGCAGCCGCTTTTGAATGTCTCTGGGGTTTTTTTGGTTTTGGTATTCTTTTAGTGCTGGTAGCCAAGTTTGTTGATTTTCAGACTCTCTTCCTTCTCAGTGTTTGTGCATTTCACTGGCTTGCCTGTGTAGTCTGACATAGTAGCTGCACCTGCATCCAAAATGTTAGCAACTACCAACATACAGCCACAAAGCTTGGAAAATTCACAACAGCTAGCTGATTCCATGAAAGCCTTCAACTTCTACAACTTTGTCCCTTCCAAGGAAGCTCTCGGAACCTTCAGAAACTCAATGGTTTTACCAAAGAATTTTCAGTAGTTCCTGTAGCAACCCTTTATCACTTTGGGTAAGAATATCCAGTAAACACACAAGGTTGCATTTTTTAGAATTTTTCTCCATGACCCCCCTGTTTGTTGTCAGGCATTGGTTCTTTACAGACACTGTAAAACATGACCTCCTGTTTGTTGTCAGGAATTGGCCTTCACAGACACTGTAAAACATTTAGGCTGGGGGGAAAGTTTCATCTGAAGAGTTCCGCAACAATTTTACCCCAAAACATTTTATTTCAAACCTGAAAACATTGTAAATGCATCCTCTTTTTTAGCAATTCTTTTGGTGAAACATTTTCAAAAAGTTTTGACTTGCTGTGTGATCTCTTTAAGATGTTTCCCATGCCTCTCTACAGTATCCAAACTTCCTCCTCAGTGCCATTGTTTGAACTCATTCTGGCCATCTCATTTATTGTTGTGATTTGTTTTTTTTTCTCTTGCTTTGGGGGTGAAATCTACATAGCATCAATTACACGAACTGTGGAGAGTCACAGTGTAACCTCAGCTTGTGAGTTCTGTGAGGCAGTAGTTGGAAGGAGTTGCAAAGAAACTAAATTTAAAACAGAATGGTTTACTTAACAAATAACACTTTTAACATTTAACATTTAACACATTACGGTCCTGTTAAGTTGCATTTTCAAGTCCTTATATTTACAGTCTACTGATATTGCCAAGTCCAATTCTTCTTTGCAAGTGGGTTGGCTCCTGAAGACTCCAAGGGATTGATGAACAGGATTCAACATGATGAACTCTCACCCATTACAACCACAAAAACCCTGAAACAATAAACTCCAACATTTACAACATAGCAAAAACAAACAACTACCTTCCCACTAGTTCCCAACAACATTGCAGTTACCTTAACAAGGTGTTAAGGGCTTATACAAATCAAGGTCCGAGTCTAGTAGCCTTGTCTCCTCTAAACTACATGAGCTCTGCAGCCTCCTGCTGCTTTGAGTCTCCACCCCTTTCTGGGTCAACCCATTCTGAGCATGGGGGTTACAACAGCATGAAGCATTCCAGCATCAAATCCATGAAGTATATATTCTTAATCCCATCTAACCATATTAGCTGACTTTCCAGACCTAGTTTCCCATTTCCCAAGACCTGAAGTCAGTTAATACATCTTTTCTTATATATACGCTCCTCAGGACTAGGGCAAAATACACATTGCTCTACTTTATTATTTAGGAAATGTTCTCATTGTCTTTTAATCAACAATGGAGGTTTACAATATACAATAAAATGAATGAGATTAGAAAAACAATTTTACTTTCCAAACAATACCACTGTAAAATATAAAAATCCATATAAACTCTATGTAAATCAAAGTCTCTGTGGAACAGGCAAGTCTTTCAGCCCACACCAAGAAGGTCTTTATAATATGGCCACACTCATTTCTTGTGGGAGAGTATTCCACTGGTGGCAGGCAGCAACAGAGAAAACATTTCCTTGTGTCTCAGCCAGCCAATTAGACAACACTATTTCTCTTAGCAGATTCCAAGTCCTAAATCGGGCAATATGGGTGGAGAAAGTTCTTTAGGCACTGATCAAACTAGCCATTTAGGATTGTAAAGGTCAAATTCAGCACCTTGTATGCTGGCTGACAGCAAACTGGCTGGCAGCAAATGTGGCAACACATTTCAGCGAATCCATTTAATAGATAAAAAGAAAATAAAAATGTAACTTATCCCTATGGTGTTGCAGTTCACACTGGCAATTCACACTCTGACTATCCCTATCATGGTGTCTCTGGATGGGTATCTTGATGGGTACCATAGTACCCATCAACCACTTTTCTGGCACCTGACAAGTGTTCTTAGGAAGTGGGCAGGGCTAGGTAGGCTGTTTGCCCAGTAAGACTTCTGATTGTCTGTTGGAGATTTGATTGACTGTTGAGGTTTTTAAAAAGATGTTTCTTTGGCAGCAGCTGCCACCACAGCACAGACATGTGAGTTGTGCTACTAAAGTAAAGCTGTGGCTGGCTCTGCCTCCTGTGGCAGCCATTTTGTTGCCTTGCCCACCATGCCATGTCAGAATCCCAAATGTCCCTGCAAACGCAAAAGCACTGATGACCTCTGTCTTAAACAATCCCAAAATGGAGTTATAAAAGTAGAAAACAATGCAGTGAGAGCAAGATAATCCATACAATAACCAGAATGCTTGAGGGAAAGGGGGCAGGCTTTCTGATCTATTTAGGCAGGCCAATCCACAAAGTAGAAGTCACAATAGAGCCAGTATGTGCTGATTTTACCCATTTGCAGGGTGGTACCTTCAAAAGGCTTTGCTCAAATAAGCAAAGCTGTCATGTAATTGGGGAGGCAATCCTGAAGACATGAGGGTCCAAGATCATGAAAGGTTTTGTAGATGATAACCAATACCTTGAGTGGAACCTGGTAACCGATTTATATATGGAGAAAAGGCAACATAGTATAACCTGATCTTGTCAGATCTCAGATGCTAAGCAGGGTTGGTACTTGGAAAGGAGATCTCCAAGGAAGACTCTGAAGAGAAAGGCAATGGCAGACCACCTCTGCTTCTCACTTGCCTTGAAGGCCCCTTGCTGCGGTTGCCATAAGTTAGCTGCAATTTGTTGGCACTTTACACACACACAGATTTGTATATTTTTATACTTAATTTAACTAGTATTCTATATTTACAATGTGTGCCATTTATCATAAAATATACCTATAATATATAATGCTTTTGAAAAAGCATACATTTTAAAAGGAAAAAATTATTTGAGGAAGCAGAAAATATCATGGAAAATAAATTGGTTTGCACAAAGGGAAAAGGAAAGCAAAATGGAATGTTTAGTTCAGAACAGCAGGGATCAGAAATTCAATACCTTCCCTCTCTGTCATTCAACTTCATTTCACTAACTTTTCTAGGTTTTGCCCAGGATATATTCTACCTTCTGTGAGCTGCATTTCCCACCTGAGGATAAAACTTGGGCATTCAGTTGTTTTTACTATCAACTTCTGATAAGTAGATTGATGACTCAGAACTGATCCAAATTTGGCCCAAGATGATTCCACTAATAGAATTAGCTATATGAGGTGATACTCTAGGGGTATTTTTTTAGTGTTGGATGCTTTGTAATTACATTGATCTTTTGTGCAGAATGAGGGAAGACCTGTCAGTACCACCAGCCATATGATTTTGGAATAAACTTATACAAGAAAAAATAAAAGCATCTATGCAGCCACTGTGTTCTGTGTAGTTTCACTTTTAATGCTACCTGGCATAACGTTCCGGCTTGGCTCTCAAGCACTGACTTGTACACACAGTAATGATTTTCCTGTTTCAATCATTCCTGCAGCACCTTGTGCAGCATCTCCATGCTATATGTAGAATGTTACGTCACCTTGTTCTAGCAGCAATCAGGGACAAGTGATGCTTGTAGAGTGACGTGGGGACCAGCTCTATTGTTTATGTGCTGTAATTTGCTTTTCAAACTGTAATTTGTCCAAGCAAATATGAAGGCTTACAATGTACTAATTCTACTTAGTTGGCATATTTCAGCTAAGAGAAACAAGAAGAATCAGAAGGAAGAGATGAAAGGCAACAGAAATGAGCCTGTTAATTCACCCTCTGTACAAGTTTTCCTTTTGTCTGGTAGCCTGTGAGAAGCAGCAGGATGTTTGAGGATATACTGAGAAAACACAACAGCTACACAGGAGTTCTATTTGCTTTCACTGTTCATCTTGTCATTGTGGGGTCTTGTTTATGCATGCAGTGAATGTGTGCGGGCAAACCCAGTTAGGGAGAGCACGTTCTATGAAGCTACTGAATCAGAGTAATTATCATTGCCCCAGCTGAACCAGGGGCCACAGTAAGACTGGGCTCTACCATCTGTGGCCCTGTATACATCTGATATACATAACACAGAACCAAGAAATAAAAATGCTGTATAAAAAGCAGAGAAAACTACATTGTTATCATAATTGGAAAAAAGGAAAAATTAAACATGTTACAATATTTCAGTGTTCAAACAGAACAGTGCAGATGAGTCCCCAAGAATTGTGCTGTGCTCCATTCTGCAAAACAAAAAAAGTGCTTACATGTGGATTACCAGCACAGTCACAAAAAGTGGGGGGGAAAGAGGTTGGTACATATACCTGGGTCTATATCCCACATATTTTTCATTTATGTGTTAACTGAAGGTGGATTGACAGGAAAAAGCTTTTTCTGCTGTGAATCACACATCTCCTACAAGATAGCATATTGTTTCCCTGAGGCTTTCAGAATCATAGCAAGGTGAACAGTTCCACAGTGCCAAGGCTCAAACAGAGAACAAGTGACACCTAGCTGTGGTGTGAAAATGGCAATCATGCCAAAATTGGAAGACTGTTATTATCTGGAAAAGGAGCCAGAGGCTAAACAAAGAAAATAAGAAAATAAAAGTATAGGTGTACATTACAGCGGGTATCTGGTAATGGATTGAGAACTGTCTTAATCCATACATCTCAATTGTTAGTTAATGAAAGGTTTGAGAACATCTATGGACCCTAAAATAAAACGAAAAGTCTTATACAGTCAGTTATGATAGCTGGAATGTCCATCCATCAGCCTCTCTTCTGCATGGTTCAAATTCTGACAGTAGTTTCTGGCCTATAAACCTCTCAGTGTCTGTGTGGTGGGGGTGGGGGTGGGAACAGTGCAACATTCTAGCTGCATCAAAAACCCTGACATCTGGCAAGTCTAGTTTTAATTTACATTGCAGAGATTAGTCAGGTTTAAAGGAGGAAAACAAACACATTAGTTCATGTTGAAATAATTCCTGTGCAACCGTTTGGATATCTCATCTCAGCCAGCTTGGTAGCTGGCAAATGCTACATAAATTTACTTGTGTGCTAGGCTGAGCAGGAGAACCCTACCATGGTTCTTATTACTATCAAAATAATACCATGCCACAGATCTCAATTAGCCATTCCTAGAAGCATGATTATTAAAGTACATGAGAAGAGAGTTCTCTTCCACTTTCTTTGAAAACAGATTACCCAGAGATATTTGACATCATAATTACAGTAAAAACAAAGCTGTGTTTGCTGTGACATCAAATCATACAAGCAGCTGCTGCTGCCTTGTTGGCATCAACATGAGACTCAGCGACTGGCATCAGCACTGAGGACCAAACTGTATGTGTGCAATGTTTATCCCAATGATTATTTTTCTATGAACAGCAAGTGGAGAAATTTGGGAAGACGACTGGGTAAAAACTCTGAAGTCAGTTCTCCTATTCCAGCCTTTTGCTGTAAATTGCAGATGCCATAACTGCATTTAATTTAAAAAAAAGGAAACTGAAACACACACAAGATTAGAACCTCTCTCAAATGGAATGACTTCCTTTACCTCACTTATCTATCCCTACAAATCCACTACCAAACTGAAGATTGTTGCTGAGTTTGCTGATCACCTGTGCAATGAAAGTCTGCCACAGTTCCATCCTTCTCCACAACAAGTGATTACACAACTGTCAGTATAATAATGGAACTGCAGCAATCTATTTTTTATTTCACCTCAAATGTTGGAAGAACGTTTCTAGACACGTGCATGCAAGATTTGGGAGAACAATGAGAATGTGGACAGATCTATTGACTAAAAAAACTATGTTCACTCCACACTGTACTATGGAGATAAGGGAGTGGCCAAGACTGAGGGCAGCTGCCATAGCAGGCCGGGGAAGGGTGGCAGTGGCCTTGTTGCTTCCTCCCCGCTTCCCAGTGAGCAGTGCGTGCGCCGGGAGCCCATCTGGGCATGCGCAGCTCAGCCCAGCTCATCCGCTGCACCTGACACCAGGGAACAACATCGTGACATTAAGAGGCCCCGCCTGCACCTTTATAAGGTGGGGCCGGGTGCGCTGAGGCCCTCTTGCTTCACCAAGTCCGCGCTGGTCGCATTGAAGCTGCTGATATCAGATGATGTGGAAGGTAGGAGGCTCCGGGGGAAAGGTCCTGCCTTATTTTAAAAATTATGGGGGAGAGTAGCAGGTCTTTTCAGTCTGTCTGAGGCCAGCCCAGGCACAGCTTAGGCTGACCGGTTCATCAGGCACCAGCTCCCTCACTACCACCACCCTCCAGTCCTCCTCTGCTCTAACCTTTGAGATATTTAACGTCTGTTAGTGGAGGCAAGCACCATTTTCTATTCACACACACACACCCTACCCCAGCTGTTGTAAGGGAATATGCTGGGCAACTGGGCTTTCTCTGGCTGAGGTTTCAACAGCTTTAGCTCATTGTTGTCATAGAAGTGTGGGCAATTTAATATTTAGTTACAAGGTACCTAAACTTGGGTACCAAGCCCTGGTTGGTAACATCTTCTTGGGGTTATACGTATTTAATTAAATCTATTTGTATTTGTAAAATCAGCACGGCATCAAGGGCACGCAAGGCGGTGGTAGCAAAAAAAAGGCTATCCCTCTGATTGTCAAAGGCTTTCACAGCTGGATTCAACTGGTTGTTGTGGGTTTTCCGGGTTGTGTGGCCATGATCTGGTAGATCTTGTTCCTAACATTTCGCCTGCATCTGTGGCTGGCATCTTCAGAGGTGTATCACAGAGAGAAGCCTATTACACACTGTGTTTAGTGAGAAGGGAATGTTTAATAGGGTATATATTGTCCATGTCCCAGGGTGGGGAACCAATCAATAAGTGTTTGGGTGGAACTTGCTATGAAAAGGTGTGATAGAGTGCATTGTATTGCAGGTGGGGTTATCAGTCCAAATGCGACCACAGGGGTCCTCTGGCTTCCTTGGCCCCGCCCATGTTGATGACGACATCGGTGGCGCTGAGGGCACCAGAAGACAACACCAGAAGGATGTCCTGCTACCTTGCTATCTTCCTGGTCATGTGGGGGGCCGATTTTGTGCCCCCACGTGACCAAATCAGTGGCACCCGGGGGCAGAGGGTACCCCCTGTCCCTAGGCAAATATGCCCCTGATTATGAACTACCAAGTTACTTCTGACTTATGAATCAATTACCTCCAAAACATCCTTTCTTTAACAGGCTGGACTGTGGTAATACAGAAAGCCTAGCCAGAGCAAGAACCAACACATTTCCTCTTACACTAACTCCAGAGAGATTTACAACATCTTTACACCAGAAGCATGTTTGTGTGTATTGTCTAAATCTCTGAAGGGTCACTGGAGCACATTTTGTTTATCTGCCCAAAATTTATGGAATTTAGACCCAGTTTTTTTCCTTAAGGCTCCAATTTTGGCAGGCCCTTGCCCTCCAAACTGAATTATCTCCTGAATAATCAGGATCCCATGCTATTGGAAATGTTGGCCAATTTCTTGATTAATATTCTGAAATAATCCTCTGGGCTTTCCTCTCTGTATATATTATGTTTGTACACTTTCAATACCCCCTCAGTTCTCTTATTTTGTCTAATTTTATCTGGTGTATTTCTTTTGATGCCTAATAAAGGTCACTGTACTACAGAAGGCCTAGCCATTTGATTTCATATGCTGTTTAGAATATAGAACATGGAGCATAGGAGGAACTTCAGGGGTTATCTTGAATGCAGGAATATCACAACTACCTTTCCAGCAACTTCCTAAATGACCCCGACTCTACTTGTTTTTGATCAGGGTCATATGGGGGTGGGGTTCCAGATGGAATTTTTATCCAGGGCCCATAGAGGCTCTTGGCACTGGTGACTGATATTCCTATTTTAAGTTGATAAAGCATAGGTGATCCTTACATTATGCAAAATACATACGTAATATTTTTATATTTGCCCCAGGACTGCTGTTGGTCATAGAATTTATCACTAACTTATTTGCAATATGAAAACCAAAATCTATTGCATAATTAAATAAGGCCTCATTTGTAAAATGCTTCTTATTGTCATGTATGCTCTATAATATCAATTATGGGTAGTATCCTCTTGAGCGGTACATCTTCCATGATTGTCCAACCTCAACGTAGTGTTCTGTAAATAGCATTCCAGCTTACCGTGCCTTATGGCTACCTGAATCTTTGAGTATCCACTTGTCATTGCAATCGATAAGACTGTACTCATACATTTTTAATAGCCAAGGTTACACAATCCTAAAACCACTTCCTCCTATGTAATCATTTTGTGCTCATTGAGTAGGTTGTTTGAGAACTGCTATTACCATGTTACCAACGAGGCGGTGCTCACCACAGTGGCAAGTACAAGCACAAGCTGGGGGTAGGAGCATCTTGTTAAACCAAATTATAAAGAGCCAGGCGGCAGGAAACTGGTAGCAGAGGTTTCCCTGAAATGGCAGATTAGGACTCTTAACAATGACAGACTTGGATTCTTTTGAACTGGCTTGTGCTGCCTGTGGCCAAGGAATAACAATGAAGCTTTACACCAACCGTGATTGTGATCTTCAACAGACCAGTGAACAGAGGACTAGGAAATGGGGGTTGGTGGCAGAAACCCCCAGTAGACTGGTTGAGGGAGAGGAGACAATAGCCTTTTTTCAACCTGGGCTTTGTACCATCACCCCTTCTTTGCCATTGCCTAATGTAGTTAATGTTGCCTAATGTAGTTAATTATTAGGAGTATGTGCTGCTAGGAATAGTTAGTTTTCTCCTTATATATTGTTAGCTACATTTCCTTTGTATATTGCTAGGAACTGTAGCTAACTTTGTAGTTTAACTTCCTCTTGTAGAGTGTTAGGGAGTGTAGGAGGAATAAGTGTAGCCAGCTCCTTCTGGAGTAATTTGGTAGTATTGCTAGGCTGTCTCTTTTTTGCAGCAGTTTTAGTTTAGTGTAGAGTAGTCTCAGTACTATTGTTAATGATTTAGTTTACTGTTAATGTACTGGTATAGAGTTGATGTATAGATACATTGTGCATTTATGGTTGTAGATGTATTGATACATTGTTAATTGATATTGCCTACATATTGATGTTTGTTATACTGATTGATTGTTAATATATTGTTGATGTATTGTTAATACACTGATTTATTATTAATGTATTGATAGTATCAATTTAGTACTGATATGTATTGATATGTATAATGTAGTGCTGCTGTTATTGTTACTAGCTAATTGTTAGGCTTGGGGTGTTTAACTTGCCATTGGAAATTTCATTCTCATGTAGTTTTCATGTATGTTATTAGCATTTACTTTGTTACAATGTATATTGTTTTATTGTGTTGTTAACCACCATGAGCCTTTCGGGGATAGGGTGGGGTATAAATCAAATAACAAATACAAATACAAATCTAGTTTATGTTGTCAAAAATAAGCAGCATTACCTCACTATGGTACAATCCTTTATTTCCAAGCACCTGAATGTTTAGTTATTTATCTTAAACCATTCATTTAAGGCAGAACTGCAGTTCAAATACACATATACTAAATTGCTTCAAAAGTTCTATCATGTAATGCAAAAAGCCCAAAACCTGTTTATGACAAACAACATATCAAGAAGTGCTTCAACAGAAACATTTGTATAACTGTCATTAAGAATGCTACGGTCACATCAAGGTCTGGTTTTGTAATTCCTGGATTTTCAACTTCAATAATCCATTATAAATGCAATCTCTAAAATATATCTGTTAGTCATTGGCCCTTTCCACACAAACCTTTTAAAATGTTTTGAGGCAGGAAATAAAACATTTCCTCCATGAAGTTTTCCATTGTTTTTACCCCCTTCGCAGGCAGGCAGGACCAACACCCCCCTCCCCCCCGTCATGATATGGCCTGTTTCCCCTGCATGACTCCACAGATGGGAGCTGGGGAAGGGGTTTTTGAGAATCACGTTATGTGTGATTCTCTTGTTTTAATGCAATTAAAAACCCGGGGGGGGGGGATGCAGAGCAGATCCGTGTTAGGATAGGGATCCATGCGAAGTTCCCTCCAAACCTGGGTTTTTTACCAGGTTTGTCCCAGTTTAATTGGCTTGTGCGGAAAGGGCCTTAGTCCTAACTATTTTTTTATGCAATGCCTGAATGTAAACATCCTTCTTTAATTCTGCCAAGTTCTCTGAGAATCACTGATTATCTGCAAACTGAATTCATTTTTCTCTGTGTGACATCAGAAGTAAATCATAGTGTTAGTCTTTTTTAAATCCCCCCCCTTTTAAAATCCAGTGAAAGAAATAAGATGCTCCATAATATGGGCCAGAACAATATTCTCACAAAGAGAGAAGGTCTCACTTTCAGTACGTAAACTGACACCATTAGTTTGACAGATTTCACTTCACTATTAGTCAGATGTTTATTTTCAAAGATGACTTAGACCGCTCTATAAGACTGGAAACTTTACACAACTCACAGTGCTGGTTTATCCGTAGAAAAACAAATGAGCTTCATAAATGGGAACTGTAGTCACATCACCAATTTCTTCTGCAGTGAATCAATCTTGATGTCAGAACTGGGGGAAAAGCAACAACAAAGATGTTCAAGATAAAGAGCAAAGGCAAAGTAGAAAAATAAACAGCAGCAAGCTGTAAATGAGCTATAATGTGTAGCAGGGTGTCAAAAGACCAGGAGTGTGGGGGTGCATGTCTGTCTTGTAAATCCTGGGTTCTTTTTTTCCCAGATACTGAAAAAACGCTGAGTCTTCCAAAGATTTTATTGAAAAACAGAAAATAAGAGAATGTTCTAATACATAGATTTTTCAGCTACAGCACCATTCCAAACATGACTTGTTGCAGACCTGGGCCAGGAACTGCTTTCCCCTGCCCGGCCTACATCAGAATCTTCTTTTTTCTCTCCCCTTGGTTTCCAGCTAATCTCCATTTCCTGCCCCCACCCCATAGATCAACCTCTCTGATCTCCAACCGTTTGACCACTTGATTCCTTTGTGTAATTTATTCAAAGAAACTAAGCTTCCTATATCCAGAGATCAAAGGTCCTATATCCAGAGATCAGGCTGGTGTGAATCTGCCTGAGACTGTAACCGGAACAACATCTTCACACAGAGCAAGGCAATTAGTGAGTTTCTAGCCCTGTTTTCAAAAATGTTTCTCCCCATATCTCAGGACTCAGTTGCCTCAGCATAAGATATTGTTCAATCTTGCTTTCTTTAAGATACAATATGTACACTATCTGAGTATTCATGTATTTTAACAAAAATATTTCTCAAACACACACAATTTCTGTAGTTGTGGGAGCCTCTAAATGGATGTGCCATAGGTTGGATCCAGTGCTGGGATTCTAAAAGATCAACCACCAGTTCGCGGCCCCCCCCCCACCGCACACACCCACCTCCCACTTACCTGTCTGCTGAACCCATGCCCCCCCTTCCCAATGTTGGGAGACGGAGGCAAGGGAAGGCAGTGACTTCGGGGGGTTGTGACGGAGGGCCAGCCACCTACCGATTAGGCTGCGTGCCTCTGAGCCGGGGGTGCAGCCTTCGGGGGAGACCTGCTGGAGCGCCAGCAGGCTGTACTTTGAGGGAGGCCTGCTGGGGTGCCTTTGAGGGAGGCCTGCTGGGATGTCTTTGAGGGAGGCCAGCAGGCCATGGTGTGCACATGTCCCAATCTGCAGCTGCCGATCAGGCCATGGGCCTCTGGGATGACGGCCTTGAGGGGAGGCCACACTGCTGCCCCAGGCGCATGGCCCAATCTGTGGCTGCCCTGGGATTCTAGCCGGTTAGTTACCAGTTCAGCAGAACCCATGCGAACCAGCTGAATCCCACCTCTGGTTGGATTCAACCAGCTTTTCAGCTAATGAAAGCAAGAGAGGATCTCCTTTGACAATCAAAAAGACTGTGCTGAGGGTCATGAACAAAAGCCATATGGGATGAGGGATAGCACATAGGGGAATTTTGTGAAATTGAATGAAAAACCTCACTGGATCCAACACAATTTTAAAAAAATGTTCGTCTATAGAAAACAAATTTTTAAACACAACACTTAAATCAGTTTGTTTGTGAATCAATCCATAATGAATATATGAAGCTTTCATTGTATAGGTTATGCACTGATTTCCCTTGTACACGCTATCTTGAGTTAACATTCATATGTAGCACAAATAGCATAAGGGAGTCTAGCAGTAAATCCTGCCTATGTTTACTCAAAACAATTCACAATTAGGCTTATAGCTTAGAAAGTATGGTTAGAATTATAGCTAATATCGTTGTTAAGTCTCACGGAGTCATATTTCTGCCACCAAAGTAGTACCAAAGTAGCATATTTCTGCCACCAAAGTGTCTCCCCTGGTTTAGTCTCCTGCTAATTTCTAGAAACATAAAACATTCGACCATTACCACACTGCTCTACTTCAATGGTAGCTGCTTGTGAGAAGCCATCGGTGCAAGAAGCCATGTATCTCTTCTAACTTCTAGTTCCAGCTTAGCCCTAAGCTCAATTGAAGACTTTAAATTGTTTACATATCAGATGCAGTGTATTTTATACTCCTTCTGTCCAAACTTCCATGTGGCCATTTCAAATTATGTTTCTTTTGTAGTAGAACATACTGAAGACTTAAGGAGCCTTTGCAATAAACTGTTTATTTACAAATGTAAGAAGGGACATCTACATAATGGAAGAGGAAGTAGCAAACACTAAATTGCCCTCAGAGCCATGTCCATACCCTATAGAGCAGGGGTCTGCAACCTGCGGCTCTCCAGATCTTCAATTGGCCATGCTGGCAGGGTCTGATGGGATTTGTAGTCCATGAACATCTGGAGAGCCACAGGTTGCAGACCCCTGCTATAGAGCATATGGCACAGTCAGAGGCATATCAGGATGAAATGGCACCCAGAGACAACTCCTTCTCCAGGTGCCCCCCTTGTGCTCAGGGGTGGGGCTTGGGGGTGTGGCCAAACCCGAGCCCCACCCCTGGCCTCCATGCAGAATTGGAGGTTTTGGCCACACTACTCACCCCCTCCCCCATCCCAACCAGCCCCAGTTCAATGGAATTTGCTTCTGAAAAATACTGGCAGATCTTATGAGAAGATCCCCCCCCACACACGTCCCAAGTCACTTTGCTGACCCAGGAATCAATGTGAAAGATGCGTGGAGTTTTTTTTGCTTTGGGAATCACCAAGGCTCCAAAACACAGGCTAAAACCATTAATGTATAATCTTTAATAACAAATAACAAGTGATTAAGTAATTGTCCTCTGCATTGTGGGGTGACAACAGGTTGGGACACCTGCCTCTGGAGCAGGGAGAGTCTGGCACGAAGCTCCCCAACTTTCCCACAGACAAGGAAGGGGGTACTTCTGGTCTCCAGGGATCCCAACCAAGGCAGAGCTGGGCAACTGCAGCTGGACTTCCAGCCACCTTCTGCCGCTTCCCTTCCACTCTGAGCAGGCTGCCTACTCAAAAAGGAAGGGAAGGGGTCATAGCTGGAGCTCCAGCCATGGCTGCTCCACTTCCCTTGCCCATGTTGTCCTCTTCGACAATGTGGGCAGGCTGAAGGAGGCTGAAGACTCAGGGAGAAGGCATCTGGTCATGTGGAGGACCGATTTTGTGCCCCCATGTGACAAGATTAGTTGTGCCCGGAGAGATGGGTTACCCCATGTCCCAGGGCAGATACACCACTGGGCACAGTCTTCATCGTAAATATTAAGTAGAAGTACAGCAGCAGCAATATCAATGCACCTTCCTCAAATCACATCGTCTGTGAGTAGCTTCTCTCACCAATGCCATTGGCAAACTCAATCATGCAAACTGGTTTTTGCCCCTTCACTATTTTTAAATAGACATGAATCCAAAGTAACTTCCACATGGTTTAGAACAAATAGCTTCTTTTTGCATCTAACTTCCCACTAAACAGTGTCCATTTCCCCCCACCAATTAGCACATTCCACATTGATACAAGGAATATTTTTTTAAAATTTCAAGGATGGAACAATAAGAATGAAACAGAAACTTTTCTGTCCCCATAGACCACACATGCATTCCTCCCCAGACTATATACAACCAATTCCTACCCCTCCCCAGAGTCTGTCTTAGTGTTCCCTTCAGAACCTCAATAACTCCTTGCTCAAAGTATGAGGGTCAAGCCATATTTCAGATTTGAACAGCAAAAATATCATATGCAAAAGCAAGAATAGGCTGCACCAGATCAGTCTGTGATCAGATGGCTCAATAAGATGCAATATGTATTCCTTCATTTACACATTGCATAAAAACAATGCATAATATTTACAAAGGAATTTTAATCTATCTTCATTGCCAATCCACACCACAAGGTGGCAAGATTGTAAAAATAAAGATAAAAAAGGTTAGAAGCATATACAAATGCTGATACCATCAGACACAGTATGTAAAAACATAAGAGTCCTGTTGGACCAGACTAGTGGTTCCTCTAGTCGAACATCCTCTTTCACACAGCAGCTAAATTGCTCCCTGAAGGGTTAGCTAAAAAGGAACAGCGGTCAACGACTTCCCCTAATGTGGCCTTCTAGCACTGGGTTTCAGTGTTTACTACCTCTGACTGTGCAAGTCCTTACGTAAAGGACTGGTTGTTATACTTACTAAATAATGAGACAAGTCACAGGTTTCAGCCTCTCACCAGGTTAAGTTACAAAAACTTAAGCAGTGGTTTATTCAGTATGAAACTTAAGAAAAGGAATACGGTATGATTATAGCATGATAAAAAGAAACAAAATAACAATTCTAAGGGATGGTAAGTTAAGAAGTGGAAAATACCATCAGATAATTAACCTTTGGCAACCCTGTACAGTTTTCAATGCAAGGATGTGGTTTGCCATTGCCTGTCTCCACAACACACTGCTGTTCTTCCTTGGTGGTCTCCCATCCAAATACTAACCATGGCTGATGCTGCTCATCTTCCAAGATTTGATGAGATCAGGCCAACCTGGGCTGTGCAGGTCAGAACAAAGTGTAGGTCATGTTAAATAGTAGTAGTAGTAGTTGTTGTTGTTGTTGTAATTCATTAATTTATAAATTTATAAATGTATTTATTATATTTAATAGACCGCCCTATCCCTGAAGGGCTCAGGGCGGTGTACAATAAAACCAACAACAGACAATATAATCTAGTATAACAAAAAAGCAAAAGTGCATTAAAATCCATTAAAACAGTAGCAGCATCATAACACGCGAAAACTCATATTTTAAAAGAGGCATCCAAATCTCAAAACTCCCTACTCCATACCCCCTTGGGAGGTATAGTTACCAACTATAGTGAGTTAGGATACCCAAATGTCTATTTAAGCCAGGATGTGATGCTGTGATTAATCTTGTAAGTTCTATTTTAGTGCTTTTTACATTGGATCTTTCCCTTAGCTTTCTCTCTCTTTCTGTTGGTTTGGCTCTTTCTTCCCCTTCTGGTTGGAAAGTCTCTTGTTGGGATGCAGCATAGGAAGGCAATGTTGTTATCCACTCTGTAAATGTGATTTCTTCAGTATCATGTCTGCTTCTTTTGTGGAGTCATCTTATTTTGAAGCACACAGAATGCTTCTTTCACCTGTGTAGGCAACATTGCATATCTGGACATCATAGGTCTTAAGATCCATGACTCCGTAGCCTCTTGAATTTGTATTGTAGCCAACTAATATTCCAACTTCAGTTTTGGACTATAAATGGAACATATTTCTCCATCCATTATAATTGTGTTTCCACTGTTCAGCAATCTAGGCACTGATATTAAATTTTCACTGGCATCAGGTGCAAACAGTGCCTCTTTTAGGTCATGCTGTACTGTCTCTTCAGTAGAACTCAAAACATCAGTTCTCACAGTACCTATTCCATATACTTTCAGTGGTTTACCATCAGCTTGCAAAAGTTTATCTTCTCATTATTGCAAACATGGGGAAAAGAAATAAACTCACTTTAGTGTTGCAGTCATTTGCAATCATTTATGCACATCTTTTCTTTTTTTCCGTTTTCTTTAACTGAAGTGATTTTATCTTTTCTTTGTCTTTATAGTTAAAGTTTTACTAATATCACCTGTTCTATAAGCATTACTTGGTTCTTCTTCTCTGCCTCTCCCGGTTGATTTTCTTTCAAGACAATATTAGCCACTTGTCCCTTTCTTCCACAGTTAAAACAAACTACTTCATTAGCATGATCCAGTCTAAGCACAGATAAGCCTTTCATTGCATTGGATGCTTTCCTTTCTGCATCTGTCTCTCTTACATAAGTCAGAACATACTTCGGGTCCAATGACTCTCTGGCCTCAAGCACAGACACTTGGGCAGATTCTGCATGAGCCAAAAATGCCGGTGTGAAAATGGTGTGAAAAAAGTGTAAAAGGGTTTAAATGGTGTAAAAGGGTTTACACTGTTTTCACACCATTTTCATACCGCTGTTTTTGGCCCATGCAGAATCTGCCTTGTTTTTCAAAACTTTCAGGCAAAGACCACAGGATTACAGAAATCAAATCTTTATCCCCCAAAATTTTCCCACTGCCCTGATTTCCACAATCATCTCAAACATCCATTTTAAAAGCTCATTCAAGTTGCTCCTTCTTTCATCCTTGCACTGTAATACTTCCTTTTTAGAAGTCTTATTTTCTTAACTGATTTTCCACAGTATTTCTCATCCAAGACTTTCCAAAGATTTGCTGATCATAACAAGGGCACTCTCCTCATCCTCTATTGTTGAAGCCAGGAGATGGCATGCTATGGAATCAGCCATTTTAAACGATTCCAACTCATGTAGATTTGGGGGCATTTCTTGCTCAATCACATGGGAGAGATTTTGAATAGCAAGAACATGCTTCATAGAAAATTTCCAGATCAAAAATTTTACTCACCCAAACAAGGGAGAGTAGGTAAAGTGGGACTGCTTGCCAGGACAAATTGGTTTTGGTCTTGTACTACTCTCACTTTTGCTGAAACAGTTGTTGCTAGGTTAGAGGCACTGACATAGGCATCTCCATCTGATATCTTGCTTCTTTAGGAGCTCCCTTTATATAAGCAACTCACTTTGCAACAAAGAGAAAAGTATATGTAGTGGAAACTTCTGGGCCCATAACCTTTTGTTGTATTGCAATGAATTAGCAGAGCAAATGATAGGGTGAGCTGTTTTCTAGAGCTTCACTAGATAACAAAATAAAGTTACACTAAATATAGGAACAGCAAACTCTATCAATGCAAGTGCTCCGTCTGGGTATCTGTGCAGTCTATCTGTGACTGTACGACTGCCTCGCCTCTTTTTCTGAAAGATGAAAGGAGAGATCTTTCCAGAAACTCATGTGATTCTAGGCATATGACTTCAGCAGTTAATTCTTGCTTGACTGAATGAAGCAGGTACTTGTAAAATCCTAACAGATACCCATCACAAATAACTAAGCTCTGCATTCCCCTTGTATGGGCTAATAGCAGAAAATCAACATTTTCTAATTTGTTGGGTTAAATTCCAGTCCAGTGAATGTACTAATCAAACCTGATATTAGAACTATTCACTTCACAACCATTTTGCAGAATTAGGACAAGTATTTACTACCAAGAATTAACAAATAAATCAAAAGCTCTAGCAACAGTTTAGCACTTGATAACAAGCCTTTTCCACTGAACAACTGAAAAGGCCCATTATTACTGTGCCAACTTAAATCTAGTCTTCTAATGCAGATTTATCAGCAAGGGAAGGAGAAAAAGAATTACGGAGAGTATTAATAGCAGTCACTGAGGGAACACTGTATGATTCAATGAATAAGAACACCAGCTTTTTTCCTCTGTGACTTCTGAAATAGCATGCAAACTTGGAATAAAAATAGAAAACATACTTTTTTCTGGCAAATTAACTGGAGTCATCCAGTATAATGTTTTGGTCCTGAAGGCTTTAAAAATAACATATTTGTCCTTCTGTAATTTACTCTGAACTGATGCCAGACTGAAAAAAGAGTTTTGTGCCATAATGAAAAACAGCTAATGTATAAGAATGCTTTTGAAAGCACTCAGTGTAGCAAGGAGAAGCCATGATGGCATCGGCTATTTGCTCTGATTTTATGGCTCTTCAGAGTAAAAAAAGAAGCATGTAATGACAAAAATCTCAAGAGCCCTAATCACTTGATTTTAATTGATGCTATTTTCCTCTGGCTCTTTGTTAGCAATGCTGCATAACACAGTTTTACCAAGAAACAAAGAAACCTGATGAACCAAACTGAAGAATTTCAGTCTGAACCTTTATGACAGATAGAAAAAGTTTTTAGTAAAAGAATGAAGAAATATTAATACTAATAAATATAATGGAAAGGAGATGACATTATTCTCTAAACATATTCCATGTTTAATTCTGAGGCTACCCAGAGCAGATAATACATGAATATTCTTTCCATCTCTTCTCAGATTAATAGCATTTAAACATTCACATAAATTGCATTTAATAGTATCTATTGTTCCCCCCCCCCCCCGATGTGATGAGAAAGACTAGAACAGGAGGATAGTTGTTGTGCTTCAACTGGGGAAGTAAGGAAAGGTGTGGTATTGTTACCCAAAGTAGGCTGTCTCCATTTTTAGTTGAGAGAATTAGGAGACAGAGCTTAGCAAGAAGTATTAGGAGAGACATGTGTAGTTGTGGGGCAAAAAGACATCTGTAGTTGTGGGGCAAAAAGTTGACATCACAGCACTCCAGACAAGCTTCCCTTATACCACAGATTGTATGTAAAGCATTCCCTTGTGTAAATGTTACATGTCTTCAGGATACAAACTCTAAAAGTTCTGCTTCCCAGCAATCAATATTAGGTGGGGAGTTAGATTTTCAAGTCTACAAAACCAGTTTCTTAGCAACTAAGGCTGTGTATTGAATCCAAGCCACTTGCATGTTATTTAAGATCACTTGGCATGCAAACAAGTACCAAAGGAACAAAGGAAAATTCACAGATTGAGCATAGGGAGAGATTAATTCTTTGCCTGACATTTTCCTCTAAACCATAAATTATCACACAGCTTCAATGCACATGTGTTAGATGCACATCTTAACTCCACACATATCCAACAATTAGCTGGACCAGTTGGGAAGGAATCACTGAGCATTCAGTAATATTTTTAGCATCAGTAATATATTTAACCAGGGTTGATTTCCCACTCTTCCACATGAAGCCTGCTAGGTCATCTTGGGCTAGTCACAATTCTCTCAGAACTTTCTCAGCCTCAGCTATCTCACAAGGTGACTGTTGCGGGGAGAGCAAGGGAAGGAGTTTGTAACCCACTTTTGAGACTCCGTATGGTTGAAAAAAGTGGGGTATAAATTCAAACTCTTATTTTCTTCAGAATTAGCATGGAGGAAACTACTGAATTCAATTTCATTGCTCTTGGATTGTGTCTGCTTATTTGTCATTCCACACTGATCATATGGAGTGGGAAGAATGTCTCCTGCTCTCTGCACAGCAAGCTGGGAATGTTTTGAAAACGTCTCAGGGAAAAAAGTCACTAGTTTAGCATTTTCAAAATAAAATATTTGGAGGGAAAATAAAACATTTTCCAAACATTTTGAGGAAAAAACTGTGTAGAATTCCTGCAGGAAATATTTAATATTCCAGCTTCAAAATGTTTTATTTGTGTTGGGCAGAATGGACCAAGGACAGCATGTGGATATACATTGTTGACTCTATTTTATGGAAACTTAGTACTCACATACAGAGCATGAAGGTGATATGCCCAAACAACCAAGGAGGAGGGCAAATGCTGTTACACCACATTGCTATTGTTCTGCTCAGTAGCCTTACAGATATTCTACTTCATGATGTATGTATATACATGTGTGCGGAGAGAGAGATGATATTGCTATCTCCAGTAGCAACAATAATCTGAATTGATGAAAGAGAGATGATATTGCTATCTCCAGTAGCAACAATAATCTGAATTGATGAAAGATTAATGGCTGAGATTAATTGCTTTGTACCGATTTCCCCTGATAGTTATGTTGTTTTTGCTGGTGATAATCTAGGAGTGAAAGGCTTTAAAAACTTTAAAAGGCTTTTTTTAAGCTGCACCAGTAGGAAACCATGATGTGGTCAATTCTGATTTTTGTATTGAAAGTTGAGTACTAATCGTTAAGAAATACACCCTGCTGATGGCCCGTACCCATGAAAAACAAAACAAAAAAACCTCTGTCTGGTAATTAAGGAGAAGACCAGTGATATTGGCAGATTTATTTGGCAGATTAATAGCTGTCAGATTCAGATTTAGTTTTTCTCTTATACTTCACTCTAAGACTTTTGGATTCATGGAAGAAGTTCCAGGTTGTGAGCACTACTAAGAAATTAGCTTCAAGGCTTTGGACAGATATGGATGGCAATATACACACAGGAAGTTAAATGTTCTTCTTCTTGATAGCTGTTTGAGAAAGAAACAAAGGGCAGTTCCTGCATGGGCTGAAAGCAACGGCTTCAGCCTGGTAAAACACCGTTTTGGCGGGGACCCTTCGCACAGGCGCTGCTGCCAAATTGATGCAGCAGCGCTCTGTGCCCGCCAAAATGGTGTTTTCGAAACTCACTTGAGGAGCAAGTTTTCCTGTTAACGGCAGCGGGTGGAAGCCGGCATTTCCTCTTCCTCGTTTCTCAGCTCAACGCCTTCATTAGTTTCAGTTGGAGCTATCACATTCTGTTAATGTCACTCTGAGGAGGGAAGGGGATACACCCCCTGGTGCTTCAGCCATTGCTCTGGCCATGGGGGTGTGTCCCCTTCCCTCCTCAGAGCAACGACAGAGTGATGGCTGCCAGCAGAAGGTAAGGAGGCGTTTGGGGCCGGGGAGGGGAATACGCAGCTGTGCAAAGCTTGCTCCAACAGCTGTGCATCCCATGAGGCTGTTTGTGTGAACGGCCCCAGAGCCTGCATCAGCATGATTAATGCCGATGCAGGCTCTCTCCCTTGGCTGTGCAGAAACAGCCAAAGAAAAGTAAATACACAACACATAATCTTACCAGTGATTAATTTAATCCTGTGGTGACTAAAAGATCACAAAGCCTTGTTATCCAACTGTGCTAGCCCTAGCACTTCAGAGCTAAGCTTGCTGATAACTTATTCTCACCAACTGTGCAGAAGAAATAGGTGTTTTATCTTTCTGTTGATTAACAGAAAGGCTTTAAATGCTCTGTCCCTTCTCCTACACTTGCAAAGGGTCTTGACTCTTGAGTATTCAACTTTTGTCCATTAATGTTTTAGCTACACTGAAATGTTACCAACAGAGAGCATGAATAGTTGTTAGTGTTACAAAATTGGTAGGACTATACAAGATGTCATAGGGATTAACTGATGCCTCAACAGGTGATGCCTTGATTTATAAATTTGTTGGTACTAATACGTTGATTTTTAAACATGCTAACACGTTGATTTTAAAACACGCTAACATCACAAGAGAATCATAAAATCATAGAATCATAGAGCTGGAAGAGACCACAAGGGCCATCAAGTCCAACTCTCTGCAAGAGTTAGAA
Organism: Sphaerodactylus townsendi; assembly: GCF_021028975.2. Lineage (NCBI taxonomy): Eukaryota > Metazoa > Chordata > Lepidosauria > Squamata > Sphaerodactylidae > Sphaerodactylus > Sphaerodactylus townsendi. Next base: position 62,553,342 of record NC_059427.1, read on the forward strand.
TGGCTATGAAAAAGTGGACTGTGGAGGTCAGGTTCATGTGAAATGATGCCACTGTGAAATAATGCATGCACTTAGAGGGGATGGTTTGGGGGTACAAGTCGTGGTGGGGTTCAGCAGGTTCACACCACTTTGGCAGAACCAGTTGTTAAAATGGTGCTTGTCAACAACCAGTCGTTAAAATATTTGAATCCCACCACTGGGTGCAAGCCAATGGGGGGTTGAACCTGAACCTGTGGTAGTAGTGTCCCCTGCCTTACACTTCACATTGCTAAGGAACATGTCAAGATGAAGTATCAGGATGGTGATATTATGAAAGGTAACAGACAATGCTTTCCATTTGCTAGTGCTTACATGTGTAATATGTATAATCAGCTAGATTTATTATTTTACTGTAATGCTAAAGAGAAGAAATAAGTTTTTAAACAATATTTTTAATGGGTCTTCTTGACTGATTTTAGATTTAGATTTTACACAGATTTAGATTTTACACAGAGAAAAGAAGACTTTTGATAAATTTATTACTAGGAATCACGTTTGATTCTATTTCATACCCATGCTTGATCTGTAGGATCCATATTAACCAGGGAGAGTCCCACTGCTGCTAGGGAAGACACCAGATCTGCTGCTTGAGATGAGGTCATGTCCACATGAATATTGAAATCCCCCAAGACAATCAGCCCGGGACATCATAAGGTCTGACACAACCTCTTGCAGTTTTGGCAGGGTGTTGCCTGTGCACTAGGTAGCCAGTATACCAGCAAGATTGCAAAACTCTCCACAGCATCCCACATTAGGCCTACACAGTCAGTGTCAGAGATCATTGGATCAGGGGTTGACCTGAAGGGGAAATCTTCTGAATGAGCATTTTGGGCCCCCCCCCATCCTTCGTCCAGGACTGATGGAAGATGGAGAATCCAGGGGAGGCTAGTTTTTTTAGGGCAACAGTTTTGTCCTCCCAAACCCAGGTCTCGGTAATATGTTCATTATTATCCTGCTGTTGCGGGGAGGTCTCTTTTTCTTTTCTTTAAAAATGTTTTTTGCATGTTGCATGACTGCAGGGGTTCATTTTTGTATGCCTTTACAGCTACGCATGTGTTCCAAAATTTTTTAAAAAGAGAAGCGTTTGTGTGAAGGTACGAAAGCAATTCGAATTGTTTCCATGGGCTCCAATTGCTGCCTGCACAGCATGCATTTGAATGGGGAAAAGGAAAACAGGTTCCTTATAACAACTGCAAATGGGGAAAAGGAAAACAGGTTCCTTATAACAACTGCAACAACATTTGCTGTGCGGAATCCACCAAAACTACATATTTCCAAGTAAGCTTAATAGAAAACAGAAAGAGAAATGAATTTCAGGAAAAATAAAAACTCTACTACGTGTATTAAATATCCATTCAGCATGGAAAATTCCCATTGATTGTTTAACCCTATGTGGAATATTACAACCTACATAAAACATACAGTATTGTCATTTTTGACACCTTGGCAACACCTTAAAGAAATGTGTATATTCAGTGAAAAATCACTGCCTAGTTATAAATTAAATTCTCTGTTACACAAATAATTAATAAAACATTTAAACAGATGCTTCCTCATTACCGAAGCACAAAATTTAGGCACCTTAAAGGTGGTTTCATTAGAGCCATCAGAAAGAAGGAAGGTATAAACCTTGCTCCATCTACTTGCAAAATTGAATAGAACTTGGATGATGTATAAGAAATGAATATCCTTATAAAATGAATGATACAATGTCACATGCCTAACTTATTCAACGGCATTCATTTGGTACAGACAAGAACATCTCCCTATAAAAAGAGCTGAAGGTGAGACATAAAAGTGGACTAATGTGGAGGAAATCATCTCCTTGGATTTTCAGTTGCTTATCTAGTGGGGCTACTGGTTCAGTTGACTCAATCTGACATTTGTAGGCCATTTTAGGCGGCTGTGGTGTGGCTCACTTTGATTACTTTGGTCACTTTGATTTTGGTGGCTGTAGTATGGCTCAATTTGAAGAATATCCAGATGCTACCAACCACATTGGATGAGGGACAGAATATCTTGGATAGAGACTAGGGGTATGGAGACAGTTTTGTTGAACCAAAAAAAGCAAAAAAAATATTTTTGGCAAGTTTGACTTTTTTTTTTCAACTGAAAGAAATGGTCTTCCTTTAATAGCAACCAAAAAGTTTAATCTGAAAATATTTTTGTTTAAAAAATTAGTTATTTTCCTGGCTTTTCAGGATTCCCTATAGGCTTCAACAGAGGCATTTAAATTTAAAATGTTAATTTTAAATGTTTCCATTGAAACCTAGAAGGAATATTTTTGGGCCTCTGGGATTTTGTTTTTTGTTTTTAAGGTAGTGGCACCAAATACAAAACATAGCAGCTGGTGACTCTCCTTACAAGAACCAACAAACATGGTAACGATTGCATCAAGGGTACAATTTCATTGGCCCCAAATGGAAGTAAAAATGGAGGCCCATAAAATTGGACATCCTGACCAATCTTAACCAAATTTGTGGGTTCTTGTAAGGAGAGTCATCAGCAGTTGTACTGCAAATGTGGTGCGTCTACCTTAAAAAATAGCCTCTCCAGAGTCCTGCAAAGGATTCTAATAGCATATTGTGGAGGCATTCTCCACTAGGATAACAACAATTTTTAAAAATCCAGTAAATTTCAGGTTTGGGTATAAAACTTAGAAATTTTTGGTAATGCTGAATAAAGCTGATAACCATTGGCTTCATTTGGGTTTTTATGGAACTTTTCTGGGTTTCTAAAATCCGAATCCATATAAAACATATGGTGCTTCTCCCTACCACTATTTCCCAAGCCTCTGTGGACTTTTTCCGGCTTTAACACTGCTTCTTTTATTTTATTGCTGTTTAATGTGATTTAACGTAGTTTTGTACCCATTGCAAGTAGCCTTGAATGCACCCTGGGGCACAGAAGCAGCATAATTATTTGCCTAAATAAATACTATTTTCATCTCACATTTAGAACGAACTGCGCTCTTGTTGGAAACTTTCTAGGTATCTTGTCTTAAACCAAGGACACAGTTCTTCTAAAGGCTCCCTCCTCCTAGATTGAGCTGGGGGAATGATTAGAATAATCAGTAGGGATACAGTCATCTATCAGGCATAAGAACCATCTCCAGTCCTGAAGTCTGAAAGCAAGGTGTTTGCAAGATGTTAGTTTCCTTTGCAGATTCCTCTGCCCCACCTATTCCTTGCTAACCATACAGCAATGTCCACATTTCATTCTATTGAAAAACAAGACAAGAGGACTAGCTACCACATTTTTTTGATGCTGGAACAGTTCATGCAGCAGGCAGGTAAAATTGCAGGAAAGAGATCTTATTAAGTATGTTGAAGCTTGAATTACAATTCTGAGACTCCGCTGTTAATGGGCTTGAAACTGTACACTCCCTTGTTTCCTATAGCCTCCTGTGTCACATCAAGCTTTTCCCTATTGAAGTCTGACACTATTTGTGTAGTTCCAAACCACTAAGAGGCATTCTAGATGAAGAAATGATATCTAAGGGGAGAAAGGTTCATCCCTTGTTTGTACTTTCTACTTATGTAACCGTACTGACCTTTGCATTTATTGTTCAGAAAGTCAGCAACTTCATGCCTCCAAGGCACCTTCTGTTTCCTGAGAATAATTCTGTGGGAGATGAGAAAAGCTGCCAGGATGTAGGGGGGAGTGCCTGCCCCAGCTGACCTAGGGCAGGAGAAGCCACTGTGATGCAAAGAAAATTCTTTGGTTTTCTCCAAGGCTGAAATGTTTATAGTTTTAAAATAACTTTGCCTTTAAATTACAAAGAACCAAAACTTTCTGATCAGGACTCTGCTTCCAGTTAAAGCAATGTTTTAAATAGTGCTCATTTTGTTAGGTTTTGTGGTTTAGTTCTTGCCAGTTTACTTACATATTAATGATCATGTTAATGTTTTGTTTAATGCTGTTAGAATACACAATTCCCTTATTGCTATCCCAAGTTTTATTTTATTTGGCAGATATTCTAAATTAGAATAGAAAACCCCATGACAGTAATTGGTTCATGTGCATCTAAAAATATGCTTCTAAAAACATTTTAATCTAAAAACACTTTAGACAATGCAAGAAGCCAGTGTAGTACAGTGGTTAGAGTGTCAGACTAGGATTTGGGACACTCAGTTTGAATCCCCATTCTGTCACAGAAGCTTACTGGGTGAACGAGGGCCAGTTAAACCCTTTTATCCTAATCTACCTTGTAGATGTTGTAGGGATGTTGTCAGGATAAAATGGAGAAAATGAGGGCTAAATCAACTGCCTTCAGTTCCCACTGGGGAGAAAGGTAGGACATAAACGGGGTAAACAAATAAATAATCAAAGATTCAAAGAAATGAAATCTGAGAGCCATGGTTTAATCATTCCCATTTCTGTTCTCATACTTGTAATGTAATGTAAGAATTCTGATTCCTACTTCTCTTCAGTTTTTCTCTTAACAATTCAATCAAAGTGGCTTATATTATTCACTTCTATACTGATTTCTTGGTGTTTGTTAATTCTAGGACGTACTAACTTGGAGAATCCTGAACACTTTAGCACTGTCATGCACAGCAACATTGTCCATTACTTGTAAAATACAGACAAGTCACTTTGTAAATGTGCTGTATTTCTTGGGATACAAGACCTATTTGGAAGAAGACTCTGAATGAAAAATACATGTTTCACGCATGGGTATAGCATTTGAAGCTTATTTGAAGTTTATATTTAACAACACAAAAGGATGTAAAAGGACAAGAGGCTACTGTTAGGACAAAATATGGAAAAAGCAGAATGGTTTCCAGCTGGCAATACCAGCTTCAAAATGTGTTGAAAAGGAGGAGGAGGAGGAGGAAGGGGAAGAGTTTGGATTTATACCCCCACCTTTCTCCCCTATAAGGAGACTCAAGGTGTCTTACAAGCTTTTTTCCCTTCCTCTCCCCACAACAGACACCTTCTGAGGTAGGTGGGGCTGAGAGAGTTCTGAAGGACTAGCCCAAGGTCACCCAGCAGGAATGAAGGAGTGCAGAAGCACATCTGGTTCACCAGATAAGCCTCTGCCACTCAGTTGGAATGGGGAATCAAACCTGGTTCTCCAGATTAGAATCCACCTGCTCTTAACCACTACACCACGCTGGCTCTCAAAAAAGAATGTATTTTACCTCCATATTTGTTCAATATGTATACAGAACAAAGCTGGAATAGATTTAGATGAAAGTGGAGTGAAAACAGGGGGAGGAACTTTAACAATTTGAAAGATGCTGATAAAATCACATTACTGGCAGAAAGTAGCAAATAACTACTGGTCGAAATTGAAAATTGAAACTACTACAGGTAGAAATTAAAGCAGGACTTCAGCTGAATATCAAGAAGACAAAAGTAATAACTACTGGGGAATTACTCAGTTTAAAGATTGACCATTAGGAAACTGAATTGTTCAAGACTTTCTATTCCTTGGTTCCATCATTAACCAAAAGGGAGACCCCAAAAAATCAGGAGATTGAGACTGGGAAGGAAGCCATGAAGGAGCTAGAAAAGATTCTTAAGCATAAGGAAGTGTCACTGTCAAGCAAGATCAAATTAATTCATGCCACAGTATTTCCTATTACTATGTACGCGTGTGAAAGTTGGACAATGAAGAAAACTGACAGGAAGAAAGTAGATTCCTTTGAAATGTGGTGTTGAATGAGAGCTTTATGGATACTGTGGACTGCCAAAAAGATAAATCAATGGGTTATAGATCAAATCAAGCCTGAACTCTCACTAGAGGCTAAAATGACTAAAGTGGGGTTATCGTACTTTGTCCACCTTATAAGAAAACAAGAATCACTGGAAATGGCAATGCTAGGAAAAGTTGAAGGCAGCAGGAAAAGAGGAACATAAGAACAAGCCTGCTGGATCAGACCAGAGTCCATCTAGTCCAGCACTCTGCTACTCGCAATGGCCCACCAGGTGCCTTTGGGAGCTCACGTGCAGGATGTGAAAGCAATGAGAAGACCCAGCATGAGATGGATTGACATGATAAAGGAAGTCATGGCTCTCAGTTTGCAAGACCTGAGCAAGGCTATTAATGATAGGACATTTTAGAGGACATTGATTCATAGAATGGCCATGAGTTGGACACAATTTGATGGCACCCCCCCCCCAATACATTTTTATATTAGTAAAGTTTACCAAAAGAATCTTGATAAAGCTGAACATATGTTCACAAGTTTGTTTTGTTGCTATGTTTATCAGCATATACATTCAGACTGGTATTATAGGGAGAAGAAAGATGCAAGAGACTGAAAACTGCAGTAATGTATGCGCCAGTTTTAGAAATTCTTTTTGTTAAAAGAATTACGCAAGAATGAAATACAGAACAGAAGGAAACTTGCTCATCTGTAATCCTGATGTGCTCAAATGTACAGTTATATTAGGATTCCTTCTGAGCAATGTTTCACTGATGTGCATATGTATACTAGAGTACTGGAAAAAATCAGTAAAAAGACTCTTGGTATCACCATATGTACAATCACATCAAAAGAGATAAAATACTGTAAAAAGCTATGTATACAAATACATTTGTATATATTTAGGACTTAGGGTGGATTACACAGTGTAAATTGATGCGATCAATAGGATCAGACATGTAAAAAGTCCTGTGAGTAGGATTACAACCCTGAACTGTTCTGTTATTCTATATTATCTTTACCTTTATAAATATGCCGTCCTGAACAACTCTTTTTTACATAGTTCATAGAATGACAGAAGTTCATGGTCTACCTGATTTGGTCAAACAGCCCATTCGAAAAGGTGGGGGTCACAACAGACATATGTTCATGCAGTCATATGTGTAATCATGTCAACACTATTATATGCAATGTTTAGCAATGCACACATGTATAGCAGTAATGGAAAAATGCTATGGATTCCCCATTCAGTGGGGTGACATCAACACATCCTAGTCATTATGGACTATGCTGCTGCATCATCATCACTTTTGTTACCTTTATTTGACTATCTCACTGGACTCAAGATGGATTACCAATGTAATGAGAATTATGCAGTCAATCAGTGAGAGGAGTACAAAGTAATGATATGATAAAATAAGTTTAACAGCAAAGATTCTTAACAAAATAATGTTGCGGGACTGGGATTGAAGAACTGGGAAACAGTGCAAGCTTACATGATTCCCAGAACCTATTTTCCGAGATTCCATGTGCATTGAAGGGGCTCTGTTCTGCTTATTTTCCGGGACTGGCTTGTCAAGGGAAATAATAACAGAAAGAAGTTGGCTTACAATGGGAGAAAAAATATGCAATTTTTAGGAAGAGGGTCAACATGCTGGTTTGAGGCTGTGGCCTGTGTCACCCACTACACTGTGCAACAAACCCTTCACCGTATGCCAGTGGTGGCCAAACTGTGGCTTGTGAACCATATGTGGCTCTTTTGCCACATAATGTGCAGCTCACAATCAGGCAGGCTGGTTAGTGGAGTGGGTCCCGCCCTCTCCTGGCTTGTCCCTTGCTCTATATATTTCTTGCCCTGGTCACACTGCTGTGCTTTGCTGTGGGACAGCAAGGCCAAAAGGGGCAGCAAGAGGATGGGTGAGGGTCGGAGGCTACTTCTAAAGCATGTAGCCAAATTGTAATTGTAAGCTGCTTTGAGACATCTTAAGGTTAAAAAAGTGGGGTATAAAAACCAACTCTTCTTCTTCAGTTGAATGTATTCCCATCTTTGCTGCTCATTTTAATATTTTTTAAACAGCTTAGCAGACATTAGGTACAGAAACAGAAGATGCATACTGAAAACAAATTTCAGTACAGCAGAAAAAGTATTTCTTGGAAACAAGAATTTCTTGCAAGTCTTTGCAGAGCCCCTTCCCAGTTTTTAAAAACAATAAACTATTGGAGCATCTTTGAGTCTGCTGGCACATATGAAATTCTGAACTGGTTGCCACAAAATGACTGCCACAGGAGGCAAACAAAGCCACAAAATGACTGCACAGCTTATCTTCAGTATTACAGTGCAGATCCTTGTGCTATGGGGGCAGCTGCTCCCAAAGCAACATTTTTAAAAATCCGCACAATTAAATCTCCAATAGGCAATCACAACCCTTGCTTATAGCAAAGATGGAGACTCACAATATTTCTAGTAACAGCAATACCAGTAAATATCTCCAATATTTTTCTCCATGTTTTATCCAGATATTTAATGTCTTAGCTAAAGAAGTAACTTAAGCAACACCTGTTTTTACCCCTTTTGTTTTTATTTTTGGCGGTCATGTTTAATGTTAATAAAAATTACATACATTATTAATTACATATGTATATTTCTTAATATGTGCATGTAATATTTTTTCATGTCTTGTGGCTCTTGAACATCTGAAGTTTATTCTATGTGGGTAAATTTGGCCACCCCTTCCTTGGGTGGTCACTGTGGTTAGTCAGCTGCAGAATGATATATATTT